>NC_134576.1:46280502-46589706 GCF_050947875.1 Dermacentor variabilis | reverse complement strand
CTTACGCGTCGTTGTCGTAGTCGTTGATGTCGATGTCGTCTTCTTTTTTGTCGTTGCCTTTTTTGCTGTGGTGGTCGTCGTTGTCCTTTTCCGCGTTGTCATCGCCTTTGTCGCTGCGTGAGAAAAATATTTAGTGCACATTTGTTTAATTATAAAACATTTCTGTAAAATAAACTAAGGCCTTGAAATGATTCCTAATTTTAAGTGCGCTGTATGCAAACACCATCACAACACAAACTCAATAAGTTGTTTTATTTCTCACATGGAGACTTTTTTTAATTCTCCTCCCGACAACGCTTAGGCATGCTTTATGTAGGTGGTTTAATTATACAAGGCGCCTTTAATTTTTGCTGCGTGTTTTATTTCTTTCACTACTGTACTTTCATTATTTTGCAGGTTAGAAAGCCGGAGGAAAACAAACCACAACTACCCCAATCGCTAACATTTAAGCTTTAAACACAAGCGCATAAGTTAAAACAATGCATATAATTTTTCTCAATTTCCAAGCTTCTTTTCCTGCCGCAGATGCATTAGTCGTCGCCTTTTATGCAATGTTATTGACGTCTTACTGTGTTTCTTCTTTTTAATAGCTTTACCGCAGAGACCCGCCAGAACTTTTGTGAGCAAAGCCTAATTCTTACTATTGATGCAAGAGTCCTCGAAAAAATCATATATTGTGCCAACTTTTTAGGCCAGTCACAGGAAGCACACTAAGCTTCGTTTTCCTTTCGAACGATTTATGTTGATTGATGAAAACATTGGCCTTAGCCGCTTTTACTTTATTACTGCAAAAGAGTTGCTTGATTCGTTTCAATCTGCATACCACTTGATGCACAGAACAAATGATAAAGCTTCCCTTTTTGTCTGTTCGGGGAAACATGGAACTATCATGACCTATGCAATGATACCACTTTTTGCTTACTATTTTTATCTTTATGCCTTGTTCCGTATACATTGACCTGAGCCTTATCTGTACATACACTGAAATAAAACATTTTTATTGAAATTTTAATAGTGGACTCTCCTGCAGTGATATTACGCGTGAGCGTAGATGGCTCGTCTGTGAAATTGGCGAGATTATGTTTGAAACCGCGAGGGACGCGAGCACCTGAGGAGAAAGGGGCCTGGAGAAAAAAAGAATCGCAGCGTTTGCGCCCTTTTCCTTTGTGCTTCGACGCCGCCGTGCTCGCTGTGCATCTTCGAGGCGTCTCTTCTTTGCACTTGCGTGCCTCGATGTTCTCCTCGCACGCTGCTCCGTACAGAGTGCAGGTAACGGTGGCATCTATATGGCGTTGAGCACGCGAATGGCGGACATCGCTGTAGCCTTTGGCGAGCACAATATAGGACGCGTTGCCGGCGCTCGTCTGTATCCGCCATTCGCGTGCCCAATGCCGTAGTAGACGCTGCGATTGTCTCTACCCTGCACGGAGCGGCAGGCGAGGAAGACATCGAAGCACTCTTTGCACGTGTAGCGATATACGCCTGGAGGTGGAGAAGAGAATCGCCACGTTCGTGTCCTTTCCATTTGTGCTTCGACGCCGTGGTGCTCGGTGTGTATGCGCGCGGCGTCCTTACGCTTGCGCGGAACCCACGTTCACGGAGTGAAACGTCACTATAACTTTACTATTTATTTGAGGCTTCCTCTTCCAACTGAATCATTTACATGCAAAGAATGAGAAACTTCTTCAGGCCTAAAAAGAGATGAAAATTTGAGCACTTGCAAGGTAATTGCAAGAAGCCGTACACTTCACGAGTGCACACAGGCAGGTTACTAACTATTGGTTAGTTATCATCATTGCGACACTTTGCGTTACAAACATCATTCCTCTGAGCAAGCCGCGCCTCTCTCTGAACTTATGTCGTTGCACTACACAGTGTGCTTGTGAGTTAGTGTGCTGGCACACTTTCTTCAGCATCGGCTCGCTCACGTCAGAGAGCAAATCGGCTGCGTGGCGTGGGCCATCGTCAACATGGCGCTACAATGAACGACGCGCCGCTCTTTTAGCCCGGAATGCAGCCGCAGTTTGTATCAAGAAATATGCTCATGCAAACTTTATAAAAAAAAAGAGACTCAGATAGAACCGGGAAAATAACTCGACCTAATAATAACAATGACCCAAATCCAGGAAGAAGATGTAGTAGTATGGATGTGGCCGGCCCCAGGTACCAGGTACTTCAGCGACAACTGTTACCAGGTTATAAAACACGATGAATTCAAAGATAAGGACATTTTCGTTTGCCAAAGTTCGCAGCAGTAACGAAAATCAGGAAGCGCGAGTAAGGCCAGCTGGCGAAGAATCACAAAATGTATTTTAATTAGACACTTTACATAGGCAGTCGCATAACACTTGTGTCATACAACCGCAAAATTGCTGTTCACAACATTTTGCATGCCTGCTCGGCTTCAACCTGCTGAGACGCCACACGGACAAATACTGCTGCTACATACTTTACAGTGTTACCATGCAGAAGTGCATTTCATCACCAATTACAGCAATTGCCACTTTGCAAGTTCAGAGCTATAGTTGCCCTTAGTTTCTTGTACCGGTTACTCAAAATATGTTACAGTGATGTTTCGCTTGGTGAACGCAAGTCATGCGCAAACGTGTGCACGCCGCGAACATGTTCCTTTTTTTCAGAGATTATGACACAACTTCGTTAAGATTGTGTAGCAAAGACGCTTAAACTTTTGCAAGCCAGTATTTAGAGCCGTCAGCTTTAGGAAGATTCACGGCGTCCAATGTTTGGCGCGCTTTTTCAACAGTTGTTGCACCAACTTTAGTAACAGTGAAATAGCAGTGCAAGCGCACATTGTTGCAGATGCAAAGAAGAGGTGCCGCGTGCATGCACGGTGAGCACTGCGGGGTCCAAGCAAAAAGAGAAAGGGCGCGAGCCGGGCGACTCTCTCCTCCACCTCCAGGCGCCCTCCTCCTCCGGTGCTCGCTTCCTTCGCGGCTTCAAACATAAGCTCGCCGATTTCACAGACGGGCCATCTACGGGTATGCGCGTAAAATCAGCTCTGTCTTAGTATTACTGATAACGATTTCGTGTTCGTGGAATCGCTACAGTATTTTACGTGTATCAGAGTGTGCATAATTGCTCCTTTTTCTGTCAGGTAGCAACACCGGTGCCTTCTCGTCTCCATTTTGAGTTATGCTCGAGTTCACTTTCCCAGGGGTTATTCCCGTACAAGCTGAATCTGGGTGAACTTGTTGAGAGACTGCGCGCCGCACCAGATCAAGTCGACATAATTATCAATCTTCACATTTTTCTCGAGTGGAGAAATAGCCTTTCGGCTAAGTAATAAACGCAACACAAATTTCAAAATTCTCTAGCGTATCCAACAAAACGTGCGTCCAGGTCAACAGTATCAAATGTACGCATCAATTCAAATAACAGTGAAAATACTGCCTCGTTCATATCTGACATAGAGAATTTTCTTATGTCTTCATTAAAACTGAGATTACAGAATGTCTTGCTTCATTGCCTTCATTCCATGTGCAGGGAATCACTGCTAATCTCAAACAAACTTTTAAGATAAACAGAGTGGCTTTCAAGGCGACTGTGGCAATCGCAGTAGGCTAATCTAATCATTTGTGACCGTTCAGTTATCGCGCGGTATTTGTGAAAGCTCCTTCAGTCTCTCCTCCTTGTACCAAACGTGTGTGAAATGTTCCAGCCTGCTATTCTGTTTTGTCGGCAACGAGCGTATTAAATATTTCAACTAGTCGTGAAGGCTACGCATGAGAATGTTGCTGATGCGGCACACAGGGCGATAAACTCATTTGCTGATTCAATAAAAGCAAAGCCTGTTTGCGCATTATTTCTCGGCTATATATCGTTAAGATTTCTGCTAGCGTTCACCGTTATACGCAGCTCACGCTTCAACTTGGAAATCTGAGGCTGTTCTCGTTTTCTATGAACACATATTGATATGTATAAGCGATAATTCAGCGAGAAACTTATACTCGCGCTTTGTCTTCTTCGGAATCACAGCAAAAAAATTCAATTATTCAGAACATGATAGTTCCTTCCATCCTTCCCTTATTCGAATAATAGCGGTCGCCTTTGTCTCGCTGTCGCCCAGATATGAATCATTACTGGGCAAATTTGCAAATATACCTCCTTTTCCGGAAATCATGACACAATTTCATTAACATTGTGTAGCAAGGATGCATTACCTTTTGCAATCCAGTATTTAGAGCGGTACGCTTTAGGAAGATTCGCGGTACGCTTTTTCAACAGTTCTGGCACAAACTTTAGTAAACCTTAGATGGCCGGACTCAATACCATCTGCTTAAAATTTTCTTAACTAGCGCTAAACCTTCAAGACTATCAGGCAGAAATTATATGATATCGTCACATACAATACTGCTATTTTTACCACTGCCTAAAATATTCATGAGAAAACACCGCATTGAACACTATAATATATTTCGCGACACATCCTAAATCCCAATATATTTCCATACTGGCACTTGAAATTTGGGTAAATATACACAAATTCAGTTCGCGCTGGTTTCAATTCCAATCTAAAACATTACAGCGAGAGTTCATTTTGCCTTGCCTACATGTCTCAACGACTTCCTGGCTGCTCTCTCAGAGCGTTTACCCTCAGTCTTTGGCCGACTGCGGCATTCTTCCACTGACATGCTAACAGGAATACGACTGCCATGCGTAAGTTAGAGCTTGCCTAGGGTACTATTCCATTTCTTTTTCTTTTCAACGCCAAATATTATGAACGTTTCTGTTCACCTGGCTTCTTAGATGTGGTGGCTCTCCTAGTACCTGAAAACAGGTTTTCGTTTGTTTAAAGTAAAATAGAGCTTGTTCGTCCCACTCATGTTCGCAAAACATAAAACGTGGCTGCAGTAAAAGTTGAAAGCTTTTTGTAATTTAGAGCGATTCGTAGAGACAAGCACCGAACCATTTAGTCGGCGCGAATACACGAGGCGTTCCTACGGAGACAGGAAATGCCTAAAGATCGCTTGAGACAGATCGCACAAATGTGGGCTTTAAGCTAGTGTGCTCGAAGAGGCACGCATTATTTACAGGATGAACCGAAATGCATAATCGACTAATGGACAAGAATTCACAAATTAGCTTTTTATGTAATTCCTTACCACATACATTCTATTTTACAAATTGTAGCTGGCGAGACTGTAAGGCGTATCCACTTGAAATGAATACTGTGGGGACGGGGAAGAAGTGCTAGCGCAGCGGATGCACTTCGCGACGGCTCTGCCTTAATGAATGTTTTCCGCTGAATTATCGAGTCAAATACCTGAAAACTGACCACCATCGGATAGAGCAAATCGACCCGAACCCAGGGACACCGAGACCCGGGGTGAGCGACCATTTTCGAAGATTTTTCGAAGTGAGAAGCCCAGCTAAGCTTAACGCCGACTAGGCCTATAGCGGAAGCCTACCGGCCCCCGGTAGGGCGGAAAACGGTGTCGCAGTGTAAGCCAGAGCTTCGGAAGCACTTCCGAAATGGACGTAGACGAGGCAGAAGTGGGGGAAACCCTGAATACCAAGTCGAGAGGAGAAAGAAATGATCCCGCGAGCCGAGCCGAGGGCGGCGACGCGGATGGATGGATCGAAGTTACGCACAAAAGAAAGGGCCGCGTGAACGCTACCCAAGAGGCAGACAAGCAAGGCACCCGCTGGAGAAGCCCGACACGCAAAGGCGGGAAGAGCATAGTGAACAAGATTCTACGAGCAAGCAAGATGCCCAGGCTACCTAGAGACGACATCAAGATAATCGTAAGACCGAGAGACGGGCTGAACATCAGAAACACGTGCAGCGCCAGCCTAGACGAGGCGATACGCAATGAAGCAGGAGTGAGCAGCGACGAAATCATCACGATCTGCCCCAACCACACGCAAAACATCTTGGTGGTAAGCACACCTGACGAGACGACGGCGACTAAAGTCGCCAAAATCAAGGAATTAACAATCAACGGGAGGAAACACACGACCAACGCGTACGTCTCGGCACCAGAAGAGATGGCCAAGGGGATAATCCGCAACATTCCCCTCAATTACACACAAGACCAGCTCGTGCACGCACTGGTGAACGTGAGGAACCTTTCCCTGGCGTACGCCAAGAGTCTGGGCAGCACGACCACCGTGATACTACTGTACGAGGGCAACAGGGTCCCCTCGTGGGCGCACTTCAACAGCATCATGATGAGAGTATCCCTCTATCGGAAACAAATAGACTTTTGCACAGAGTGCGGCAGGCTCGGGCACAGACCCGATGTGTGCCCCAGACCGGACGACAAGCTGTGCACGGCGTGCGGTAGCAAAAACCCGGCCAAAGACCACGAATGCACACCTAAATGCAAGCTCTGCGGTGAAGCTCACCCCACGGCGGACCGGACTTGCAGGGCTAAATGAAAGACGCCGTACATGGTAAAACTAAGAAGATGGACAGCGAGAAGAAACGAGGAAGAACTCTTGCGAGTAGCCGGCTCACAATACCCTGACGGCGGGGAAAGCAACCACATACAACCACCTCCCGCACCCAAGTCCAGCTCCAGGTCCAGATCCAGATCCATGTCCAGGCCGGGAGCGCGGGGACGACTGATCTCGAGGTCCAGGGACAGATCCAGATCCAGGTCTAGGCCGGGAGCGCGAGGACGACCGACCTCGAGGTCCAGGTCCAGGAACAGGGACAGGACCGGGAGTGGGTCCATATCCACCTCGAGGGGGACGAAGCCCGAAACGAAGGGGAAGAAGCAAGAACAGACGGCACCAGCAAAGGTGAGCTGGTCAGGCGTAGTGGCCAATCGCGAATCGGGAAGGTCCGGAAATACCAGTAACGATAGGGGCAGGTACGATCACATAGAGGAACGCGTGAAGGAATATCGAACGGAAAACTAGCTACTCAGACAGGAGCTAGAAAAGGCAAAAGAACAAAACAGCGAATCAGCCAAAAAAATTTACGAACTACAGAAAACACTTAATGAAATACCAAAATGCAGACACAATCGTCGCCCCCGTCAGCCGCCTTCGCCTCCGTCTCCACCCCATCCACCGAAGCCATGGAGGAGACAGTGGATATGTTAGCAGATGTAGCACACCCACTGGGCGCCAAGCGTAAAATCCCGGAGACCAAGACCAACGAACAGGTCGCTTCGGTACAGGATGTCAAGAGACCCCGACCTAGCACAAAAAAAAACTGACGTCCTTGAGGACATGCTCAACAAACTCTCTGAAAAAATGGAGAAAATGTTCGAGATGCTGGCGGCGCGCATTAGTGACAGCGAGGCAGAGAGGAAGGCGCAGGCCCTAAAGTACGACAGGCGGCTCGCAGAGCTGGAGAAGAAGCTCTCGTAAAGATGGCGGGCACCAAAAAGGGGAGACTCGTCATCTGGCAGTGGAACTGCCGCAGCTTCTCAAACAAAAAAGCAACAATGACACAACACATTAAATTGACCGCAAAAAGACAAAAGCCCGACGTAATCATTCTCCAGGAAACATTCGACCACGCCAAAATTGCCGGGTACGCCACCCACAAACAACGCACAAAAGGGACGGGGAGGGACATAGTCGTGACCACATTAGTCAAAAAAGGACTGGTCGCGATACCGAGAATTATGAGAAAAATTACGGACATTAGTCACATCCTCATAGAAGTCGTGCCACGCAGCAAGAAGGAGAGCAGCACTTTCGTCCTGAACGTCTACAGCAGCCCGTCCAAAAAGGGCCTAACACACAATTTCGAAGATTTAATAAACGAAACGTTGACCATCGCCGGCGACAACAGGCTCGTCATCGGAGGGGACTTCAACGCTCCACACACGCAGTGGGGATATGGACACTCGTCCAAGAAGGGAAAAAATCTGGCCGACCTCATAAAAAAGGCCGGCCTAACCCTTCTCAACGAGCCGGCCTCATACACCAGAGTGGGTGCGGGCCCCCATAGGGACACCACACCAGACCTAACGCTATGCAAGGAGAGCCGGGAGAATCACCTGGGAGAACACCTTCGAGGACCTGGGGAGCGATCACAGGATACTCAGCATAGCCCTAGGAGAGGCCCGCGTCACGAAGGGAATAAAACATAAGTTCCGGCTAGTAGACTGGGACAAATTCCACAACATCAGAGACGAAAAAGAACAGGGACCCATAAGAAACATAGAGGAATTGAACGGAGAGCTGCTACGAGACGTAGAAAAGGCCACGACCGAGATGGAGTGGGACGACTGGGAGGCTCGACGCGAACATGAAGACGACGACAACGGTGGTGGTCACTCTCCGCAGATGGACAGCAGGCTCGCGCACCTCGTACAAGCCAAAAAATCCATCCAAAAACGGCTGCAAGGGCAAAAACACAATAGAAATCTAAGGCGCAAAATCGCGGAACTAAACAAGACCATCGAAGCACACTGCGCCCAGTTATGCAATCAGGATTGGGACTAGGTATGCGACGCCATGGACGGCAACATCAACACGGGCAAGACGTGGAAGGTCCTCAAGCACCTGCTCGACCCGTCGGGAACGAAGACAGCGGCGAAAGCGGAAATTACCAAGCTCAGACACAAGTACAAAGGAAACATCCGTGAAATGGGTGATGAAATCATCAAGATCTACCTTGAGAGACCTCCAGCCGTTGAACACCGAAACTACTCGGGCTCTCCCAACGAAGACCTCGACAGAGATTTCTCCCAGCAAGAAATCAAGGCGGTCCTGCAGACCATCGAGACAAAGTCGGCTCCGGGCCCCGACAAAGTGACCAACAAGATGCTCCGGAACCTGGACGACCAGGCAACGAGCCGCTTGACAGACTACATCAACGAGTGCTGGCGGAACGGCGGGATACCCGACGAATGGAAGAGGTCCGACGTGATCCTCATACCGAAGCCAGGTAAACCCTTAGAAATACAGAACATGCGGCCGATCTCTCTCACTTCCTGCGTTGGTAAAGTGATGGAGCACGCTTGCCTGAGTAGAGTTAACGGCTACCTGGAGTCAAACGACCTGTACCACAGCAACACGATTGGGTTCAGAAGAGGGCTCTCTACACAAGACGCCATGATACAACTAAAGGAGCAAGTCATAGATACCACTGGGCGGGGCTTGAGGGCAATACTTGGACTTGATCTAAAGAAGGCCTTCGACAGGATCAAGCACACGGCCATACTCGACAGAATCGTGCAACTCGGCCTGGGCGAACGAACGTATAATTTTATCCGAAATTTCCTTACGGGAAGAACAGCCAGAATCAGACTGGACGAGGAGGAGAGTATCCAGGTGGACATGGGCAGCGCTGGCACGCCGCAAGGGTCCGTCATGTCACCGATGCTCTTCAACCTCGTCATGATCGGACTATCGGAAAAACTGGACCGAATAGAAGGCATTAATCACACCGTTTATGCAGACGACATTACGATTTGGACCATGAAAGACGCAAGCGAGGGCGATATGGAGAACAGACTTCAAGGGGCGGTGGAGGCAATCGAAAATCATCTAGAGGGCACCGGACTTGAATGCTCGCCGGAAAAATCGGAACTGCTGCTCTACCGCCCCAGGGGGTTCGGCCAACCGTCCAGAGACGTAGCGGAACTACACAAAAGGGGAATCAGATTAACCACGAGGAAAGGCACGGAGATACCCATGGTCCAAAAGATTAGAGTCCTGGGTCTCTGGATCGAAGCCAGGGGAACAAACACGGAAACTATAACACGCCTGGAAAAGAAAGTCACGACGGCCATTCGGCTAATACAGAGAGTCTCCAACAACAGGAGGGGCATTAAAGAAAGCAACGTCGTACGGCTCGTTCAGGCCTTCGCGATCAGCCACGTCGCGTACGTGGCGGCATTCGTCCACTGGAACAAGGCCGAGAAAAACAGGATCGACGCGCTCATTAGAAAAGCGTACAGAACAGCACTGGGTCTCCCCCAATACACAAGAAACGAAAGGTTAGTACAACTCGGGGTGCATAACACGCTGGAGGAGATCGCAGAAGCACAGAGAATAGCGCAACTCGAAAGACTCTCCGGAACCAAGGCGGGCAGAGAAATCATGGAAAAGATCGGCATAAACTACCACGGAATGAACGGCCCCAAGATGCAGATTCACCCAGACGTCCGAGCCGCAATTAACACGGAAAATATCCCGAAGAACATGCACCCCGTGCACAATGTCGAGAGAAGAAAATGCCGCACGAAAACGATTCTCAAAAACCACGGCGCGCGGGAGGGGGTGCTCTTCGTAGACGCCGCGTGGTACCCCCGAAACAGGGACGACAATGGTGGTGTCGGCGCTGACAAAGGTAACTCCCTCTTCGCTATGGCTGTCGTATGCACGAAAGGAAAGACCGTGACTGCGGGCTCCGTAAGGACTAGATCGTCGGAGGCAGCGGAAGAAACGGCAATCGCATTGGCTATAATCAGCTGTCGGCAACAATAAAGAACAATAATCAGCGACTCCAAGACGGCTATTAGGAATTTCACCAAGGGCTGGGTCTCCACCGAGGCGGCCAAAATCCTGAACCACAGAGCAGAAGACTTTAAGAACGGCACAATTACACCCAAATACCTCAAATGGATCCCGGCACATATGGGAGAAGTTACCATGAATGCCCCTCCCAACCTCAACGAGAAGGCCCACCGAGTCGCGCGAAAACTAACCCACCGCGGCACGGACAGTGACGGCCCAACACCCCGCAACCCCCGGGGAAGGGGGAAGGACTGCGGCGGAGGCGATGGAGAAGACGGAGGAGGCGACGACGACGAAGAAGCGTTAAAAGACGACAGGGACAGACTGGTCACGTACCACGACATACTGACACACTACACGAAACAAAGAGAAGCATGCCCACAACCCCACAAACAACTCGACAGGTCTCAAGAAACAGATTGGAGAAGATTGCAAACCAGAATGTTCCGAAACCCCGTACACTTAAACAGAATGAATTCAACACAATATCCAGACGCAAGCTGCAAGCTCTGCAAACACGAACACGCAGGCATGGCACACATCTTGTGGAAGTGCACACAGATCAGTTCAGTATACGCAGAGGACAAGATAGAACCGGACCTTCTCGAGGAGCGATGGCTAAGCACTCTGACTAGCTCAGAACTACACGACCAATTATGGGCTATCCAGCGGGCCCGGGCAGCGGTGGAAAGGCTATGCCTCAACGCACACAATGCCCGGGTGGCCTGAGCCCGGGCTGGCAACCTCGCAGGTCTTTTTTCCATTAAAGTTTTTTACGTCCGTCCGAATACTGTGGATGACACTGTTTTCGAGGTACGCGCCACGAAACTGGCAGTAAAAATTCACTTTGTAAACGGTGTTGGAAAAACCGCCATGTTGGAACAAAATGGCCTTTCGCACTAAAGTAACTAGACTGCCCATGTATTTCTTCGCAATGTTTGTGATTTAATATTTCAAAACTGCTGCCATGCTGAGAATTCGAAGTGGATCTGCCTTACGAACATTGTAAATTTGTCAGATTTGTAAATTAAGATATCTGCCCAAGGCAATGAGCTAAAAAAAATTAAACCAGTGAATGTTTGGTAATTGATCGATTGTGCGTTGCAATTTTTCCTGTAAATTATGTCTGCCTGTTTGACCTATACAGCTCAAGGATTAGAATTGTGTTATTTGGCACAGGTGATCTTTTTTTTTTTTTTGAAGTCTTTGCGCAGACACACAGCACAAGTGGAGAGGTTGCACCACCTTAGCTCAGATGTGGTTTGTGGGTTGGTGCGCCTCGCGTTATGCATACGTGCCGGCACCAACACTGCTTCTCAAAGGTAACCAGCACACGGATGGCCACGAACAGCGCAGGGCAAGCGAGAAAGTGTTAGCGATCTTGACCGAGTTGTCAAATATGGCGGCCATATCATCGCGCTGCAGGCTTTACGTCAGAAGAAGGCCAACCTTCGCAGTATCTGACAGTGATAGCGCACTTCCAACAATTTTCAATATGCTTAGTAATGATATATTCACTAAGAAGCATTCTAAACAGTATAGAAAAGTAGTGTGGTTTCTAACCTATCAATAGAAATACCAATTCAAGATAAATTGCCATATCTACAGGCAAACATTTTAGGAGGAATTCAATTTCATAACAAAGCATATGCTTTGTCATTTTTTCAGTTTCAGCTTTCCTAGATTTCATTGCACAAATCATATTTTCTATACGAAGAACTCATACCTCAACATTCTCGGTGCTGTATATTCCTTGCGTAAAAGATAAGACACACTTTTTTTTGGTTTGGCAGTAAGCTCTGCCTGTGCCTCTTCTTTTTGGTTTCGTGTACTCCCAGAATACGATGGCGCCGCGAAAACTAACTATTGTCACATGTGAGAGCAACAAATCATTGTGATCCAGCGCTGGAAACTGTTTGCCTCTCTGACAGTATAGACAGATTTCAGCGATGAACGAAGTGCGAAGTTTATAGGATGCGCGTGTAAACGAAACGATGTAGGCGCTAAGTTGTTTTGCCTTGGCTGCTATACGATTTGCTTCCCCCGTAGTCACCTTCGTATCTGTGTATTACAATACGCAGCCTCTACGTAGAATGCATGAAAGAAGCAAGTCGCGGTGACTGTTGTACTTTATGGTCGACACATTACCGCGGTGTCACGGAACGAGAGTGGATGAAAAGGTGAAAGAGTAAAGTACAGCACATCATAGCCTCATTTGTAGGGAAAAGTACGGAATGATGGAGTAATCGCTCATCTTGAAACAGCTTATTAGGTTGCCTAATGTCTATGTCGACCTTCTTACCACCACTGGCATGTGCTTTCGGTGCACGCACGTTCAGGCGAGTCTTTAGCTAATGTGATGCAGTCACCCAAGAACAACGAACTGTCGTAGAACGGCTGAGTCGTTCGATCTTACTCGTAGGGATATAAATGCTAGGTAAAACTGCTCTACTAATGTTCCTGTGTAATCTTTGAGCTATATTATTACACAACAAACAGGCTGCTGGTTCATTCCACATGTGGAGCAGGACGTGTATGCGATAGCTCCATCACTAATTCACCTCCCTCCACAGAGTAATTCAGCAATTTGATCTGTCATTTGAAACCAGCTTTAGCAGGCACTTCGAATGCCTCAGATGCGATGGCATGCACGGGAATTTATAGGGCCGCATTACAAAATTGCCGAAGGGTTCTACTGAAACACACAAAGCGCCTGACCTGGGCAGCATTTCCCTAAAGCTGTGTAGGGGTGTCAAAAACGGGGAATGTCTGACAGCACGTGGGGATTAGCTAACGCAAGCCGGTGATTCCAAACATGCAAGGCTGACAGCCTGACCACAACTCAAATTGATGCTGTTAATGGTATATATTTTCATCTACTGCACCTTAAAATTATGGCCCGCTGCGTTCCCGTGATGTGTGTGTTGGCCGTATGAGACAGAATTTCGTTAGGTCTCGTTACCTTTCGAAGTCGGCTCCTGTGTGATTCCCTACGTTTCTGCAAGAAGTTGTACCCGCACTACAGTATAAGAGCC
The DNA here is from genome assembly GCF_050947875.1 of Dermacentor variabilis. Classification (NCBI taxonomy): domain Eukaryota; kingdom Metazoa; phylum Arthropoda; class Arachnida; order Ixodida; family Ixodidae; genus Dermacentor; species Dermacentor variabilis. The sequence continues at coordinate 46,576,222 of NC_134576.1, read as the reverse complement.
GACTAAACACAAGTAGCAGCTATAGGGAAAGAATGTTTCACTTCTTTGAGAGCCTTACAATAGCGTACTGGCTCACAAGTTCTGTCTCAATACTTTCTTTGATAAATTAGAAACAGAAAATAACAAAAATTAACCTAATTATCACAATACGAAGTTCTGGTTGTGTCACACCCCCGCCCCGACAAGGTACTAATTCGTCATACTAAAAATAGGTGGCTGTGCTGCATTCCTGCCGCCTTTTGCGGTTGCCTGCACTGCCGCACTTCATCCTGTATGCAAGTGCCGAACCTCAGCTGATTTTCGAAATGTATTTTGCAGAAACAACTCCCGCCGTTTTGACGGCACAAAGACTTAAGGCCAGCCATCGTATAAGGCCCGCACAGCCACTATGGAGTATGAAATTAAGAAAAGTCACGGAACGCCCTGTGCATACTAGCGTCCTGATTAATTCCGCAAGTCGCTACAAAATGGCAGTAATCCGTGTCCAGAAGTTCATCGGCCACTGTAATGTGTTCAGTCTGTCGCCTGTGATTGCATTTATCTGCATAGCAGTCTGAGCGCAGTTCGAAGCTTCAGTGAGGTCGCCATAGATTTGCTTCGTGTAAGGTCCGTACCGGTAAAAATTTAAAAAAAATTATGCGTGGCTTCGCTATCGCAAACACCAGAGACCAGGGGAGCTCGGGGAAGTTAAGGCTTCATGCCGTCTTCCCTTGTAAGGGGTTTCCGTTGGGACGGCGCGCCATTTGAGGCACCCGCCGCAACAGAAGCGATTTGTTGAGACGCCATATGCATCGGTGTCGTGGTAGTGGTAGAAACATTTTATTCAAGAAGTTAATAAGAGAGTTGCTTGATGTGCGCCTGAATGGCTGTTGCCCGGGCGCGCGCCACCAAGGAACGTTGAGCTTCCAAGGTAGAGCAGCCGAGCAGGTACACCTCCTAAGCCTCTCGAGCAGGGATGGGGAAAGGGGATGAGAAATAAAGTGGAGTGGCGGGGCACGAAGCCACAACGTGAAAGGTATCGGCAAGGACCTGACAAGTCGGTCACGTGCCTGAGATTTCCGGCATGAAGCGCCGGGCGACCGCCGGACTAAGAAAAGTGTTGGTCTGAAGGCGGCGTCGTTCGTCCGCTTTCGCCGAACCGCGTGCGGGGTCGGGGTAGAGTCAGCGCGAAGTGCGATAATAATCCAGAATATCGCTGGAAAGAAGCGGGAAGAAGGAAAGAAGAGCGGGCAGCGGCATTCGCCGCCTCGTTGCCGGGAAGACCTGTGTGGCCTGGGGTCCAGACTATTCTGATGGAGTGAGGGTTGAAGCGCTAGGAGGCGGCCCGAAGGAGACTAGGCGCCAGCGGGGCGATGGAACCTTGGATGTGTCAAGAACAGGCTGAGCGCGAATCTGTCAAGCTAGTGCGAGTGGTGGGGTGGGAGGCGGCCAAAGCGATGGCAACCTCCTCTGCATGAGTTACAGTGTCGGCTCTGAACGAGAGGCCATCGACGTGGTCAGCCTCTGTGATCACAGCGGCCGTGAAGTGACCTGAGGGGGAAGGGCCCAAGACGTCTACGTAGAATACGCCGGGGCGTTCGGAGTGGCGCGCCTGAAGGACAGCGGCAAGCGCTTGCCTGCGACAGGGGTGTTGTTCGGGATTCGTGTTGCGTGTGCCAGACGCTGCACCGACGCGACGCGGCGGCAACCGCCGACGAGACGTTCTTTTGAGTAATCACCAGCCGTTTATGCGCAGGCGCGAGTAAGAGCGGGCGCGAAAGAAAAAAAATCTAGGGGCTCTTGCCCCTTGAATATATGACTCTGCCTGGGCGCTACGGAGGAGGTTTCTTATCGCGTGTTGTCGGCGTTTGTCCCTAGGCGTGCTGGCATTGCGGAGTGGGGTCGAATTTGTTTACGCTCGGACGCTGGCTGCCGGCGCGGTAAAATAGGTGAAGCAGCGGGCACTGACGCCCGGTTTGGCAACCGCTGTGTTGGACAGACTGTCTCACACCTGCAGCGCTCGTGCTAAGTCAGTCGTGGCGGATCATAGCTTGCGAACGTAGTAGACCCCGGGCCGCATATATTGAAAATCTAGAAGGCAGAGCGCCTTAGCAGGTCTGTCCGCCGTACCTTCAGAGACAAAGTTCTGACTAGTGTTGCAGAAGTCGCGGGGCGCGGTAGTGCTGAATTTAGCATCACAAGTTGGCAGCTGGACATAATTATATTTTTTGATCGTGTTTTGTACTAATTGTAACAACGTGGCAGTACTTCGGATTATTGGCGGCGCCTACAGGATACCAAAGCGGCAACAGGGACACCAAAGCTAGAACCTGGACTGGTCCGTGGGTTGGGCCGCGGAGGCCGAAGCTTGCCAGAGGGTGTTCCCATAAAAAATTGGCTGTCCGCTGTCGCGCACAGCCGATCTTATACACCCCTGGCACGAGCCGCCCTGCTTCCAGCTTTGATCACCCCGCTACCCCTTAGGTGCCCTGGAGATCCTGCGCCGCCTGCTTTACTATAACCTCAGGTGCTCGCCCGAGGCGTCCGTTTGCCGGTTACATGTGCCTTCTTGGAGCAGTGCTTGTAAAAAATGCACTCTATCATCGCGATGAAGAAAGCGACCCTCAACTTATACAACACCAGTCAGAACCTTGCCCCTTCAGACACAGCGATCAAGAAATGGGGCGTCCCTGCCCACTGCCTCACCGCGCGGGCAGCCAGCGGCGGAGCGTAAACAAACTCGACCGCACTTCACAATGCCGGCATGTCTAGGGGACAAACGTATACAACAGGCGTTAAGAAATCACCTCCGTAGGGCCTAGGCAGAGTCATATATTGAAGGAGCAAAAGCCCCCGGATTTTCTCTCTCACGCCCGCTCTTACTCGCGCCTGCGCACAAACTGCTGGTGATCCCTCAAATGATCGTTTCGTCAACCACTGCGTCTTAGCTCTGATGCATGTTAGCTCCGACGCCGTGTACCTGGTAGCTTCTTGAAATCCGCGGAAGAGAGTGCGCGCGCGGGTTTTTATCGAAGAGCAATGACGTCATACCACCTATGTCCCCGCCGCGCCGCTCCTTCTCCCCCGCTCGGCTACACCCACCCTCGCCGCGTGGCTATGCCGCGTGATGCTATTTTTATACTCTGCTTTCACTCTCTCGCTCAGCTCTCTCTACCCAGCTCGGCGAGGCTGCGGACGTCAAGAGAAACCCAGCAAGGTTCTAATGGTTCCACTGTAAGAAGTGTTAGCCTTAAAGGATTAAATACAGTAAAATACAGTAGACCATATCTGTTCGTGTCCTCAAAGTCCCTGGTACTCACAGATATCACAAGCTTTACAGCCCTATCACTCATCGGCAACACACTGCATGCTATGGTCAGCGTAAACGCTGACCCTATTTTTTCATACAGTGAATAAGTAGTAAAGTGAATTCTTCCGAAAACTACTTCCAGATGTCCATCGGATTGTTCATGGTTCCGTGACCTCAAATCATATATTCAATGGTGTGGAGCACTGAAATATGAATTAGCAAGTTACGTGCAACATGCCTTTGTGCACATACACACACAAAAAAAGAAACTGCAGCTTCTAAGTCCTAAACAAGACCAAAACAATATTTTTCAGAAAACAAAAGGAAGTTCTGACTTTGCTTCGTTTCCGTTGTTACTACAACAATATCGTTTGGAAGAAAAAGAAAACCAGACAGTATTAAACATTTCTGAAACTCCACTTATGAAAAGGAAACCTTGTTGTTTGTATTCCTGCTTCTATAATCACACAACAAGCAAGGCAAAAGTACTAATTGAACGGTGTGCATTGCTGATAACTTCTGCTGTTCGCATCTTTTACGCCACTGGTCACATTAGCCGTCAAATCTCTTCAATGTTCGTGCGTAGCCAGCAGATAAAGATCTGACATCAGTTTCCTGCCAAACGATTTGAGCAAAAAAAAGTACAGCGTTATTTATAGAGCCTATCAATGAAAAATGACACTTCAAAAAAGAAACGATGTCATGATCTTTTTTTTTTGGGGGGGGGGGGGGGGGGTACGAAACTTACTGCGGGTCGTCTTCCTTGATACCAGAAAACCAGCTCAATACCAGGGACACACAATTTTTGGTAAACATTTGTTATGTGTAATATATCGGAGGCGTTGCTGCCTCTAAACTGTGGCAGCTACGTCTTTACAGAAGGAACAAATACATGCTTAAATGGACACTAAAGGAAATATTAAGAGAGATAATCGATAAGCTATTTCTCTTGAAGTATATTATTGTTTTTCGAGTGCTGGTGTATGGCACGCTGAAAATTTTCCACCGAACATCCCATCCCGTTGCTCCTCCTCAATACTTATCGCCCGCACCAAAACAAACTAGTTGACGTAATTCGCAGACGACCTACCTCTCTACCGCTGATGTCAAATTAGTGATACCGCAGTCCAATTTAGGTGACGCCACTCTGATTTACCATTTTCTTTTCTCGCTTAAAAGCTCAGTTCTTGCTACAAATGGCAAGTGTTTCATTACAGAGGCCTAATCTTTGAATCTAGGTCAAAATAATATTTTTCTTTTAAGTCCCTCTAAAACTAAACAACAAACCGCGGCACGGAACCAAAGAAAGCTAACAAACACGAAAAAAACAGACACACGTGAAATCAGGTGACGTACATTTACTCAAAGCAGCTCGGAGCTAAGTGATTCAAAACACACTGGAACATAAAGTCATCTCAAGTAAATGCACAGATAGATAGATAGATAGATAGATAGATAGATAGATAGATAGATAGATAGATAGATAGATAGATAGATAGATAGATAGATAGATAGATAGATAGATAGATAGATAGATAGATAGATAGATAGATAGATAGATAGATAGAGAAAAAAAGTCATAAGGAAGTGAGGGAGTTAACCAGGCTGAGCCCGGTAGGCTACCTGCACTGGGAAAAGGGGATTGAAAGATAAGAAATAAGAGAGAAGGTCGCACTTTACACTAGTACATAAACAATACGGTTTCGTCGGTCAGTCAGTCGGAAAGATAATAAATGCAGAAAACACAATTTACAAAACAGGTTACATAAAGCTCACTAAGGTACGATGTAATAGTGTTCCAACATCTGCTTGGCGAAAAGAAATCTGTTGAAGAGCATAACAAGCGGTTACTTGTGGGCGTCCTCGCTGTTTCTACAATGGTAATATAAAATCAAAGGCACAGTATTAATTATGCACTTATTTTATTCACTTCTACAATATATTTACGCAGCTTTCTTCGTTTTATACAAAATATCGACATTGTGTGAGTAGAAACGGAGGTTCGTTGCTAAGTAAATTGGTGGGTTTGTCTGCGTTGACAGGTGACGAAAACTGGTTGCTGCTATAGAACCATATTGAAGCATACTATAGAATGGTCACTAAATAACTCTAATACTTAGACGTGTGCAAATTCATAAATTATTACACAAAATGCATAGCTAAAAATGTATTGTATGCGCCTTTGGCACTTGATCTATACTGCTTCATTCAAATGTTCAAAGTCTCTTTAAATCTGTCCTGAAAGAAGCCAAAATTCTGCCGCTCGAGCTGGGTCACTCGGAGGTTCAGTCTATTAGAATAAAAAAGTCAAACGTAATGTTGAGTAATTAGAAATGCTTCACTAATTTACTTAAGTAAATGCTTCACAGACCATATTCTAATACAGGAGTTAAAGCCGGTGGGTCTCGATGCATGTTAACTTGCAATGAGCCTTTAAACGAGACTTCAGATAAGCCCCCCTAAACTTCTTTTGAAATAACTGTTGCGAGATTAACCAATTTATCAAAACGCTGTCCTAACTAGTACTGGACCAATTTAACTGGAAGGCCAATACATTTTGCTACACAACTGGAAAATCAATATCTCCAAACTAATTCCAGCTAAAGGATTCCTGCTAAGCTAATGGGCCTTCTAAACTCACGGGCTCCAACTACTTATTTTTATGTCCTGAAGTTACTATATTCTGACGCAGCGTTAAATAGGTGCAAGCGAAGCACGATTTATAAACACAGGCTATTTACAGCGATGGCCAAGATGGCTGAACTTGCGCGACTTCCCGGTCATCGTCGTCGTTTTCGTTGGTCCAAGAAGGTGGCTCGTAACACCTAACCTCACGGGCGTTCGGAGCACCGTCTCGGCGCAGACTTATTACACAAGGAAGACGCGGTGGAAGAGTTATACTTCAAGTGGGATACATGCACGACGCCACGGGATGAAAGGGTAGATGGTTAAGAACTGTCCAGTGGCACGATCTCATAGTTTACGTCGTCAAGTTGCCGTAAAACCTTAGAAGGTCTGGTGCAACGCGACAAAAGCTTTCCAGAAAGACCTGCACGATGAGATGGAGTCTAGAGAAGTGCAAGAAATTCCGAAGCCGGACGAATGGTCGTTCACTACGGCGGCTCTTGGCCTGCTCGAAGCGCTGACACTCCTCGATCACGGCATCGACGGTAGCACAATTTCTGCACATGAGCAGATTGAATGCGTCGTCCGCTATCCCCTTCAGGACGTGGCTGACCTTGTCAGACTCTGGCCTGTAGCTGTCAGCATTATGGCACAGTGCTAGCACATCCTGTATGTGCGACAGGTGCGACTCGGCGGACGTTTGGGCTCCAGTTGACAGCGGTTTCTTCGCAGTGATTTTGTGACTGGAGGCCTCGCCGAACAGATCACGGAGCTTTTGCTTGAATCCCAGCTCCCAAGTTCGGCCTCCACAGTTGTCATACCACAACTTCGCCGTTCCACTCAGATAAAACACCACATTGGCCAGCATGACCGTCAGGTCCCAGTGAATGTGTTCGCTCACCCGTTCGTGTTATGTAAACCACTTCTCAACGTTGGTGTCATCGGCCCCATTGAACGTTCCAGGGTCTCGAGGGTGGACTAAACCAATCGTGGTGCGCGGCGCAGATTCCGGCTGGTCTGCCATGGTGGTTGCACCGCAGCGCCAACCGCTTCGAAGCGCCATCCTGGGGCGAGAGTACCCGTACTTCCACCGATGTGTGACGCGGCGTCAAATAGATGAAAGCGAAGCACCATTTATAAACAGATACTCTTTACAGGGATGGCCAAGATGGCTGAGCGCGCGCGACGTCCCGGCCATCATCTTTTTCGCTTGTCCGAGGAGGTGGCTCGTAACAATATAGATAAAGTTGTTTATTGAAACTTTGCTATTTGTTAAATATGCATTTTGATGTCTCACGCGTCCATTGCCTTGCTATTCCCGAATTGTCGCTTAAGCAGTAAAAGAGTGTTATCAGCAGTGAACGATTTAGTAAAATTCTCGCAACAGCAAAACAAATCGGTGTTCAAGGTACGAATGACAAAGGAGACACGAAGTATACACATGGAACTGAGGTGTAACGTTTTCTAGCATAAAAACTTCTCAGCGTGTTTTCTGCCATGTTGCTGGATTTGTTTCGTGATATAGCAGAACTGATATGCATTTCCGCAGCTTATTCATTTGAGGCCACAATTGAAACTCGAGGCAACTTACCTTTCTTTACCGTTGAGTGTGCTTTCTTCGTCTTGCTCTTCGTCGTCGCTGAAATGTTGATAAATAATGAGAAGACGGCTGGGACCAATACATTAAGCCAATACATTACATGCTATCCCCACTCTGCAGCTACAAAGAGTACTCGGTGAACCATGGTAATTTAGATTGATTGATTGATTGATTGATTGATTGATTGATTGATTGATTGATTGATTGATTGAGTGAGTGAGGGAGTGAGTGAGTGAGTGAGTGAGTGAGTGAGTGAGTGAGTGAGTGAGTGAGTGAGTGAGTGAGTGAGTGAGTGAGTGAGTGAGTGAGTGAGTGATGTTCCCATCTCAAAGAAACTCGATAGCTATGAGAAACGTCGTTGTGCAAATCTGAGACATAATCTTGACCACGTGTCCGTTCCAGTGTAATGTACCAGTGCACATTCCCAGTGGCACATACGTACTTACCCGAGTTGGCGTCAAAGCCGTTCAATCAAGAGCGCCACACGCATTGACACACACCCAGTGACCCAAGCTGTCCTGGTAGTTAGTTTCGAACCATATTACCTCAGCACAGCAGCCCGATGCGCTGCCCATTTGATCAATGACTGTTCAGTGACCCAGGTAGGCGTGGAAATTGTTAGATACAAACGTACAACCAAATATAGATAGCCCCTGAAAAGTGCGTGAAGTACCCAAGGGATGCTGAAACATTAAAAACATCCCTTGGAGAAAAGGAGAGGCCCAAGCGCAAACAAGACCTCCAGCGCAGTGAGCGAGAGAGTGCTCGGCTTGAACTAGCGCTCTTCACTGCGCGTCTTTCCGGGTCCATGGCGCACATCCAATAAACCTCTTTACAAGTAGTGGAAGTGCTGGAGCCGCGTCACGCCCTGCACTCTGGACTTCGATCCCACACGCTACACTCGACCATGCCTTCCGATGCATTGCCACCAGCCGTGCTCCGGCGCTCCGGCGTGCTTCGCCGAAGAGACCCCGGTGTGTTCAGCGGCGGAGGTGACCACGACATCGAGGACTTGCTCACGTGTTACGAGAGCGTGAGCATGCACAATCGATGAGATGCCACCGCGAAATCGCATAGCGTCATACTTTACCTCACACTTGGCGAACTTGTATTAAAACCATTAAGCGGACTTTCAGACCTGGTCCGCTTTCAAGGCGTCGTTCTTTAGAGGTTTTCGGCCGCCCTGCCGTCCGGAAGCCGACGGCGCCAAACAACGTTTGCGCGCTCGGGCGCTACATCCCAGTAAGACATTTACAAGTTATACCGAGGACGTCGTCGACCTGTGACGGCGCGCTGACGCTTCAATGACCGAAGCTGCTAAAATTCAGGACGTAATGAAGCGTATCGACGATGACGTTTTGAGGTTCACAGTGGCCGAGCTTGTAGAGCCGTGTCAGATTTATGATGAATTGCTAAAGCAACGAACTTGACGTCCCCACCAACGCGACGAGCCACACGCGGGGCTGGCAGTCGACCCTGACCACTTGTCGATCTTCATACAAAACAAAACGTACACCCGTGAAGAGGCGGCCCGTCAAATATGTCTTGTGTCCACCGTCATTCAGCATCTGGACCTGCCACAACAGCAGCAGTAGCGCACCAATGGCAAGGTGTCTCATTCGGCTTCCGTGTTGTCGCAAGGATTTAATGGAAATATTAATACCCAGTACCCCCTCTGCCATAAGAGCAGCAGCAGCAGCAGCCGTCGCGACCAACCTCTTGGTCTCCTATGCTCCGTCACGCGATTCAGGAGCACATCGCTGAGGCCCTGCTGGTCGCCGTGCCCCTGAGTTACGCCAAAGCAGCGAAATGGCACGCACTGCAAACACCCTTGCCATTTCCCAAGTGCACCCAACGACAGTCCCTTCTACGCCCGTTGCTTGGCATCGGTCCATCGCAGCCGCGAATCTTAAGCCTACGGACGATAACCGGCAGATCCGTTTCGCATGTGGCAGCCCCGATCGTATCGCCACACACTGTGATCGCCAGGTGCCAACGTTTCGGGACGCTCGTCATCCAACCTACTATGTTGACCAGTCCTTTATACACGCGACGACACTTCAAATTCGCCATCCAGTATGCCCCTAAATTTCTTAGATGCTAAGCAGAATTGAAGCCACATCACAAGATTCCTCAATGTCCGCAACCCGACGCTTGAGCAGTCTGCGCCTGAAATGCGAACAGTATGTGCCGCTTTTCAATGCGGCAGCGCTAGATGGTGCCACTTTTTCTTCGGGAGGTGCGAAAGAGGAATCCCGTTGCTCAAACGCCTCATGCATAACTCTTTTCGACGGCGGCAATGCGTTCTGTCGATATATTGATTCAATACAAAACGCATTACCGTTGACACACGTCAAGAGATGGGTTTCGCCGAAATTTTGCATTAACAAAGAGACGGCGAATCGTGCCTAATGCGGATGTCGACCCTAACGACCGCCAATGCTAACGTGTGTTGCTAAAGATGTAACTACTGGGAGTAATTTTTTTGCTCGTTTTGTTCTCAAGTAAATTATCTACTAATTGTCTCAAACTAGCAGGAAAACTTGGTCCCACACTTACTGGTCGCGTTAGTCTTCGCAGTTCGCGTGGTGCTCTTGTCCATGACGTACCCCTGCGGTGGGTTGGGCGTTGTACTGTCTTCATCGCCATTCCCGTCGGCGTGTTCCGCCGAAGCAGCTGGAGTTGGGAAAAGACAGAAAAATAAAGCTGTATATAGTCGTTGTGCTTTTGACACAGATGACACAGAACGAAAAAAAAAATACATGAAGCAGTTCCAACTCGCACAGTTTACTGTTCCTTAGTCGCTATGCTTTTACGCTCTCGCACCAACCATTGACTTCGCGTACCTAGATAAGTGTCCCGTTGTATAGATATTGACAGCTACAAGTCGCAGCGGAACTCCTATACTGCTCAAGTGATAGTTACTTCTGGATCGCTCACTACGCACTTCGCTGCAAGCGTGGCATCCAAGATCGAGCGGCGCGCGCTGCGGGATCTTGGAGGCCGTGCCTATAGTGCTGCACTATTCACTTTGCCATTACGTGGCTACGTGGCAAAAGTTTTCATTTTTGATAGGACTGTTGCAGTGGTGCGTTGTGCCACAAGCCAAATGAGTAACATCGTGCCGACTGTCGCTTTCAGAGCACAACTCTTAGGCGCCTGCTCCTGCGTCGGCGTTGGCGTCCCTCTTAACAAAGCGTACGGGCACAGCGAACGATGAAAGAGCGAACATAGAACGCAGCGGGCGATGAAAGACGGCGATAGTGAAGAAAGCGCGCGAGGGAAAGTGGAAGAGTAGGCTGCAGTAGAGCCATGAGGCGGAAAGGGGAGGAGTAGGGTATAACGAAAGCTTGAGAAGCAAAGCATAGTGCCGCGCAAGACGGGCTCTGCGGCGACGACAGCGACGAGATGGCGCCAGTGTAGCGCCCGTAGTCTGTTCACCGCTGGCGGCACCGATAACATATATGTAAACAAAGTGCTGCATGAGCGGAGGCCTGGCTGTGGCAGTTACTGTGAATCGTGCCCACGCGTTACCCGCGTGCAGTCTCTCGCGATCTCCCGATTAGCTAGGCGGTCAACCCTCACTTCCTTCCGTTTATAACGTGCCGCACGAGACAGATTGTCTGTGGCTGCTAATACATCGCGAAAGAAAAACATGTATACAGCTGCGCTGAAATTTCGTATTAGGGAGTTTCGTAATCGTCGGCGGATCCGCCGTTCACTTACCGCCGTTTATTGCTTTTACAATGAATAACATACCGCTCCGCTCTAAACAAAGATTTGACATCTGTATACGTTCAGCCCCACGTTTACCCTGTCGCTGCTGCACAAATTTTACAGCCAAGCTGGAAATGGCTAGCTGATTCGGCCGTACGTCTGTCGCCTGTACGCCGAAAACTCCTTCGACGCAACACCATGTGCATGCGAAAAAGAAGAAAGAAAGAGAGGCGCGCGATTGGCTGCGCCAGTAGTGATGTTGCTCTTTGTCGCAGCCGAGCGCGCACAGCAGTTTCTCTCCGGCTCCGAAATGGGTAGCTAGGCCACGGGTTATACGTCCTCCTGAGGAGCAGGCAGCTTTCGAATAGCAATGCCGCGATCAGAACCGAGAACGAGCTCGTACACGCCGTGTCGTGCCGATGCTGCAGAAGAACAGGCTCGTGCAGCCGAGCGCAAGCAGCCACTGCGTGGCGAGGATCCGGCAGCCTACCAAACCGTCGTTTAATGAACCGTCGGAATTAACCCAGTGATAAACACCGAGGTTGCACGTTCCACCTTCACTGGTTAGCCATCTGTACGGAGTGACTGGGCGGTAATTCTTATTACTAATGCTAATGGGCCCTCCAGCGGGCCGAGGATGCCGCCAGGACCCACAAACTCCTGGCCGTCACCTAGGCGGGGCGGCCCTCCCCACCAACTCGCAGGGCACGCAATCAAGTTATTTTCTCTTCCTCCTCCTAATGCTTAAACGCCAACTGTTCCCTACGTATGACTGAGTAAAGGTTTACTGGCGTAGTTCCGACTATTTTTACCTTTATCAAAGGTCGTTGAACTCGCTAACTTTAGAATACTGGTTAAATTCAGAGTGGTGTAAATATTGACTATAATGAGCTTTCTAAAGCAAGTTTTTGTTTCGGTTCCAACGAGTTGACTTTGTTATAAAAATAAAATAAAGTCTGGCGTTTTCCGTGCGACAACCACGATATGATTATGAGGCATGCCGCAGTAGGGGACTGCGGATTAATTTTGACGACCTGGGGTTCTTCAACGCACACGCAATGCACAGCGCGCGGGCGTTTTCGCACTTCGCGCCCATCGAAATGCGGCCGCCACGGCCGGGATTTGATACGGCGCCCCTGGGCTTAGTAGCGCAACGCCAAAGCCACTAGGCCTCCATGGCGCGTAATAGTATGTCATGACGTCATGAGAAATAGCAGTCACGGGGGAGCAGGATATGATGACGTATTTTAGACTCGCTCCCGCTTGCTCTGTTATGCTCTTACATTTTGACTCGCAAAGAGGCGCAGTATAGGACTAAGCCAGGAGGAGTGAACCTGGTAGAATACGGTTACCCACCAAGTTCAACTGGTTGTTGAGGACATGTGCAATTTTCGCAAAGAAACCCTATCAACTAGCGCAATAATCGCGGTTAGCTATAGCCCGCCGCTCCCGCCGCTGCGTTTTCACAAAGCAGAGGAAGCATGACTTACACGAGCTGCCTGTGAACTTAAGCACGGCGATAATCAAGGCCACGACGATGAGCAAGCCGACACCGACTGCCACGTACACATTCTTCTTGCTGGATCCTTTCCTGCAGGCAGAAACGCAGTGAGGAGCACTTCGATGTTGATACATTATCATAGCTTCTGAGGTATGACCGAGTGAATGCTCGTTCATGAATATTCTTCGCTTTGTCATATATACGGTGCGGATGCACGAATGCTGGGTAAAATATTCTACACGAACTGCTACAGGATTTATGGCGCTATACCACCTCCATGAAATTCAGCGCGAACAACCAAGGCACGTTCATGGTGACATAACTTTTCAAAAGAAATGAAAAGGCCAGCGCCATTCAAAGCATACCAACCAGTCATCGCCGGCGCCCTTCACAGGAGCTGCGAAAAGCCGCTTTAGAAATGGTCGGCTTAAGTATGACAGATTGTACACGACAGCCTCCAACACGCGAGGCTGTGCAATGCGAGAGCAGCGAGTATTCTGAACGTCCGTTTTCCCCCGTATTCCAACACGAAGCTCTCGATCAACGTCACCGGGAGGAGGACAACGCCTCCCAACGACTGATAAAGCAGATACGTACGATTCCCAAAATTCGGCAGAGACACGTAAAACTGCTTACGTCTGGGAATGCGAAAACATTATATTCGCTTTTGTGAAATGTTTCTTTTCTGCGCCTTCCTTGTCCGCGCAAGCTCTCATCGCCTGCGTTTTATATGAGCCTCAGTACGGCCAAATGAAAAGTTGTAGATCGCGCAAGCTTCGCCTTTAAGAGTGGAACGCGATAGCGCTCAGAGACCCCTTACTGCATTTTAGACTTCCCGACAACTGCAGCTTATCGTGACCGTAACGTTTACCGGGAAACGCTGGCTGCGAACACTATGCACGAAGGCGCGCGTTCTGGTAGAAAGGCGGCCTCTTGCGTAGGTCTGTATCCAGTTATTGTTTCGCACTCGAACGACCGCTAAGCGGCATTGGACGACTTGCAGAATGGCGCGTGTCCTCTTACGTGCAGCGACAGTACTACAAAATTTGGTTAGAAAACGAGTGCCAAGTTGGACCGCTTCTCGGCGAACTAAGTTCGAGTGCTTGCACATGTCAAGTGATATTTCTTTGTTTATGTAAATACGAGGGTTCTTATAAAATAAAAGCTACGTGTTCAAGACGAAAGTGTTATCTTTGCATGAGTATTGATGACTTGATCTGCAATAGAATTCGCTAAGACGTCCTGAGTTCATCGCAAAACCAGTAACACGAAGACACACGACGACCATGTATGTGAGGCAAAATTAGATGTCTTAAGCAACTTTGGTCGGAAAATGCCTTTCTTGCTCATGCGCAGTATATTTCTGCAAATGGGTCATAAATGCTTTTTAACGCGCCAGCGCTGAGGGCACCGTTTAGCATACAATCCGGTGTCGACTTCTTGCGTCGGACCTAGTCGGACCTAGTTTGGCGAACAATCCTTCCGAACCACAACCACGCAGACCCTTCATGGGGCGCGGAGGCATTACTGAAATAATTGAATTTCTCAAAGTAAGATGCGTCAGAAAAATCGTAAAGTACAGTCTATCCAGAACCTACAGACATGATAGCGTCGCATTATAATTGGAATATGCCAGAAAACATAATTATGTTGCGCGGAAACTCAAACATAAACCTATTTCCAGCGTTTCTGCCATTCATAGAGCAGCGCGATGAGCTCGGTTCCTTGAAATAACACAATCCAGATGGCGCTAGCCTCCACGCATTTGCGGCCCGCGCAAGAGGCTGTGTTTCTATCATAAAAGCTCGCCTTCGTGCATAGCGCTTGCCGCCAGCGTTTCCCGATAAACATTAAGGTTACATGAGCTGCAGTTGGCGCGGAGTGTGAGAAGCTGTCAGGAATCTTTGAATGCTATCGCGTTCCGCTCTTGAAGGCTAAGCTTAAACGTCCTCCAAATTTTTATTTAATACATTCATTTTATTCTCTCATGACCTGGTGGCACCTCCTACACACTGGCTGCGCCGTCACGTGCTCAATGACGTACGCTCTAGGCCACACGTTTAGTCAGCCAGATGGTTGCGACGTGACATGCGAAATGACACGCGCACTAAGCACGCATTCAGTCAACCGGAGCCGTGGAGTCGGCGAAGCGTGCTCGTCTCATACGCCGAACGCCCGGGCTCGATTCCCACCCAGACCGAAGTTTACCTAATATTATTTTCAAAGTTATTATTTTACTTTGTTCACAGGAACCTCCCTGAGAAATCCCACGTCAGTTCTAGTATTTTTTTATGTGGTTTTATAAAATGGCCTATGCCAAAGAGTATACTCTTTGGCATATAGGCCATTTTCGGTGCCAGGATTCGGTCATGCCACCAACCTTCGCGGAATGGAGCATATGTAATGCTTTCCCATTAAAACATCCGTGGAATGCGAATGAAGTGCAGGGACAACTCCTGTAAAAGGATGGCGCAGCAATCGACTATCATATGCAGCTTATGAAAATGAAAGTCACGATACGGAGTGACCAGGGGTGGCCAGGGGTGGAAGGTTCGCTTAAACACAAAGAAACGAAAGTAGCTGCGCCAGAGGCTATCTGTTGGAATGTATCCCAAAAATAATGTTCCTTTCCATGCGAGCACCAACGCCGTGACTTTCCCGTAGGCAATGGCACGTCGACACCTTGCGCTTGGAGACGGAAATGCTTTCCGAATGAAGTGTGCAGGTCTCGCGGATTACAAAGAGGAGCAGGCTCGTGAAGTTTCGTGCAAAGACAGAGGCTACGTTACAGGAAGTTGTGACAGAGGCGGATGCGGCAACTGATATTTGGAGCGCCCCAGAAGCGATTATCATCTTCCATGATGGCCTTCAAGACATTACGCACAGCAGCGTATACTTGTAACGAGATGGCGCATAAATTCAGTAGTGCGATCTCGACTTCGAAGAGAGAGCAGAGAGGAGCCCCCTGTGTGTTATATGGCATACCTGAAGTGTCGGGCGAAGAGGTCTTTATCATCATCATTTATTTAACCCTGAAGGACCCTTTACAGGGTATTACATAAGGGGGGGTCATAGATATACATAACTCAAAGATGTTACATCAAGAATGAATTGAAATAACGCAGGTTAAGTAATGCAGCAAAACAAAATAGGAGTACAGGCGACTTCAAATGCAACAACACTTGGAATGAAAAGAGAAATCGTTGAATTGTAGATTCCAAAATGTGAAAGCAACCGCTCTTTATATTCTTCAGGATCATGCTCCCAGGCAATTGCATCTGGGAGTGCATTCCATTCCTGGATTGCTGTGGGTAAAAATGATTTATATAAGGCAGAAGTTGATCCATACAGGCGCTGTAAACTGAATGAATTGAACAGGCGTCCTGACGAACGTGCTGGTGGTAGAAGAAGTGATTCGCGCAGACGTTGAAAATGGTAGTACAACTTGTGGAATAAGCATAGACGTGCTATCTTGCGTCGATAGACTAATGTGGGTACTACTGATACTAGTTTTGTAGCCATATTTTGAAGATATGAATCGAGCAGCACGGTTCTGGACCGATTCTATTGCATTGATTAGATATGTTTGATGTAGACACCAAATCGCGGAAGCGTATTCAAGTTTTGTTCGAACAAAAGTTTCGTATGCCAGTTTACGGACGGAAGGGGGTGACAACGATAATGTTCTTCTGATGAAGCCTAGTGTTTTAGAGCTGTCGGCGATGAGTTTCGTGATGTGTTCCGACCAGTTGAGATTGCTAGCGATTAGGATACCGAGGTAGAGATACGTTTGTACTTGCGAGATGTTGACTGTGCGTAATGAGTACTCATGGGTGATGTTAGTATGCTTGCGGGAAATTTGAATAAATTTGCATTTAGAAATGTTAAGCTGCATCAACCATTTGATGCACCAGTTATCTATTAAATGCAGGTAGTTCTGAAGAAGGGCCTGGTCAGACTGAATAGAAATTCGACGATAAAGACACAGTCGTCCGCGAAGAGACGTATCGATGATGAAATACCACAAGGGAAGTCATTAATGTAGATGAGAAAGAGAAGGGGACCAAGGACTGATCCTTGTGGAACTCCAGAAAATACCTTGCTTGATGCTGAAGAACATCCACCTATAACGGTGTACTGAAGGCGGTCGGTGAGAAAGCTTTTAATCCAGGCTAGAATTTGCGTGTGTAGGCGAAGTGTTAGAAGTGAAACGATCAAGTGAAACAAGCGTGCACAAAAATGGGTCCGCGTGAGGAATTTGTCAGGGCACCACACATAGCTCGAGTCAGCCACCAGGGCCTGGTGTAGAGCCAGATCGCGGCGGAAGAAATGGGACAGCGTGTGGGCTGTAGGCTGTGGGCTTTTTTAGGTCTTCGTCCAACCCACGCTGCCCAGCGCCAATCCTGGATGAAAACGTCAGAAGTAGCTCCGCTTATGGTTGCCCCTGGACAGCTAATCCTCCAAATTGCAGGGCCAAAGTTACAGGTCAAACAAGTACTGCACCCCCACTACGCCAAGTAGTGGCCACGCCTGGCCGTTGCAATCGCAAACGAAGCTTCAGATTGAATTAGTAAAGGCAATGCGCAGAAGACCAGGACTCAAGAAGAACACAAACGACAGGACCTTGAGTCCTGGTCTTCTGCGCCTTGCCTTTACTAATTCAAGCATGAACCAACTAGCCCAATCAAGAGTTTTACTGGAGCTTCAGAGTCGGTTTCCTGAATATGAATGGTGCCCGCCGGTGGGAATAGAAGCGAATATGGCTATATAGTGCCCTAGTGCAAGCGATATCTCACTTCGTGTAGTTGCATAAACACACCTCCGAGGTCTTGAGCACCCCCTAGTGCATCTTGGATGACATTGGGCGGGCAAGAATCGAACTGGAGGTGACCGGAAGGGTGGAAGGGTTGGACAATTATGACGTCAAGCTATGCAGTGGCAAAGTGTAAGTGATACGGTGTGAATCATTTGTGGACACTGGGGGATGTTCTGGGCAGGCCAACTGCTGTGT
This sequence comes from Dermacentor variabilis, assembly GCF_050947875.1. NCBI lineage: Eukaryota > Metazoa > Arthropoda > Arachnida > Ixodida > Ixodidae > Dermacentor > Dermacentor variabilis. Next base: position 46,558,479 of record NC_134576.1, on the reverse strand, counting down.
TCGTGGTGTATGTGCCAGTCAGCAGCAAATAACACACTGCCAATACTCAGCTGGTAGAGTGACTCTTCAGGGACGCAGAAAAGTTGGCGGCAGATAGATCATTATTGTGGGTGACCTTAATGAGCACATAAGAGAACTGAATGGGTTCACAGATGGAAAAGGACACCTCTTGCTTCGAATGACCGAAGAGATAAAACTAGTTGTGGCGAATCTGGAACCACACTGTCCGGGTATGGTTCCGCGGGGACACCAGGTTACCTTGGCAGCTCCACATCCATCGGTTACGCCCTGGTGTTAACAGGCGTTAACAACTTTCTTATCCTGCTGTTAACAGTGCAAAACGTAGACAAGAGACGAGACAAGAAGACACCACAAGCGCTGTGGTGTCTTCTTGTCTCGTCTCTTGTCTACATTTTGCGCTATTAACAGCAGGATGAAAAACCAACAAGCCCAAGCTGCTATTGTAACTTTATTATGCAGATGGACGTCGACGAGGAAAGTTTTTATAGAGACTGGGTAGCGATCACAATTGGCTGCTACTTTATTTCAACTGCTCGGCTAAGTTTGTGCCTCACGCCTGATGTCTATAGAAACGGGGCAAGTTTCTGTCCAGCCGAGCTGTTCCGGATGTCGTGGATGAGTACGAGACGGGTGCTTGATAAGTAGGGCTGTGACCTAGTATGACTATATGGCAGCCTTGTACTTAGTTATGCAAGGACATATTGTGTGGTAAAAGCGCGGTACACGTGCAGTGCGCAAACCTTGGTGGATGCAGAAGTGAAAACTACATACATGGCAAGTCCGCTTCGAGGCGAACCGCCAACACACCGATTCCTTGTCGAGAAAGGAGACAAGTAGGCACGCTCGGTTGCCTGGGCTGAGTGCCTTGACCTCAAACACGATATCAAAATGCTGATACGGGGAAAGATCGTCATATATAATGTCCGTCTGTTTTGCTCTTTAAAAGAGGAGGGTAAATCTGCAGCGCAGAAGTTCTGGCAATATGTCCAGTCCATGGATTGGACTAATAGATTCGCAGCTCTCAAATACGGATACCGGGGAAGCAAATACGGAGCTTGAAAAGCATCTCACTTCCCACCTGCATCGCTTATATGGCCAAGAGGAGGGAAGCTAGGCCGCAGTCGGAGGAGAGTCATTCCATGTGCCTGAAGATGAGACATTTCCAGGAGAGATGCCAGACAAGGGTTTGGGTGTGCAGTGGCAAGTCAGTGGGGGCGAAATCGAGCGTGTATTGAAGCGTGTCAGTGCCCGCGTAGCAGCTGGACTGGACGGCCTGCCAGCAGGAGCATTTATAGGCTTCGGCAAGGAGACGAAGAAACAGCTTTCTGGGCTGTTCACAGAGATCATTGAAGGTGTTCCAATCCCAAGGCAGCTCGGCCGTGTAGTTTTTATACCAATGAAAGGAGGCCAAGTTGATCTTGTCGAAGAATGCCGCCCACCAGCGCTCTCCACGGGCTTCTTGCAGGAATCTTAAAAGAGTAAATAAGCAGGTGGGCATAGGCAAAACACCTGCTTACGGAAATACAGAATAGTTTCCGTCCAGGTCGACGACTGGAGAACAATTTCCTCGTGTTTAGTGGGCGTTTGGCGATTGCCAAGACAGAGCAACTCTCCATCCCATGTTGCTTTGTACACAATGCATCACATGCTCCACTTCTTGACTGCCTGTCTACAATTGAAATCCGGGCTACATTGCTGTCTAAAGTACATCGCCTCTACAGAAACAATACTGTGATTGCTTACTCTGGGGGTCTACTATCCTGACCTATAAAGGCTGCGAGGGAACTACGACAGATGCCCTGTCGACTACGAGAGGGATACGCGTATAATCTGTATGTAGCCAACCTAAAGCACAAACTTCTCAGTAGTGGTCTCGGTTTCCAGCTATGACTGAGTGCGGTGGACGTGAATGAGAAGTGCAGATTACCTGTTCTCTTCTCACTTTTGCTGACGACCTTGTGTTGATGGCACAGTGCCCTCAGGACCTACAGGCGCTGATTAACATCTGTCAGGCGTAGGTAACTCCCCTAGGACTCCGCTTTAACTGCAAAAATCTGCAATAGTCCCCCTCGTGGGCCCGGGCATGAATCAGGGCAATATAAGGCTAGGAGACGAGGTCCTGATGGTGTGCTCGGCATGCAGATACGTGGGAGTGCAAATATTAAGTAGACCGGAGCTCTGTGGCCTCCAAGAGGACATCCTCCACCAGAAAGCACTTCGGACGCAGGGCATACTTTGTCGTCGATTTCTCTGGGGACAGAGCAGCTTCACCATGGTTAGCGACCCATGCAACATCGTTCATGTTCAGGCGCTGACGTCCGCAAAGGCTGTGCTCTGCCTCTCGGTGCGGGAGGTGCTCGAGTGGAGCCAGTGAGGTGTTGGTCGAATAACTCATGGTGCGGTGTCCAACGAGGCTATGCAGGGCGAGCTGGGCTGGTCGAGCTTTTAGGCTCGGAAGGTGGTCGGCATAGGCGCATACCGTGGCCACCTGCTCAACATGCCTCGAGAGCGGTGGGCGAGATGTGTATTTGATTACTTGTCAGCGACATGCATGCGCATTCCGAGGATAAGGCGCTTATATCGCACAAAGAGTAAATACGGCCTATTTTGCACCGCTATCAGCGCAATCTCACCAAGGGAATTGGGCAAAACAGGCACCGGAACGAGTGTAGGACAAAGAAACATGTTGGATGTGGGATATGGCGACGAAGTCGACGTTGGCTGTGTGTTGATGTCATAAGAACACTATTGGCATGGTGCACCTGTATGACGATTCCCTTGGGAGTAGGTTACCCTTTGAAGAAAGACCTGGTGCGCTCCGTACACTTGTGCGCCTTTGAAGCATAAACAATGACGTGCGGTGTCAGGCATGCGGTGAGGAGGACGAAGCCATTGAACATGTGGTGCTACGGTGTGAGGGCATTGGGCCATCTGTAGCACAGGATGTATCCCTGGAGGCTGCTCTTGGCTTCAAACAGTCTAGTGGAGAGGACGGTGCTTGCGGTGCAGACAGAGCCGCAGTCGCGGAGACGCCCCGAACGCTATGGCGAGCGGCACCTGCGGATGGGCACCAATGACTGTCCATGAGTGTAGCGTGCTCTCCCATTTTCTTCTTCCTTTCTTTCTTTTTCCTTTGGGGTTCTCCTCTTTCCTACCCGTGCTTGCTTTGTTCAAATGGGTAGGCAGCAGAGCGTCATCCTGGCTTAGGCGTGGTTGCCACGTCCACTCGATACAAAGGCCTGGCAACAACATCATGATCAGTCGAGCGAAGGGACGCTCTGGAATACAGGGGTTCGAATGCTATTCCTAGCCTCCAGATAAGAAATACTTCTAGAGCATACCTGAAATAGAATATTCAACACCTAAACATACAGAGTTTCATGCGGGAGCTTCATTCGGGGCGGTTCAGCCAGCATGGTAATTATGGCATATAATATGACTTACGTAAACTTCGTCCTTCTGGCTTCAAACGGCTTCGTGACTTTGTAAACTCGTCATTTTCAACAAATTACTGTATGATAAGTAATTAAATAAACGTTATTAAAACTGTCCAACGGCAGGATTCGAACACAGGAGCTCTAGTACAGAGGCTCCCCATTGAAACCATTACGTCACGGACGCCCTTATGAATTCCTAGCGGGCAAGAGGGTGCATTGAGACACTTGGCGCATTTCAATTTGGCCACCTCGACAAGCTGTAGCAATTGTGCATGTTCGCAGAATATTCCACAATTAGAAAAGTAGGATTGCGCTGAAATTTAAGACAATGAAGGCAGAAAAAGCGTACAATAAACAATGCCACAGGAGCGTCTGAACCCACAAGCATGAAGATCAGATAAATCCATGTGTTTTCCACCATTCCCATGGTGGCTGAACGATCGCTGCGCCATAGTTCCCTCTAGTAATTATTGTATGAAACTCTCTGCCTAATCCTAACGCAACGTGCAAGAAGACATGCCATAAGAGTCAAGGTGCAGTTGGTGTAGTTTCTTACTTTAACGCATATTAACGCTAAGAAAAACCGATATTCGGGCCGAACCATTCATACGGTGGCGGATTATAGCCTGCGAAGCTGCTTGTGCAGCTTGACGCTTACGAGCGGCCTTCAGTGCGCGCTCTTCACCGGTAGCAGAGTCCTTCCATGTTTTTCTGGTCACGAAGTATAGGTGTTCAGTGACGAAACTCCGCCGTCACGCTATGGGAGAGGTTCATATGCTGCCCAAAGATGCCGCGACGCGGCGCCACTGTGCCACAGAGGGCATCGGGGCATCGTTCGTGCACTGAAACGCGTGCGCAGTGCGAGGTGAGCTGAGTGATCGGGTGTGTTCTGTGCATGTGCTGCGCCATTTTTCGAGTGCTGGGCTGTTTAGTTGAAGTGGCGGGGTGGGACAACGATGCCAAACACGTGTTGCAAGTAACAGCTGAAGAAGTAGAACGGTGGTATCTCTAACAAGCCATTTAAAAAATTGCTGTATTTCTGATGTCGCTACTTGTGTTCGTTCTTGAGTTGATTTGCCATGTGTTATGAAATGCTTATGCTTTACACTTTCTTGTTTATAGAAACAATCGGTTGTGCATTCTGTATTTATTGCCATTCGTTTGCTGTGTTTGTTTCCTGCCCCCCAATGCATATCTCTCGCGTTTGATGTTATTTCTTTATGCTTATTATATCAGTGTCATGCTTTTAACAAACTTCTTGCATTGTGAATGGTGGACCATTCGTGACCGGACGCCTCTGTGCTGTCTGTATTTCGCTCCGCCTATTTTACATGATAAATAAATGATCGTGTTTGTATGTTGTTCTTGCACGAACACGTTTTATTTCTTTTCTTAATCGAATTATAAAGATTTTTTTCTATTTTCGACCATGATAACAATATCAGGACTGGTGATTGCAGCATTTTAAGATACTGTAAATAGTTGCGCATTAAGAACCAAAATACCTAGTCTCGTCGTTTCTGTGTCGAATCCACTGTTGCGTTTCGCCTGCGACACGCGGTTTTGCCGGCGCGACTGCGGCGGGGTGGCAGACATTTTGGCCCGTTCGTCGTCGCCGCAACGCTCCCCGCCAGGCGTTTCCAGGCATGTTCCGATGCCACGTGTCTTCATGTGCGTGTGTGAGTGTATGTGCCATTGTGCCCAAACCGGGCGATGCGAAAGCAGGGATCACCCTCTCATTCCAGTCATTGTGCCTGAACCAGGCGATGCGAAAGCAGGGATCACCCTCTCATTCCAGTCATTGTGCCCGACCGGCAGCGCTACGACAGTGTGCGTCACCATTAGCCCATTGTACATTCACGTGCTCGTCTATTGAGGGGTTCCTTCTTGCCCTCAACTGCGAGAGTATAAAAACAGCTGCCCCCGGACGCCAGAAGGAGGGCTCCGATTTCTTCTGTTGAGTAAAGTGCTCTCCCGTCTCTCTACTTCGGTCAACCTGACCGCCAACTCTTTGCGATGTTAAAATAAACAAGTTGTTTTGTTGTTACCAGTCGACTCATGCTGTGCCGGGACCTTCGGATGCTTCCAGTTGTACCCCAGGCCGCCAGGCCAACGCTACCCTTGGGGCTTGCGACCCAGGTACAACCACGGGCGTCAGCGCCGAGTTCCCAACAGATCGTACCAGCGGTGCGATCCAAACACCACGAGCAGCGTGAATAAGTGCTGGGCTTACTGACGCTTGTAAACGACTGCTTGCTAAGGCAATTGCCTAATTACAATACAGCTAGTTTCAACTGTGCAGGTCCTAACACTTCACGTTCGCCTTAATCCGTTGCTAAAAGCCGCAGCGAAGACATTTAGTAGCGAAATTTGTCTTGCATTAATCCTACCTAAATCTCATTCAGAAATGGCATTGCTTCGCAAAGAAATCTTAAGCGCACGGAGCAGCTCAATTTCTTTTTCTTTGTCATTAAGTATTCTGCGGTATGGAAGGACTCTGCCGGTAGCTTGAACTCGACCAGAGTCCTTCCATTTTTTTCTTTGGAAACATGAAAAACATGGAAGGACTCTGACTCGGCGGTGACCATTAGACTCTCGCATCTGCTCTCGTTGACGTCCTTAGGGGGCAAAGTCGCCGACCGCATTCTCCTCTTTCGCACAGGCATGTTGTCGTTGGTTGTATTCGCGTCTCCGCTGTCGACGCGTCTCCTCGCACTCGGCTTGTTCTTCGGCCGTGCGCACAATGCGTGGCCTTCCAACGTTTCCCTTTTTTTTTTTCGAAGTTGCAACTGTTGCGGTCATCCACCTCTGCAATGCACATTCCGGTTTTTACACACGTACCGCGGAGCACATCCCCGTGTTTTCCACAATAACTCTATGCTTTCGCTCCACAACAGCTGCGCCATTGTATTGAGGGCAGACGGCAGTAGACGCAGCCGGCAGTGTAACACTTCTGTACCGTACTATGGTTCGTTATCTTTTTTGTTCACTTTACGGACCTGAGCTAGCCCAGATACCCCCACTACGAGACCATGCAGCACCGCCATCTTTTTTGTTCGCCTTACTATGACCTTACGGATGTTAGCCAGCCCAGATGCCCTCCCCCGCCCCTCCCTACGACACCACACAAACTGCTCACTCATACAGGTCCGTCAGGTACGCTGCTTCGCTGTAGAAAAACCTAATTCTTGATTTCTGCCGGCTAACATGAACAGATTTCACGGAAGAAATATAAGGCTGCCGACGATTTGATGTGGCTGCCGACGGAGATAACGGCAGCCGTCCGACCTTCGTTGCGCGCTGCTACGATTTCAGGGCAGCGGGGACGTTAGGGTGCACCAGCGCAAATGCACTATACTTACGTTTCTAGAAGTGGATCCACAGTACCTGCGTGCAGTCAGTTCGACTTCAGAAACAGCAGTGAAAAGCTTGTGCGTCGTTACGAAGTTACAAAGAAAGCCCTGAGAGCGTAAGCTTCGCACGGTTTCCTCTTGAAAGCAGTCGCTTTATAATTTTGCGTTTCTTTTCATGAAAATGAGTAAGCCTGTTAGTAGAATTAAACTCGCTTCCCCTTCAGAAAATAGTCTTTCACTTCTTACCGCGTGGTGTAATATATATATATAAATGTGTGTGTGTGTGTAATTATACAGCTATACAAAATAAGGTTATGGGTAATTGCAGCAAACATTCATTTATCAACAAATTAGCAAGCATGTGCCAGTACAACGTTACACTATTCCAATCTCTTTTTATTGCGAGAGCAATTATATGAACATCCCAGGCGGATTTTTGTCATCGCCGTCGCCGTGATGTTACGTATAAAGTAAAGGGGCGATAGTATCGTCGCCGCGCGCCGTATTCTGCATGTGCGAGTAAAAGCGTGCATGGGTGAGCCGAGCACAAGGGAGGAAAGCGTCGAGGAAGCACGCTGTCTTCCGTCACGCGCATGGCACCGGGGGGAGCGGAGGGAGGGGGAGGGCGTTCTACTCTGGCGGCTGCTGCGTATGACACGGCCGCGCGGGCCCTCTCATCAAAGTGATCTGCGACGGGGACAGTCCGGCATGCGCTGTCTTTTCGCAGCTTCGTTCGCCTTGAAGCGAGAGCTCGAGGCAGCACGAAGGTAAGTTCGCTCGCTGCAGCTGCCGCGCTTCCACACTCCAGTCAGTGGGGGGGGGGGGGGAAACTCCCCGGTTTCGGTGGCAGAGGTAATTGGCGCTATCTCTGTATTGGACGAACCCGAAAATCCGTTTCCCTTGCATGGCCGAGTCCTTCCCCCCAACTCCTCTCAAATCGCCCTCCCTCGTTACTCCCTCGCAACTCCCTCACCTTCGGCTGTCTCCGCGCGCACACCGTACGGACCCGCCGGCCCGGCGCCACCTCAGCCCACTGCATGACGTTTCACGTTTCGTTATCTGCTGTTATCGCGAAGCGTGCGCTGCTGTAGGTTCACCGACGTGGGTAGTTTCGTCAGTTTCGTGGTCCTCGGTGGCTGTGTGCTTGTGCTTCGCGATGTTTCGCCCGTTTCACGACTCGTACCGCTCGTGCATCGTGCAGTGGTGCACAAATACCTCAGAAACAAGACCTGCAAGGTTGTTCCGGGTGCCTAAAGCCAACAGGTGAGCGCTCAGACCCAAGGACATCAGAAGGCGCATGTACACGAACACAGCCCTGTCCATGTGTGTGCTCCATGAGGCTCTGGACGTCGTTGCCCCTTGATTATGCTACACTTGCCTCTTCCCGGTAGAGAAAGCTGACAAATAGTTGTTCCTCATCATTGTCACCTGGTCTATGACTTGTGTTTTTCCGTGCCAAGTCTCATTCTGCAACCTCAGTAACTTGCCCAGCTTTCCATACCGCCCTCAGTGCTTTTTCTGTGTGTCACGTTCTACAAACGTACTAACAGCTGAAAAATTACTGTTCGTGTTTGTGTACTATCTCAGTAACCGCCGATGGAAAAACCGCGCGGACAACCTTCATGTGTAGGCATGATACACTTTTTTTTCTTCTGGAAAGCATGAGCATTTGAAGTGTCCTACATGCAGATTTTTGCAGTTCGTGTTTATTATACAAACGAGTGCCCAGTAGATACGACTTAGTGCCTTAAGTGACGTAATTTTATTGCTAAGCATTGCATTCGGGTCGAAAGAAAAGTCGTGTTGTTGGCTTATTTTACCTAGTCTTTGATTGAGGAATAAGCCTTTCTGCGAATGTTTTCTATGTGCTGCTGGAAAAGCCGACTACCTTCTGTTCCCCTTGCCACCGTTACTCAAGTTGTGGCCAAGTGCAAAATTATGTGATAATGTGTATTTCAGTTTTTAGTACAACGTTATTTTTGTTCTGCCATGTCTTTTTCAATTTGTTCAGCAGTAATAAACATCTGACGCATTTCATATACTTTCGTGCAGATTTATAAGTAAGATCATTTTTTTTGGTATGGCTCTCAATCAAACAGTGTTAGCATTTTATTCTATATTTTAGGTATTTTGCGTGTCATTGTTTTTGCCATTACCAGTGAGTTTTCCCTTTTTATAGTTGTCATGACTATGTCATACATGTCGTCCAGTTTTGTGCAATATCTTAGTGCATATATCAGAAGCTCGTCTACATTTTGGTCTTGAGGGCGCTATATAAAAATCTTGTTTTTTTTTATGTGTGTGTACATGAAACGGCCTTCGCGTTTTCTAGCGCTTTCTTTTGTTATTTCACCGTCTGGTGAACTTTTGTGTTTAGTAATCTTGTATATGTCATGCACCTTTCACTTTTGCTCATTTTTTGAGCGTGTATCACACCACGTTATAGAAAAATCTGTTTTCGGAAACGAAGTCAGTAAAGCGAGACCAAAGGTCTGTTGTGTTGGAAGCGGAACTTTTTTTTATGTCCCGGCACATGCTGGTATAAGTATGGGCAAGACTGCGTGCGTGCCAACGCATAGCCAACGGCGCACCACGCGCCAGCTCGCAAGCAATGTCAATGCGCTGTGTAGCGCGCTCATTGCTTGCGAGCTGGCGCGCGGTGCGCCGTAGCGCACGCGCGATAAAACAAAAACGCGCCTCGTACAGGTAAAAACAAAAAGAAAGTAAGCGGCGCGCGCGGCATGGGGGAGAGGGGGAAGTAAGCGGAGCGGGTGGGCATAATAAAAAGAAAAGAAAAACTTTTAGGAGAGGAAGCGTCCCGCGGCTGCTCTTCCTGTTACCATGACAACGTAAACAATCGTGTGCGCCGCCATTTTGCTTCTGCGTCGCCCATTGGTTAGGGCCGTAACTGAAGGGGGGCCTTGACGCTAGCGTCGAAAGAGCGCCTGCTCGAAAACAACCAATGGCAGCCATGCGTAGATTCATCCCCCTGCTCCAGTGTTTTGTCAGCGAGTTTCCGCGGTCAACGAGGGAGCTGTGTTTGTGTTCCCGGTACGCGCGTGACGTCATGCTTATTACCTTCGTAAACGATAGCTTATAATTTTATACGACCATTAAAACTAATATCCTTACTTCGCATAGCTGTAGATTAAGTTGCTATCGCATCGATGCTTCGCCTTCCGAGCGAAACCGCGATGGAAAAATTATGCGCTACACCGGCCACAATGCGATGGTCGCACAGACAGACGTGAACAGACCTCACTCGATTACCACGGACACTCGCTGCATGGACTCTGACGTGATGAAGAACGGCAGCAACGGTCAGCGAACACTTCGTGCTGCTTCTATAGCTTCAACGTGTCTCCAAAAATTGATATGACGCGGCCTCCAACTCTAGGGATGGACAACACAGCTCACACGAATCCACAAGTCATCTCGTCTCACGAAATCTTTGTACCTGCCGCCGCTGATAACCTTCAAGATAGGTCAAGTGCGGCCACTATCAGCTGTGCCACGAGCAGCAACGACTGGGCTAGATTTGGAGGCGCGCCCATTTGCCTCTACCCCCTCCCCCCTTGTAGGCTAACACTTGAACGCTTTCCCTCGCACCTACAGCATACGGCACTGCGGGTCGCAATGTGATCTTCTCACGATTACACTTTACACAGAACGTGACGGCGATGCTGACGATCGACGAAGGCGAAATATCGCCTGGAGTGTCCCTATATTTATACAAAAAATTGTTTTTCATGCTGTAACTGCGGTTAAGCTAACTACAGACTTTCTCCGTCAACACATAAAAGTTATGCAAAAGAATTACGAAAAGGAATTTTGATACTGCTGAGGGAGTCAAGCAAAACAATTCACAGGCACGGCTTTTGTATAGCAGAAAAAGGGAATATAGGGGCGTTGCCAAATAATTATTTCTTCTTTAGAAAGTATAAGAAAGAACTTTGCGCAAACTTACAGGGCCCAATTTTCGAAAAGTCCATGCAGCTATGAGAAATTTGCATATTGATACGTGCATGGATAGCAAAGCATAAGCTAACAAAAGACACTGTAGAATTTACTGTAATCCCCGCTATAAGAATTTCTCATACATGCTTTTTTTAGACAGAGAGATGCAATTTCGTTTCTTTAATTTCCACGGGGTGAAGAAAACAAATCATGCAAATGCGCCTCGGTCATTCAGGGACGGCACCAGTCTCTTCCAATGTGGGTATCACTCCCAGCTTTAACTTACTTTGGCTTGAGTAAGCGGACGCATCTCCTGTAGGTGAGACAAATGAAAACACGTGAGTGGTAACTACAGCACGTAACCAATGCCTCATCATTTAGAAAGTGTCAAACCTTCATTTCCAGTCCACTCTACCTCAAGCTCAGAGTCATGAGTAAATTCTGGAACGCTTAGAAGAACTTTCTCTCGCCCTAGCCGGTTTATATTTGAGAAATATCTTTAAGGCGCGAACAAGAGACACGGCACAAAATTAAGGCCATACACAGGACAGGCGCTTGTCCTGTGTGTGACATTCCTTTTGTGCCACGTCTATAATTTGCGTCTTAAATGTATTTGTCAAATCTGGAAGGCTCATTGCAAGCAAACAAGACGGCTGCAATGTATAGACCAACATCTTAAACGATTAAAACATGAAAATGTTTTCTAATTAATTTCATTCATGCATTAACGGTCGAGATTGGCCTAACCTGATGGCCATTTTAAGAAGGAGAGGCGTGAACACCTTGCAATTATCTCTCCTGTGCATCAACAAATCATCAGCTTAAAGGTTTGGAAGATTATAATACGCTGTGTTGAAGTTGTAGAGAATTACTTCATCAACGTGGCTCTACCCTGAATTCCTGCAAATTCGTTAACTATTTTCTAGAGGCACATTGTTTCTTTTTCCTTAAATTAAGAACACTAAGGCATATAACGTGCATTTCTTGTAGACTTTATTGCCTTCGGAATGATTGTTCATTCTCTGAAAAATTTCTTTTTAATTATATCCGGTAGAGTGACCTTACTACAGCGCCATAAACTCACCAACGGCCAGAAAACGGAATAAAGAGCGAAGGGGGCAACTGCGGCGCTGTTGTCTTACGAGTGTTCATTTTGGTGCAAGAATATGAAGGCAAAAAACAAACGCAACAAACGGCTAACAACGGCTAAAACTTAGGTAGATAAAGCCGACTATCTACCATCATACCACAGATGCTAAGCTCCCACGTAATTCGCGTCTATACTTAATGCGACATTTCTCGTCGATATAAGTTTCATCTGCGCAGGCGTTAGTATGGTACTCTCCTTATTATTCAGAGTGTATTCGCATAACTGATACATTCGAACAAGGTAATCACCAGTGGTATCTTACCGAACATGTGTACTCCGGTCCCGCCCCTAATTCCGTGCAACTTCTGCCAAACGCCGCGTCTATGCAGAATTCGAATAATGCATCATTAATACCTGTGGATAGAGCTCAGTACAGAGGCAATCGCGCCTTTCAATAATTAGCTTCGCAGCTAATTTGGCTAAACGATAACCAATTGACCAAACTAAACAAACCAACAGGGTGCGTTTCGCCATTGCAATGTGTGACGAGCCTGAGTCAAAGGTCGGCATGGCATCCTTAGTTCTCTTGACCGAGCTTGCTACGAAACTCATCAATTATCAAACTCATCAAGTCGCACCAGTTCCCACATTAGCAAAAGTCCGGACGTGGTACTGTTGTAATTTCTCAACAATGCGGCGTTTCGCATCAGTGACCGAGGAATGGAAGCAGGTACGCCTCGCATTTGCAGTCCGCTCGTAACTCGGTGTTGTCATGTACCGTGACTTGAACTTCAATCATCTTTTCACCACTACACCCAAGCAGGGCCATGCCGTGCGCTTTACTGAGGGCAGTATTCGAACCCGATGGGTAGGGCTGCATAGAACATAAAAGCTGTCATGTTGGTCCCATGGCTTTTCGTCCATCCTGCTAGCACCGGCCATTACAACAAGAGTTTCCAGAGCATCGCCATGCATATATCGTTTTAGGCTGTTTCTAACCATGCGGGAGCGCCTGCTTCAATGTACTAGCAAGAGTGAAGAGCCTGACTCGCTACGGCTCGCAACTGTCCTCAAAGCGTGTGCTTTCGCATCCTGACATAATCAATCGAAAGGTACTACGCCCTCACCCGCATGACGCTAACGGTTCGGGGAGGGTTAGCATGTGTTAAAATCAAAATGAAAACAATATAGAACAGGCTTCATGGCCTCGAGGTGGGTGAGTATGCAATGGCCACATGCTAGAAGCAGGGACCATATTACGATCCGCTTGCAACACTGCTCCCTACTGTGAGTTGCGTAACAAGATTGACTATGCATGCTATGTTAGTCAAAATACGAACGGTCTTGCTAACAAATCGAAGCTATTGAAAGTACAGTCACGATTGTGATTCCTAACGAAATAAGGCAGTAGCACTGTTCAGCGTAAAAAAAATGGTTTTACGTGCCAAAACCACTTTCTGATTATGAGGCACGCCGTAGTGGAGGACTCCGGAAATTTCCACCACCTGGGGTTCTTTAACGTGCACCTAAATCTAAGTAAACGGGTGTTTTAGGGTTTCACCCCCATCGAAATGCAGCCGCCGTGGCCGGGATTCGATCCCGCGACCTCGTGCTCAGCAGCCCAACACCATAGCCACTCAGCAACCACGGCGGGTCGCCGTTCAGTGTAGGCGCTGAGGAAGTAGGATGGGTCAGTACTACATCATCTTCAGGTACACCGTGAGGGATCTTACACTTCTTTTTCACAGCGAAAGCTGTATATGACTAACCTTCCATTGTTTCTTTGGCGTCGGGCAACAGAAACGGACTTCGCGATTTCTAACAAACACATACGGGTGTAGTGCGGCAGCACAGATGTCAAAATGCGGAACCGATTAGAACGCTCGCCGTGAAAAATACCGTGACGTCAAGGTTATCGCAGTATACAAGCAGGAGAGGTATCGGCGCTAAAAACAGCTGCGTTATCGATGGGGCGGACACGTATAGTTCGTACACCCGAAGAACAAGCGTACGAGGAGCGCCGGAGAGTACAGCAACGAGAATGCAAACGGCGCCAGCGCGAAACGACCACCAACGAAGAACGTTCCCGCGATGCTGAACGAAAACGACAATCTCCAGCCCGGGCAACCATACCACTCGGTGAAGATCGAATGTCAGTGAAAGCACTTTGCTTTTCGTTTGAGAACTTTGACTGTCGTCAGCTTGCGGTGCCATTCCATCTTCACAGAGTGGAATTGTTGTCATTTCTTAATTCCTATTTAGACATATATGCGGAATTTCGGAATGGCTACCGCCGGTAAAATGTGATGCACATGATGTCTAGTTAGGTGTAAGAAAAATCAAAAGGACCGTGATTCTGAAGAAAAGCAGCAGACAGTTGTTCGTCTTTCTGTGCGCCTGAATATGTCTCAGTTTTCGAAATTGCACCAGTAACATCTCAAACGTTTTCAGAGTGACGGTGCTATGTTTCGAGCGTGGCACGTCTTTCTAAACGCGGTCATCGTGACTTACCTGCCGTACTGGCGTCGAAGGTCGATGCCGTCTCGTCAGCTTGACATGTGCGAAAGAAGCAGGAATTATGGACCAACATTGCGGGGAATACAAATGTGAATACAATTATAGCCAATGAATAGGTGAGCGACAGAGGTACACGAGACGTAATACAAGCGGCCCTTGTATTTCCGGGATGCATTTATCTGGGCAGACGAGGACAGCCAAGCAATATTAAGCGACCAGTAACACGGGACATCTTACCCGTATCAGAACGTTGACATCCCGGAAAAAAAAAGCGTTTATCATGCGCACTTTATATGTTGGATTTATAAGTGCGTTCCTTTATTTAATTATTAGCTTATTACTTAGTTACTTGCATTTTCTTGCTTATTAGATTTCTCTCGTCTCTTACAATCTTCAATGCACACTTCTCCCACTATGCAGGTTCCGTGAGTCTGATTCATTTAGACATATAAAAAGAAATACTCATTTTCAAAGAAACGGTGCTTCGTGCTTCTCTTGTTTACGATAAGCTGCACGGAACTATCGACTGTGAAAGAGGCAGAGGCGATATTTATTGGCACATTTGCCACTAGGGCTGCACAACGCTTTCGGCTGTGTTATACTGCGTTGCGTGGTTTAGCTCAAGCTACCGAAGCTCAAAATGGGTGTGAACGGGGCAGACGTGTATAGATGCCTGTAGATCGTAAGAAGCGGCTGCCATAAGGCTCTTTCTATTTAAAATAATTTCCAGCTGAATGCACTCATGATCCCGGAACGGGAGCCCGCAGGCGCATTGTGCATCTGTATACGCCAACAAAGACGATTTTACTTGCGTATAGGCACATTCTCTTGCACCCGCACCTTCTATGCCATGGCCTGCCAATTACTAAGGTTGCGCAGTGGAAATAAACAGGACACGCAGGAACACAAAGCGACGTACTCGAGAGGTATGTTGCATGAGGCATTTTCTTTCGTTTTCCAGTTATATGGGTTCTTTGTGCTGTCTTGCTTTTGCGCTCATTATTTCAGTTGTTGTTATTGTATTTTTTTTGCCCTATGACATTAGAGCGGCTATATTTTTTGCATTGTTTACGAAAACAACTGTATCTTTTGTCCTTTCTCTGGTATGTACACTACCGGTCCTATTATTTTTGCTCAATGATTTAATGTATGCATAAGATGTTGTGCATACATTTTTATATTGTCTGCTGCTAATAATGCATATATATTATGTTTTGTTTTATACCCACTATATATACTCTGCTAGTCCTTCGTGACGCCCCCCTTACCTCATGCCCCGTGCGAGGCTTGTAAGGACATTTTTGATAGACAAATAAATAAATAAATATATATATATATAACGTAGCCCTAGAGCGAAATGCTTTTGTTAATAGCTTGATATTCGTGTCACGGCGCTGTAAAGTGTACGCCAAGGAAAACAAGACTAGGTGGAAGCTTAATATCACAATGTTGAAGCTTATATTCATTAAAAAATACAAAGGAAAAGCTCGAGGGCAATCACTACTTCATAATCAAGCAACACACTCTTAGAAAAGTAGTATTTCGCCTTTCGGGGCGTATCTTGACCTCAAACAATAATCGACATCTATCTTGCGTACATTTCCTGTCCACAAAGTTGCGCACTTGGTATACTTCTAGGTCACGAACTGCATGTTCGTTAACACCGTGACGTAATAGTCCTCGCTTTCCCTTTCATCAAAAATATGTAGACCTTTTACAGCGAGCAGTCTGCGCACCAGGAGCGCCACCATTGGACGCCTTCTGGATCGAGAGCAGATGGACATCAGCAGCCACTCGCTGCACCAGCAACGTTCCGCCGAGAGGCCGCGAATCGCTGATTACTATTTATTTAAAAATGTGAAAGAACAGAGGAGGAGACTAGCTCTGTCGTGAACTGCAAGAACTGCGACAGGGTGCTAAATGTGTCAAGAGCACAGACGTGAATGAAAAATACTGGGCACCTCTTTTCGCAGATCCCTGATGAAGGCAAGTATTCTTTTGTCGATTCGGTCGCTCCAACCTAGAATATGCCTCTTCAACTATACTGTATTGCTTCGTCTCCATTTCCCCTGAACATCCGTCCTCAGTGTACGTGCTCGCCGGCTTTGATAGCAGGCAGAGGTATGTTGCTCTAAGGGTTCAACACAATTGCTTGGGCGGCGAGAAACAAGTGCGAGGAAAACTGTTTGATGTATTTTATCTTTGACAACTCTGTAGATGAAGCAGATGGCAAAGACAATTTCAGGCACTGTTCATTCTTTGGAAATGCTTTTGCACGGTAATACGAGTGGTAAGTGGCGTATATGTAATTTGGTAACGGGTAATTCATTATTGGCAGCGGTCATGTAAATAGTAATTCAGGGAAAATTAGACATCCGCCCGTTCGTAGCAATTGCTACAATGGAAACCCATACAGTTTCCTCGAAAGAAAAGCCTCGCAGTTGATGAAAGATTGGTCCTGGTCCAGGACTCGAACCCGAGACCACCGCATTTCCGGGACGGCCGCTCTACCATCTGAGCTAACCAGGCGGCTAGCAGATAGCAGGGTGAAGTCGAATTTGTCAACAGCTCGAAGCAAAGGTAAGTGTTTGACATAATAGTTCTGCGGAAACACGTTGGGTTTCCTTTGTAGCAATTGCTATGACTGGGCGGATGCCTCATTTTCCCTTAATGCATTACTTATCTCCACCTTGCGGGCTTCCTCAGAACTATTACGTCAAACGCTTGCCTTTGCTTCGAGTTGTTGAGAAACTCGACTTCACCTGCCATCTGCTAGCCACCTGGTTAGCTCAGATCGTAGAGCGGCTGCCCAGGAAATGCGGTGGTCCCGCGTTCAAGTCCCTGAACAGGAAGAATTTTCCTTCAACTGCGAGGTTTCTCTTTCGAGGAACCCGTATGGGTTTCCTTTATAGCAATTGCTACGGTTGGGCGGATGTCTCATTTTCTCTTAACTACTTCTCTCTACCATGCGGGCTTCCGCAGAACTATTACGTCACATTACGTAATTATAAAACACAAAACGCTGTCTATCCGGACAAATACCAAGCGGCTCCCATACTCGGTAACCCAAGTTGTCTACTGTGCCAGGCAGCAGCCAGTAGCATGTTTTCTTTTCGGACACATACCCGGTGACTCGTGCTGCCTGCTCGGCAGATACCTAGTGACCCAAGCTAGTAGACAACTTAGGTGACATGGACGAAGGGCGTGAAGTTGCTGATTAAGGCTTAGAATGCTAATGAGGTTACAAAAAAAAAAGCCTCGAATTTGGCGCTGCTCTAATCATGCTGCACTGAAAGAAATTAAAATATTGAATGTTTAAACAACATGGCCAAGAGTAAATAAATGCTAAGAGGCCTTGCTTAAATACAGGTAATATGTGTTTTGCAAACATTTCCTCTAGAGTCTACGGAAATGTTGACGTTTTGTTTATTGCTGTGGCTATTCTTTCGGCAGCAAGCAGACTTGCTCGAAATAAATTTTACGGGCAGTTTGCGGAAATTTCACGCGTGGATTCTGACCCCTGACAGCGCGCGAGATACGAAAATTTGAGCAAATACTTAGTGTAAGCAATGTGTCATTATTTAGTCGTGTCGGTGGATCAGGGACACCAAAGGAGCGACGGGGACACAAAATTAAATCCACACTTGCCACTGATTCGGGGGCTCGCCGAGATATTCACGTGCAGGGTATGTATGAGATCGGCTGTCCACAACAGCAGACGGCCGACGAAAGCACGGAGTAAGACATTTAGGAGGCGAAACTCCCGTCAGCGCGAGCGAACGCGGGCGACCAGATAAGGTCACAATTGTTGTATGCGCCGACGGGGCCGTATACAGTGGCGGCGCCATGCGGCGCGTCGTAGAAGCCGCAGCGAAAAAAAAAAATGCAGGGCCGGGCAGGCGGCTCCGGCGCGCTCTCAACGGCGGTTATCTCTTTCCAGGCCGCCATGCGCCGCCAGCACGATAACGGGTCCGCGGCCTTGTGACCTTTTCTGGTCGCCGCAAACAGCGGAGTTTCCACTCCTAAATGCTTCTTGCTCCGTGGACGAAAGTGCCCTGGCGCGTTTAGGCCTCGATACACTGTAAAACAGTGTGCACCCTAATAGTGAATAATGGTGTGAATTGGGCTATAACTAACACCCTTACCCAATTTTAGGCGTAAATGCGTGCCTCATGGTCTAAGAGTGTGAGTGATAGACTGATTTACATCCTTGTTCACTTTCGAAGGTGTAAATTATTTTACAGTGTATACTCTTAGGCAAAGTTACACGCTTTGGCTTGCCCCTTCTGCCACACAACAATAATCGTTATCTGCCTTGATGCGTTTCCTTTCTTTAACGCTGCGAGCCCGGAATTTTCCAGTAACGAACGGCACGCGCGTTATCAGAAGGGGCACAACAAAGGGTGTAAACTGTTCTATGCTGATAATGCGCGTGCCGTTCGTTGCTGGAAAGTACCGGGCTCGTAGCGTTAAAGAAAGGAAACGCATCAAGGCAGATAACGATTATTGTTGTGTGGCAGAAGGGGCAAGCCAAAGGGTGTAACTTTGCCTAAGAGTGTAGCCCCAACCATCTGACCACCCTGGTACCAGCTTTGATCTGCTCGTTGCCCTCTGGGTGCCCTGAAGATCCCGCCCAGCGGGCTTCATTGCACTTTCAGGCTCTCTCCTTTGTCCTCCGTCTGCCAGCATTTTTATTGTCTTGCAGGTTAAATGATCTCTAACCAGCAAATAACACTAGCGACAGCGGACGTCGGTTCGACCAAGGGGCACTGTGGAAATGCTGGATGGTATACCTATACCTAGCCTCGACTGGTTTCCGGCAAAATAGCCTCTTTGTTTACGCTGAATCCTGAAAACCGACCTAGCCACATGCGTTGGTCATATAATGGTAATAAACTAAGAATGCCTGCCACGGAAGTTCAGTTCGTAGAAATTGTTTACCCGGCGCTCTCGAGACATAGAAGTGGACGAGATAGCTCACCCATTCTTTTGCCAAGCTGTCACCAACGGAGAAGCCGGAAGAGAGCCGGTGGCACAACGGGTAGCCTTCGTCTTTGTGGTGCATGCACGCATGATGATGATGATTATTATTATGGCGCTCATTCCAGACATTGGCGAATACCCACGGCGCAATATTGGCCATGAAGTACACGGCAGGATCATATGACAAGAAGGGGAAGATATGTTACAATGAGAAAAATAATAAAGCCAGCGATTATTTCGACATATGCGTGTACGTAAGAACGAAGAAACCGCTCAAAAACCCTACTGGTTATTCAACTACAAGTTCTTTAGCACATTTAGAGTGTACTAGCACAGTGTACGTAGAAAAAAAAATGCAGCTGAAAAAATAGGCTCCCTTGAAAATGAGTGATGTGAGGGTAAAAAATTGCATGGAAACTGTCGTCCCGACCGGTTTTCGAACAGTTAAATATAGCTTAGATGGGAAATAAATCTTTTGTCAGCGCAGTCGAGTGCCTTTGGGAACAGAAAATATATGCGCATCCTCACCTAGGCCAACACTGACAGTTTTGCAGTTGTTCTGTGTCGTGAAAAAATTGTTTTGTTTAAGAATGGTAATAAGGTGTAGATTAGCTGAAGAATAATGTGTTCAATGCTAAGCGAGTAATATTCACGGCTAAGAGCAAACAGGTTCGGTTGAGGTCCCAGTTATGTTTTGGCTCCGAGAAAACTGATTTGTGAATAGCCTAAGACACTTAGGTGTGCGTTTATCGGGTCACCTGAGTTGGGATAATCGTGCAAATGCAGTGGCAACAAAGCTGTGTCGTATAGGGGGACTAATAGGCTGACATCGGCACTTCTTTCCAGTGAAAGTAAAAGTCTTGATCATATAATTTACAATATTGTCAGACCTGAATTATTGCCAGTTTGTATGGGGAACAGCAATTGCTACTAACTTGCAAAAAATGTTCACTTTATAGTACAAGGTATTGTGATCAATTTCTAAGAAAAGTATTTTCACACACGAATATGACTTGTTCGTTTGGTACATATGTTAATAAATTTGTGACATTTATTGCGTTAGGCTTACTGATAATTACAGGAGGCAAATAAGAGCCAATATCAATAACCTGTGCACTGTGGCGCATCTTCATACCAACGTACCCGTGCATAACAGCAGGCACTGAGACCTTTGGCACGTTCCGCAATGCTAAACTAAATACATAACTCCAAGTTTAGTTAACATGCTACCACGTATATTAAACAAATGTAAACACATGGAAGTACTTGTATGCAATATTTCTCCAGAACTCTTATTCAGATCCCTTGTGGTGTGTCTTAGCCAGGTGTTTATTTCATTCTGTGAAATGAGTGTTGCTATGGTTGCTACATCATGACAGTTTGTTACAATGTATATACCATCGGAATACAGTGCAATCGTCCTATGTTCTGTCTAATGCCTTTAGTTTAAGCGCTGTATTTGCTGTATAAGCATCTTATTGCAAGATGTCTTGTTTTCATTCATTGCAAAATCTATGGTTTACCTTTTCTTCATATCACTGCATACTTCACTATATCATCTTAATACTTCTATGTTCTGCCTCATGTTCGAGCATGTTTTGTTTCTTGCGAATATCCAAAACTTTGCGTGTGAGTTTTTTTTTTTCATTATGCATCCGGCTCGCCGACTGTGACCACGCACTGTGGAGGTAGATGGGCTTGTCAAGCTGCTTCAAGCTTTCTTTTCCTCGGCCCTCCCAATGTGCCATTGGAAAATAAAAATCAATTCCATTCAGTTCAACTCATTACTGGTGAGACTATGGAGGCCTTGGATAACAAAGTCCAGTGATCAATGTGCATTAAGACTCGCTAAAAATCGATTTCGTATTTCACTTCATAACTGAAACACACCATGGACACAATAAGTGGTTTTATAGAAACGAACGTCACTCTACTTCCGAAGGACTCATTTTAATTTACGTCTGGAATATGCAAATATGCAGCAAATGATCGCCTACTTGAATTCCGACAGCGTTTATTTACACCTTCTTCACCCGTGACTTGTACTTCTCTCAAACCCTGGAATAAACCGCCGTTGTCGGGTATCGTTTTCTCAACGTAGGAAATATTTTAGTGTAGGTGATATCCCAGACAAGCATATTCGACTAGAATCCAACATGTTTCTATTGGTAGTGAATGTGACCAACCGGTTCCAGCAGGAAACCAACTGGTCCCAGTTATACAGGACAACTGGTGCCAGTTATAGAAGCCAACTGGCTAGCAACTCGTTTTTGTTGGGATTCAACTGGAGCCATCACCAGTTGTATTGGAAGCAACTAAACGCGGTTGGGATTAAAATGTAACCTTCGCCATCTGTACAGGAAGCAATTGGTTCTATAGTTGGGATCCATGAGATGCATTTACCAGTATATTGGTTTTACAATTGCTTACATCAAAAAGATGAACTAAGTGATATAATGGTGAAGCGAGTGCAACATTTGAACGAATGGGTTTTACCCGATCGATGCAAGATTTATTGACCTGTCGTGGTTGCTCAAGGGCTATGGTATTTGACTGCTAAGCGCAAGGTCGCGGATTCAAGTCCCGGCCCCGGCGGCCGCATTTCAATGGGGGCGAAATGCGAAAACATCCGTGTACATAGATTTATGTGCATGTTAAAGAATCTCTGGTGTTTCAAATTATTCCGTAGTCCTCCACTACGGCATAGCTCATAATCGCATTGTGGTTCTGGCACGTAAAACCCCATAATTTAGTTCAACTTTCTAATATTCATTTCTATGAATAATTGAATCGTGCAGGATCCCGTTGCAGAAATGCGCAACGCATTGGGTTTTCAAGCAGGCACGCTTTAGTTTCAGCGCACTAAACGTGTGAAAGTAGGCCCCGATCCTTACAGTCGTCCAATGTGTCATTGGTTCTTCTCGTGACATTACGCGGCGTGACTAGTAGGCATCGCAGTGGTGCGGTAACGTTACACCAGCTTTGTACCGCTGGCGCGGTTGCCTAGCTATGCGCTGATGAGCTTAATGATATTTCGAGAAATCAGCTAATGTTTGCAGCACGTCGATTATTTCACTACGACAAAGAAAAGCAATTGCTCCACAAGCGTAGAGCTGCAGAGACGCACGAGTGCATCAGCACACTTTTTACCGATGGACCCTATTGTGTTTGATATTGCTGGCATAGAAAGAATAACAGATCAGTTAAAAGTTTCTTCATCATGTGGCAATGACAATATGAATTCCAAGTTCTTAATCAGGACTAAAGTGTACAGAGCTGTAATGCTTTCTCATCTATTCCAGCAAGCTCTTCAGACAGCCTTCATTCCAGAAGACTAGAAGGTTGAAGAGGTGACTTCCTTGCACAAGTCTGGGGATAGCCATTCGCCACATGATTATCGGCCCATTTCACTTACGTGCATTCCCGGTGAAATTATGAACATGTCATGATCATCAGCATGGACTTCGCAAGTCCTTTTCCTGTGAAACTCAACTTTTAGACAGGATCTAAATTCCATACTTGACAAGAGTTCCATTGTTAGCTGTATATTCCTAGATTTTTCTAAAGCTTTTGACAAGGTTTCTCATCAACTGCTTACTTTTTAAAACTAAGTAAACCTAACCTTGATCCTAACGTTCTTTAATGGCTGCACTCTTTTCTCACCGATTGCTTGCAATTTGTCATAGTTAATAGCACTTCCTCTGTCATTTCTACAGTTAAATCGGGTGTGTAACAAGTCTCAGCGCTGGGACCGTTGCCTTTTCTCATTTAAATTAACAATTTACCTGATAGGTTATGCTCATCAATTAATCATTTTGCAGGTGACTGTGTCATATACCGCGAAATTAAGAGCGACTCCGATATAGGTCTTCAGTCTGATACCAACTATGCTCTTGACTGGGCTAACACGTGGAACAAGAAACTAAACATAAACCAATGTAGGTGCATGCATGTTTCTCATCGTGATACTACACTGTCCACATATCATCTTAAATCTAGTAACCTCAAATCTGTGCCACGTTACAAATGTCTAGGCATATTTATTTCTTCTAATCTTTCTTGGAAGATGCATGTAGACCATATAACCAACTATGCTAATCGCATGCTGGGCAACATACGCCGCAATTTTTATCTTCTAGTTCTGTAAAACTACTCAACTTAATTTGTCCAGAACCGGGCGCGTCGCTTCATTCTTTCTAATTATCACCGTAACTCCAGCGTCAATAATATGAAAGGAAGCTTATCATTACCATTGGTTATCACAATGTAGGAATATTTTGCCTTTGCCTGTTGCATAAGTTACATTATGACAACCCATTCTTAATAAATTGATAACGCTCCCTCGTTACGTTTCAGCTAGCATCGACCATCGTCATAAGGTTGGTATTCCTTCATGCCACACCAACCACGTTTTCAATTCATTCATCCCAAGTACGTCAGCCAATTGGAATCACCTTCCCCAATCTGTCATAAAAATATCAGATAAACCTAAGTTCAAAGCTCCTTTAACTAACCTGCTGCTGTCAAAACACACGAAATTGCAGCACTGTCATGTTTACTTTTGCTTAGCCCATTTATTTATTTATTTATTTTTGATCCCAACAATCTGTGTTTTGTAGGCATATATTACTGTTTTGAGCATCATTTTTTTGGTTTTCTTCCTTTGTTGGTAAGATCTTTTTATGCATTGTATGCTCAGCGGTTCCTTCTTTTTTTTACTTTTTGTTCACCTTGTACTGTGCGCTATTTATTGTTAATTTCTTTACTGTATTAATGTGAACCTCTATTTTTAGTTCCATAAAAATTTACTCCTGTTTTCTTTGTTGTTGCTTTTGTTGTTGTTTTTTTCACTCTATCGAATGTACCCACTCCCCTCGGCAATGCCCTCGGGCTTTGAGGGTAATGAAATAAATAAAGCAGGAACATAGGAATAGTGTTCTCCTTCAAATAAATATTCAAATCATCTTTTGTGTTTCCTGAATGTCCATGTCCGTAATGTCTTAAACATTGTATGTATGCCCTGAATATAGCGGATGCACTGAGGAGGCAGGCGGGGTAATGTGTCATTGCAGCCTGCCAAAGTGTGCTGTCACTTCGGCAGGAGGGTGGCAAGTTCGGTCATTTGGTTGAGCATTGACATTCTCAAAAGACAGTACTAGCTCTTCAGTACTGCAGAAAGACGGGGCTGTGTTTGCATCCATCTATCTGTGGTCCCATAACCAGCGCTGTGTTTCAGAACATCTTTTCGGGAAAGTGCTTAGAAAAAAGAAAACTGCACCACGAGTCAAGGCAAACTAAGCAAAGGCCACCTCGCAGAAGGCCTGCCGACCATGCTTCTCTTGCAGTGTCCTAAATGCCAGTTCATAACACTGCAGACAGTGTGTGTCGCTTCTACTGCATGTGTGCAAGCTGTATGTTTCCTTAGGTGCAGCCCCAGCCAGTCATTCTTCCTGGCTCAGTTGCACTTGATACTGGAGATTTCTTCTTACTGATATGAAAAGCTTGTGCCCTGTTTTTTTAAGTATCTGTCGGCTCTGTAATTACTGTCTGAAGCCACGATTCCCCAATGGAATCAAATAATTAATTGCAGCACCTTGTGAGCACCGTGCATTATGTAAGTTGCTCCCAGAGAAGTGCCATTGTTCTTTGTACAAAAGAACTTTTCTGTAGTCTTTTTGATAGGTACGTATACAGTTTTACAAGGTAGAAGTGCTACCACAGTCTGTATGCAAGTTTAACATCAAGTCATTGAGCCAGTTTGTTTCTGCATCATGTGCATTGCTGTTGTTGCTAAGATGCCATTATGTGCCTTTGGGCAAAAGATGTGTGCATAGTCATCGTGCCAGATATTTGTTGCTCTGTTGTACTGTTTGTTTAGTTATATTTGTGATCACAGTTCAAGTAACAATGCAGTCAATTTATTCGTCTTTTTCCTTTATGAAGTGCATGTACATCACTACGTTAAGTTGACAATTAGAATTTTTCTTTTTGTTGAGGTCACTTCAAGACGCATCTATAGTTTCTCTTCTGTGGCCCTGTACTGATCTTGTCAAAGTTAACATGTACTCCCGCTGGCATCTTTTGTGATTTTCAATTTTTTATGGGTCCTTATGGACATTTCTTTAACGTGTTCACGCACAGGTTATGTTTTGCTGTGCCAAGCACACAGGTGTGTTCTCATAGTATGGTTTCTAAATAAAGATCCGATGCTTCTGCAGTTTATGTCCAAGTCTATACCTCAGTTAGGCCATCATAAAAAGCTGAGCAAGTTTTATTAAAAGGCTTATTGTATCAGTTGATTTAACATTCATGCAGCCTAATATCTACAACTTTGATGACTATTGGAGTTGATACATAACGCATATTTTGGCTTATTCTGTGCATTTGGGAGCTGCACATATACATTTCTGATGTCTGTGTACCAGTGGAACTTACATTAAATATGTTGAATGTGCCAGCTTGCAACATGTGCTTCTGCCGTGGATGTTGTGTCTATGTACATTTTCACCTTTGCAACCTGCACCAGTAAGATGGTCCCAGTTCCTTTGGGAGTTCTTAATTATTTGTGGATGCAATTTTCACAGTAAAGGAAGTGCAGTATATGGTGCGTATAACTGGTACATTGGTTCTTGGGTATAGTACAGCTTCTAAAGCATTGAAAAGGCCGCAGTACCAGCAAGGTGACACCCCAAGAAAACCGAACAATGTATAAGTTCCGGATTTATCATCTATGTCCTCTGTATATATCGTGGATGTTTCTGTAATCAATGTCCACATTTAAAATCCCACCAATGTCCCCGGGATGTCCATGTCCAAATTGTTTTATCCAGCGGACATTGTTCGGATATTCAGTTAAGAAGAAGTCAATTTTTTAAGGTGCGACAGATGTCAGAATGTCCGAGGAGGGCGTACATAGGACGTCCTATTGAACGCCATTTTTTGCGCGAGACGGTCCCTCAGGTATCCGCCATATGTCATCTGGATTTGTGGAGATATCCGGTGGATGTCCAAACGTCCGGCGCGAAACGTCCATCGGATGTACTGTGGATTATTTGTGGTCCAATGGGTAACGATAGCGCAGTGACGACGCGAACGCGTGCGAATGGCGACCCAAGGAGCATTGATGGCAAGCAAAGTACTGCAGATGGAGGCGCCAGGTGCGCTGATGACGTCCAGATCATTAGAAGCCGTTATCGCTCTTTAGCGCCTGATTCAGCCGCGTCGAACCGTGAACGTACTCAGGCGGCGTGTTCGTATAGCACCGCCGCGAGGGCCACACCTTGAAAGCGATGTGCAATGCCCACAAAGAGTGCCCACTGCTCATAGCTTCGCGCACTGTGTTCTTCGCACCGCTTACTTAGTGGTAAAGATATGCGCGCGCCCGTAACTTGAAAGCGATCCGCGAAAATGGCAGCTGAGGCGTTTGCTGAGAGAACCGTCAGCGCCCGTATCGTGTCTCCGCTGAAGAGCGCCGAATCATCACAGAGCAAGCGGACGATATGAACCGGTGTCGATGGTGTGACAAAGTTTTCAGTATCATTGAGGATGCGATACACAAGAGCCATTAATACTTCTTTTTGCTTAGGAAGTGCGAAGAACTGAATGGCAAAGCGTGGACTTCTAAGATTGTCGAGTACTATTTCTGTGGTAAGCACAGCACTTATAACAAGTTCGCGCGGGAACTTCAGTCCACCCCTGGTGATGCTTGCAACTTTGTGTTAATGGGCACGCTTTTCAACAAGTCATTACATTTTGAGTGCAGCAGCAAACACCCTTCTAAGCAACAAATTTCACGGTCGAGTAGTAGACGTTGGTCCCCCTCGACGACGCCTTCTACGTCAGCGGGTGTTTCGGTGCCGACGGAAATAATGCTGGAGCGCGGTGGCATGCTCACTTGATCTTCGGGCGCACTCAAGGCGTGGTGACTACAAGAGCTCTCCGGCGGTAACGCTTTATCTTCCGACAGCATTATCGACTTCGACTTCAGGTCGATGACTGCGCCGTGTTGGTTCAGGAAGTCCATGCCGAGAAATACGTCTCGTGAACACTGTTGGAGGGTAACGAAGATGGCAGGGTAAGTCCGGTCATGAACGGTAATTCTTGCGGTGCAGATTCTAGTCGGCGTTATGAGGTGTCCTCCAACTGTCCGAATTTGAGGGCCTTCCCATGCAGTCTTAACTTTCTTCAACTGTGCGGCGATGGGTTCACTCATGACGGAGTAATCGGCTCCCGTGTCTACTAAGGCGGTGACTGCATGGCCGTCGAGAAGCACGTCGAGGTCGGCGGTTCTTTGTTTTGCCTTACAGTTAGGTCTAGGCGTCGGATCACGGCTGCATCGCGTTGACCTGTGGCTAGAACCTCGCGTCGTCAGGTCGTCTTTCATCGGCGTATTCTTTGCTTCCAGACTTCGTCGGGACGGCGGTGTGTCATCGTTGGTATGACGTCGTGATAGTCCGTTCGGCGTCTTCGGCGGCGGCGGAGGATCTTCGTCAGTTCGACGAACAGCAACCGCACCTCCATCGGTTGCTGCTTTTAGTTTTCCTGATATGAGCTCAAACCGGCCCTGGGCTGGGCGTAGCGGACTCGTGACGGCGAACAGGACGGTCGTCGAGAGTTCCACTGAATGACGGCAAAGTAATCGGCGATGTCACGTGGGCGCTCCCCAAGCTGTGGACGCGGCGCGTTGACAGCGAACCCTCTCAGTCCCAAGTCGCAGTATGGGCATCGGCGGTACACATGGCCGGCTTCTCCGCAGTGATAGCAGAGCGGGCGCAGGTCGGGGGCTCGCCAAATGTCCGTCTTGCTCGCGTAGGTTTGCTGAGCGACGGGTGGGCGTGCTGGCGGCGGCGACGGCGGACGACGGAATTGCGGCGGTACAGGGCCCTGGCGCGGTCGCGGAGGGGGACCTTGACGGCGTGTGACGGCGGCGTAGGTCATCGCTTCTGGCTGGGCTGTGGTAATAGAGGTTGCACCTCAGGAACTCCAAGCGATCGCTGAACCTCATCTTTCACGATGTCGGCGATCGGGGCCACTTGAAGCTGCGACGATCGAAGGCAAGACCCTGCGCAGTTCTTCGCGCACAATGGCCCTGATGGTCTTTTGAAGGTCGTCGGAACCCAGTCATTGGATGACGCATTGCGGCGTGAGCACCTGACGGTTATATTGCTGGGTGCGCATTTCCGGAGTTTGCTCGATCGTCGATGCCTCTGTAGAAAACTCAGCTACGGTCTTCGGCGGGTTGCGAATCAGTCCGGCGAAAAGTTCTTGCTTGACGCCCCGCATCAGGAAGCGGACTTTCTTTTCCTCCGATATTTCCGGGTCGGCGTGCCGGAAAAGACGGGCCATCTTCTCCGTGAAGATCGCTATGGTCTCATTGGGAAGCTGTGCTCGGATTTCCAGTAGCGCTTGGGCGCGCTCTTTACGCACGGCGCTTGTGAATGTTTGCAAGAAGACGGTTCCGAACAGGTCCCACGTCGTTAAGGTGGCTTCTCGATTTTCAAATCACGTCCTTGCCACATCTTCCATTGCTAAACAGACAGGTTGCAGCTTGTCGTCGCTGTTCCAGCTGTTAAACGTAGCGACCCTCTCATACCTCTCCAGACAGCTTTCCGGGTCCTCAATATGTGGAACCTCGAAACGTCGGTGCCTCCCTGGGCAGCTGCAGAACTATTGGCGCCACTGCGGCTGCCATTGGGGCTGTGTTCTTGGTCGTCTCTGGACGATATTCTTGGGCGATCGTCTTGGGCGACCTCTGGTAGAAGTCCGTGTTCCGGGGGCAGCTGCTTTAGCCGGCGGCTTGCTCGATGTTTAGGGACGAAGTTGGTGATGTCTTTGCGGTCCGGGCTTGGATTACGGCTTGTCGGGGGCGTCCGATACATGAACGTAAAGCACCTCCACAAGATGTCACGTAGTAGTGACGGTGAAGACTCAGGTCGACAACATTCTGGCAGCGAGCGACACGATCCACCTCCAGAGAACACTACTCATCTTGCCCAGGCTTCGAGTGAACTTCGCCGACCTTCTAAACAACGCCCTGTACCATTGACACAGCAGCCTCACCTAACATCTGAGCGACTACCTCAACATTCGCCTCAACCACACCTGTCATCACAGCGACCATCTCAGTCAGCTCTTCAGCGACCTGCTTCGAGCACACATGGAGCTTCAGCGTCGTTTGGTGATTACGCGTCTTTACCCGTGGCACAGCTAGATGATCCTGCCCGTGCTATTCACAGCTCTGCGTGCAATTCTCAGTGCCATTCCACACGCACACAACCTTCCAGAGGTAAAAGCACTGCTTTCTATGGAATCGTTGGTGCTTCCACAACCACCAACAGCTCCACTGCAGGCTTACAATGAATAATCGTTATAACAATGTTTTCATATTTCAGTGGAATGCTAATAGCCTTCGAAATAAGTCAGCTGATTTTCGCAAACTACTAGTTCAACATAACTTTCCTGTTTTATGCATAAGGAAGCACGCGTACGAGATGACTTTCGTCTTTCGAACTATGTTATATATAAATCAACGCGCATTGCTGGAAGTAGTAGAGCGATGTTATGCGTGAGAAAAGACCTGCCGTCCTATTTAATACAGTCGAGCGATTCAAACATACCGGAGTTCGTAGCATGCAAGATATCTTTTAGAAATACAAGCGTCACAGTGATCAGTATTTATCTACAATGTTCTACCAAAATATCAGTAGACAGCTTGGTGAATGTGTTTGGTATCGCAAACTCACATGTGCTGGTTTGTGGGGACTTCAACGCACATAACGTCATCTGGGGCAGTGAATATAATGATTCCCGTGGAAGCATCATAGAGTCTGCCGCAGAAAAAAGTAATCTGATTGTGTTAAATGACAGCTCTCCAACGTTCTTGCGGGGGTTTCGTTACTCAAGCTGTATAGATGTTACGCTCTGCTCCCAAGACCTTCTTGATGGTGTTGAATGGTCAACGGACATAGAAACGCACGGTAGTGATCATTTTCCGATCCTGGTCAAACATCGCCTCATACGGAGTGAAGGGACCCGCCGCTACTCAAAGTATACTAATTGGCAAAGTTTTCGGCACCATTTAAGTAATTCATTGGGTGAAAATCCGAACTTTCAAAGTTTTGCAAATACATTGTGTGAGTCCTACAAGAACTGCACAAAGCAAGTCATTGTTCCAAATGAATACGCTGCAGTCGACGGCGAACATGAATGCCTAAGAGGAATTAGAAGGCGCGCAGAACGGGCTTCGCCGCAGTGGAAAGCTGGACGACTACTAAATGGCACAGAAAGTTCAGTCAACTTCGCGCAGACGCTTACAAAAATTAGGTACAAGAAAATGGCGAGAATACTGCGCGTCGTTGTCTCCGTTTACTCCAGTTCCCAGAATATGGTCCGTTGTCCGATCTTTTAGTGGTCCAGTTACCCAGAGCCATCCCTTTCGAGCCCTTGCCGTAGCTCGAAGCACTCCGGAAACATCTCTTGCTGACGACTTTTGTCAACTTATATCCAGACCAGGAATTCCGTTTACTTGCCTACAATTTGCAAGTTCGACAACACTAGCAGAACAGAAGCTTCGTGCGTGCTTTATGTCACAACATCCACAACTTGATTGTGAGTTTAGTTTAAATGAATTGAAAAGTGCTCTTTCGTCATGCCGTACAAAGACAACCGCAGGCCCAGATGGTGTTACGTATGTGATGTTAAAGAACCTAGGTCCAGTAGGAAGAATGACTCTTTTGGAGATATTTAATGATATCTGGATAAGAGAGACTCTACCGGATTCATGGAAATTAGCTCGGGTAATTCCAGTGCTAAAACCAGGAAAGACTCCACTTTGCCTTGACTCCTACCGACCCGTCAGTCTCACAAGCTGTTTTTCCAAACTAATGGAGAAGATGATAGACAGTCGACTGCAATGGTGGTGTGAACACACACATGTGTTTTCCGACCACATGACCGGTTTTCGACAAAATCGTTGTACAATGGATGCAGTATTAGATATTGCCACATACGTCGAACATGAACGAAGCTGCGGAAATGTGACAGTAGCAGTATTCTTAGACATTCAAAGAGCATTCGACACTGTAAGTCACATACACGTCCTTGCTGGTATGTTAGAGCTTGGCCTACACGGTCGAACGCTGCGATGGGTGTCAAACTTCTTGAAAGATAGAACAATATTTATGGAAACAATAGAAGGAGAAAGTAATTATCACAGCATCACGCAGGGCGTTCCGCAGGGCAGTGTTCTCAGTCCGTTTTTATTCAATTGTGTCATGGCAGCCTTGCCACAAAAGCTCCCGTCTGGTCTACGGTATTCTCTGTACGCAGATGACATCTGCATATGGGCCTCTGGTTCTAATATACAAGACATTCAAACAACGCTGCAAGAGGGCCTTGATAGTATCGACACCTTTTTAAAAGAAAGAGGCATGAGTATTTCATACGCAAAGACAGCCCTACTTCCTTTCACTAGACGACAGTTGATTAATTTCCAACTTAGGCTTAACGGGCAAGCTTTGATGTTTGTGAAAGAGCATAAATTTCTTGGACTTATTCTTGACCGCCAACTTACATGGGCTTCACACATCCGCGCAATTGAAAAACAGACCAATGCAGTAATAAACGTACTTCGGCGACTCGCAGGCACAACGTGGGGGGGATCAGTCTCTTCGCTACTACAAATTCATAACGCACTCATAAAACAAAAAATTGCTTACTCGGCACCTATTCTCCATGGTTTATCGCAAACTTCTGAGGAACGTCTTCAACGTTTACTAGCAAGGGGGCTGCGAGTGTGTCTTGGGGTTCCGCAGGCTACCTCGAGTTCTTTAGTAATTGCTGAAGCTCGTCACCCCCCATTTCCAGTCATACGAACGGTTGAAACATGCCGACATATTTATCGCATCTTAACCCAACACGAGAAGCATCCATTAAACCTCGCGCTCACCGAAAGAAACAAAAGCAAAATTCACGATGTTGTTCGAGAACATAAAGCATTATTACCAAGATTTGAATTATGCAAAGTGGATGTTAGTTACCCTCCCTGGATGTTAACATACCCTAAAATAGAGTTATCGGTTGACGGGATTATATCTAAGAGAGACATGTTCATAGTAGCCGCACAGCAACTGGCACTCTACCAAATTTACTCATTATATCCCCAGTACATCCACGTCTATACAGATGGTTCGTGTCGTAAAAATTCCTCGACTTCCGCATTCGTCATTCCACATTTAGCGCTAGAGCAAACATTTAAATTATCCCGGGAGACATCTTCCACCATGGCAGAACTATTTGCAATCCTGTGTGCTTTGCGTTTCATAACTTTAGAAAAACATTCGCAAAAATGGGTTATCTTTAGCGATTCGCAAGCCGCTCTCACATTACTACAGAGCAATAAGAAAAATTCTTTGAACACTTCGATATTGTATGAGACGCTCAAATAACTTACAAAAGCAAGCGCAATGAACCACGTAATTGCATTTCAGTGGATTCCTGGGCACTGCAATATTCCTGGTAATACTGCAGCGGACGCAGCTGCGAATCGAGCGCACAATAACGCAGAGACAACCAATCTTCCCCTATTGCGTAGTGAAGTCCGTCTGATCCTGAGACAGATTTCTTGTCGTCTCAGCAAAACTTCCTGGTTTGACCAGCAAACTAAGAACTCGGAGTTATACTCAATAGACCCATGTATAAACTTATCAATGCCGGAAACTCTAAGAGACAACAGAAAATTTGAAACTTTGGTACACCGGCTGCGTCTTGGTACTGTATTTACGAGACACTTCTTGTACAGAATAAAACGTGTCTCTAGTCCGCAGTGTTCTTGTGGCCATCCAGACGAAGATGTGCATCATCTTCTTCTCGAGTGCTCGAAATACGATACACAAAGAACGGTACTGCAAGCTAATTTGTTTATATTAGACAGAAGACCATTCACCCTAAAAAAGATACTTGGCCCATGGCCAACTGCGGGCCTTCAAAAAAGAGCGCTTCTTGCTCTGAAAAAGTTTTTAGAGGAGACCAACATTTTGGGGAAATATTAAGTATTGTATGATCCGAATACGCTAAATGAGTTACATAAACGTTGTTCGTGGTGCGTAGTTGGTTAATGTGGGGATCGCAACTTTTACGCAATACGTATAATTCTGTCCTGTACTTGGCGTGTATTACAAGTGTTGTTGTGTGTTTCGGCTGTTCAAAACATCGGACTTCATATATGCGTACGTGGACTGAACTCATGCACAGAACTTTGCGACTCACGTACTGTTGGACTGTATATTTTTTATTGAACCGGTGTTCTTCTGAGT
This sequence comes from Dermacentor variabilis, assembly GCF_050947875.1. NCBI lineage: Eukaryota > Metazoa > Arthropoda > Arachnida > Ixodida > Ixodidae > Dermacentor > Dermacentor variabilis. Next base: position 46,524,809 of record NC_134576.1, on the reverse strand, counting down.
GTTATATTTAGTGTCGCTATTCTCCCTTTTTGCGCAAATTTGTTTCGTCAGCCAAGTGACAAGGAGTAGCCGGTGCCACCACATAAAGGCGCCAACCTCTCCTAACATTCACTTCAATAAAAAAAAAAGGCAGCAAAACTGTGATTTACAAAACTAGCGTTTTATTGGGCGAACTTGTGCCCTCAAAAGCAGGCTGCACTCAAGGAACAAGGATAGCGGCGAACACACTCGGCGATCGTCGAAAATCCGATCAGCGGGTCAAGCGCGTCGGCTTTTATACAACAGTCGTCGAACGTTCCAGAGTAATCGCTAGGACCCGTGCGTCTTCCACAAAGTTCTTCACGATTCGCGTCACGTATACAAGCAATCAGATGACACTATGTTCGGTGACAGACAGCGAATGAAACCATCGATAACATTCCAGAAACTTTCGACACATCCAGGCGCGTCCGGCGCTGTGCGATAACATTTGTTAGGCGGTGACACGTGGTGGCCCGATAAAGACAAACAAGTAAACGTGTCAATATATATGTATGTATGTATATGTATATACATACTCTCGATAAAGGCCTGTCACAGCGTCGAAAACAAACTTGTATTTAATCATTAATTATTGCATTAATTTGCAATGTACTTTCAAGGATTTCCTCATATATATATATATATATATATATATATATATATATATATATATATATATGCATGGCATCCAGTGTATTTTGTAAGGACCTGACAAAACTTTTTCGACCACACGTGAATAGTTGTCCTCCCAGAGGCGTTATTTTTAAAGTTTCCCTGTTACAAACATGTTTTCTCACTTGTTCAACTTATAGTTAATTAACTAAATTATGGGGTTTCACGTGCCAAAACCGCTTTCTGATTATGAGGCGCGCCGTAGTGGAGGACTCTGGAAATTTCGACCACCTGGGGTTCTTTAACGTGCACCTAAATCTAAGTACACGGGTGTTTTCGCATTTCGTCCACATCGAAGTGCGGCCGCAGTGGCCGTTATTCGATCCCGCGACCTCGTGCTCAGCAGCCCAACACCATTGCCACTGAGCAACCACGGCGGGCCAAATTATATTAGTTCATGACTATCATGTTTGCATGTCATGTTTGCACCTACTGTCCTATTTTCGCGTTCAATTTACGTTTAAAATGTGGGGTAATTCAAGTGGTACGAGTATACGAGTATTCAACTGGTACGAGTATACGAGTTGCACTTGGTACGAGTATACTCGTACCAGGTGCGAGGTCCTGAAGAATAGGGACTTTTCAAGCCTCCGAGGCGGGTGAGCGCGCGTGAGAACTTATGCGTTCACGCGATGTATCTTATCTTGCTGTGTGGCTCCTCCCCCTTGCACTTGTCACATAGCTCCTACTGAGGACTTAATATTCAACATATCAAGTAATATGCAAAAGCCCTGATACGTCAGGCAGTCTCACGAGTCTTTATTTCTCAGCAATGTTATTGAAATTTATGTTCTATTTACGGTCCGTCAATAAAAATATGCTAAACCGTTCCCACACAGTAATGTGAATGTACAGGATGTCATCTGGGTAACGCGGTTATAGTGCATTTCAGCCTTACACTAATATCCAAAAGATGTAGCCAATATCCAGCAGATACATTTACATAACATCTTTTCAACGTAAAAAAAGAGGACTTTTGACAGCGCCATCAACGTTACTTTCACGTAAACTAGAGCAAGCTCAGCCTCTGTTGGAGGTGCTGAATCTCCAACTGATACGTCTAATGTATCTTCAGGCAATGTTCGTGGTTTATGGGGGCATGGTGGATAGTAATTTTCGTACATATTTCTAACATATTTTTATTGCATACTTTACAGCCATGCTGTGTTGCTGCCATCAGCCTGGTGTCATCTTGTGTCGACATCATTCTTCGTCAGTGGCGTAGCCAGAAATTTCGTTCGGGGGGGGGGGGGGGGGGGGGCTCACGCTGCAGCTCGGCCTCCTCCTATGAGGAAACATTAGGTCGGATGCTCCTATTTAAATACATGTAGAAGGAGAATTCGTTTTTCTCAACAACCACTGCACCAAATTTGATGAGGTTTGTTGCATTTAAAAGAAAAACAAATTCTAGTGACTGTTTGTTTCGAATTTTCGATTTACGTCGTCAATATTTTATTGAAAAGTGGCAAAAATCGAAAATTTTTAGAAAACGAAACAATGAAGTTTACAACTCTGTATATCATCAATGAACATTGATATCACAATTCTGTGAATTGCACATAATAGTATATCTACAGCGGACAAAATTGATATGTCACACACGAGTCTAAAAAAATTAAGTATTATAATAATACGGCTTTTGCGGAACCCTTGTACATAACATAACCAATTCACGTAAGATACAAATAGACATATCGAATTTGTCCGCTTTAAATGGTGTAATGGGTGCCGTTTACAGAACCCCGATATCTGTTCTTCATGCAGAGCTATTAATTTCTGAACTTCGTGCTTCTTTTTTTCGAAGTTTCGAATTTTTAAAAATATCTTAAGCAATTTTCAGGCCTTAAATCGAAATTCTGCTTCCAACAGACACTAGAATTTAACTTACTCTCTCAAATGCAACAAATTTCATTAAAAGCGGTTCAGGAGTGATCTCAGAAAAGCGATTCTGCGTTTTACATGTATCTGAATAGGCCGCGTCGGGAGCTAAAGCTTCCTCTTAAACAATTTGCCTTGGGATCAAATACGTGAATAATAACTGCATTGCCATTGCCAAAAATGCTGCAAACGAATTCTTGAACGCTACGCACTGTCAATAGAAGTAAAATATGTATTTTTTCATAAAATATTATACTCGTATGTGCCAAAAATTGTGCCCAACATAACTGATGTCAGTGCTTTCATGTTTTTTGTCTATTTAATAAGCAAAGAAAATATCACACGAACTTTAGAACTACATCAGTTCGAAACCAGCAAAGCAGTGCATGCCTCTGATATGAAAAATATACAGGCCATGAAATGAACAAGTTGAGGACAAATATGTTAATGAAACTTTCTCATTCAAGATCCTTGTTTACATTCTTGTACATATTCAACGGCCAGTGAAAAATCTCAATGACACTGTCATTTGTTCCAATGTATTACGCAGGAGCAGCTGTCACCGGTCGTATATCGTGAGTAATTGCAGCGAAACTATAGTCGCAACAGATAGCACGTATAAAGAGCAGGAGTTCTGCAGAATATACGAGGGCTAGTCAAATGAAAAAAAAAAAACCAATACGAATATATGACAAACGGGGTACTTTATTTAAAAGTAGCCTCCATGAGCATTTAGACATTTTCCCCATTGACTAACGAGTCGCGTAATTCCCGTCTAATAAAGCTCCTTTGGTTGCTGCTTCAAAACTTCTGCAACTGACTTTCACGTCATTGTCCGAGACGAATCTGGTTCCCTTGAGCTGTTTTTTCGGTTGCTCCAAAATGTGAAAGTCGCAAGGCGACAGGTCAGAGCTGTATGGCGGCTGTTGCAGCGTTTCCCGCTTGAACCTTGTCAGTTTTGTATTAATCACATCAGTGACGTGTGGACGAGCATTGTCGTGGAACAAGATGACCCCATTAGTCTATTTTTCACGTAGTTTGTTCTTGATTGCGACACGCAGCCGATCCGGCGTTTCACAATATCGGAAACAATTGATAGTCTCTCAAGATTTAACAAATTCTATCAGTAATGGCCCCTGACGATCGAAAAATAAAAGTCAACACCTTTCCGGCGGAAGTGACGGCCTTTGCTTTCTTTTGGGGTGGTGAATTCGAATGTTTGCATTGTAAGCTTTGCCGTCGTGTTTCAGGCTCGTAGTAGCGGCATGATGGTTCGTCTCCGATCACAATTGCAGAAAAGAAATCGTCACTCTTATTGTCATACCGGATCAGATGTGTAAAGGCAGGGCCGAACTTCTCCGTATTCTGGCGGTGGTTCAAAATCTTGCGCACACATTGCGCACACAAGAGCCGATAACCGAGATGTTCATGAATTATGGCGTGAACCAAACCGTGACTGATGTTCACACACTCTGCCAGTTCATCGATGCTTATCTTCCGTTCTTGTGTCATCAGCTCATCAACCTTGGCAATATTGTAAGGGGTGGTTGCACGATGGCTTTGGCCCGGTATGGGATCGTCTTTGCAACTTTCACGTCCTTCTTTGAACTGTTTGTTCTAACGCTTCACAGTGGCCAATGAAATGCAATGTTCAAAGTACACGGCAACCATACGGTGACTAATCTCTTTTTGGGAAACACCTTCAGCTGTCAAAAACCTCACGGCACCACGCTGCTCAACTTCTGGAGCGTCCATTACGTCACGTAACCATGTTCAACCCAGTGTATGAGAGCATTAAAGAACATTTATCCTCACACCGGCATGCCACTTTTGTAAATGAGAGATGCCTGTGTGCTACGCGCAGGCCTTGCAGATAATGAACAGAACGTACCATAATTGCGCGGGGTGGGAAGGCTTACTTTCATTTGACTCGCCCTGGTACATTAGTAGTGCGAAGATACAATGGAATGTACAAATGCGAAGATACTGCTTGATAAAGGGCAAAAAAGTGCCAGTGGAAACAAAGTTCACTGCACGTATACACAATACCTGCAACAAGATATCTAAACATACGTATAAGTCTCCAATAAATCTGCGTATCTAAGAAAAAGTCACGGTACATAATGGGCCAAACAAGGCAAATAAACATGTTGCGCAATCACAGATTCACAGAATCCTAGATCCCGCCCCCATTCCATCCACTCCCTCCGATGTATCGCGCGCGACGGAAGGCGGCGCGCTTGCTTCTCACTTTTCTCCCTTGCATACACAAAACTGAGCCACCATCGTCGGCTCACCCACTCTCCCCTACCCCCCACACGCTTTCACTCGCACATACAGCATGCGGCGCGCGGTCACGATGTCATCGCCCTTGGACTTTATGCAGAACATGAGGGCGACGGCGACGACAGGAATGCGCCTAGAGTGTCCATATAATTGGAATCGCAATAATATAATGAGTATCCGGCAGCTGAATATATGGCCCATTACTTTCAGCGAAAGAAGTAACAAAACAGAACTTTCACCATGCGACAATTCGCTGCGCCGCAACAACATTTTCTTTTTTTCCTTTTGTGGGGCGGGGGCACCATAATAAAAAAAAATACGCAAAGGAAAGAATGTTGGTCACAATCGAATGCCTACTTTGGGCAACTAATGTGGCTATTAAAGGAATATCGAAGAAAACACGAGACGCTTGGTCCACCAAGAACCATGCGCATACTGCTCGGTATCCTACACCGGCGAGACAAGGCTTTCTGCAGAGGTTGCGCTCAAGCGAACGCGGTGCAATCCGTCGAGTCTCCACAGTGATGGCGGTGAGCGACCATTGTTTCTTTTTCTCGTCCGCTAGCTAGAAAGCGTCCAAAACTCTGCCAGGCGTAAATGCACTCGGCCAGAGAAAACCGAACGCGCACCGAAGTGCGCCGCGCGGTGGTCGGGGCAACACGAGAAAAACGCATGCGCTCTGGCTGGCTCTGGCAGCCCGTTGGTGGGGGAGCGAGAACAAAAAAATTGAAGAGGCTCAATGTGTCCTCGCGATTAAAAGTCAAAGTAGAAAAAATAAATAAAAAAGTAGTTACCTTGGCTGGCTTCAGTGTCTTCACTGGATGCTTTGGCGCAGGTGAAAAAAAAAGTTGATATTTTTTTTATGTCACATGACGGCACCAATGAACCACCACGACGCTTCGTCTCATCGGGCCTCGTTGCGGGCTTTGTCAACTTGTGTGACAGTGTGTTGATTTGGTTTATCTCGTTGTGCGGCCCGATGTACGACTTTGGAAAAGTTAATGCACCTTAGGCGTCAAATGTTTTGGGAACATTAAACTTACAAAGTTCCGCAATTGAAAATCTTAAGCACACGTCACATCAAAAGTTTGAGAGCTTTATACCGATAAAGTTTCGGAACTGACATCCACGCGCTCCGTAGATTCCACGATTCCATGAGTGTAGATTACGTGGCCTCCGCGAGATGCCGCGGCGAGCCCGTTCGCCATCAGTAACCTGTAACATCAGTTACAGTAACCAGTAACGTCCTTGAAACTTTGTACTCGGATGGGGCTGCTTGCGTTAGGCGACTCCCGGTGCATGGGCGTTGTCACGAAATCCAGCCCGAGTTTGCAATTTTCGCGGTGTAATGGCTTTTCGAGCGCTAAAAAGACGTTCTAGACAAAATCCAGAATTATTTCCGGCGCCGGGCCTGGCTTTGGTCGGCGGTGCATGGAAAGCACGAAAAAATTTCAGGAGAGGGGGGGGGGGCTGACGCCCCATAAACCTCCCCCCCCCCACCCTGGCTACGCCCCTGTTCTTCGTTCATGATCAGCACTGAAACAAGCGCACAGAAATCTGCTTTCTTATATATAGTGCCTCATATCTCAACAGTGAATTTTCGTGTCTGCGACCACTGGAACCGATCCTGCAGGATGACTAGTAAATTGAGTAGCATACCCGAGATCTCTTTGATCCGTTCTGCATCTACAATCATATGGTTGAAAGGTTGCCCCCAGTGTGCGGTAACTTCCTTATGGGCCGATGTACCTGTGAACTCTGGGTTAATTTTTGTCTCTGTGACTGCTCAAGCAAGTCCACAAAATGCCCCACTAAATTTCTTAGTACATGTGAACTGCAATGTAATTGTGTGCGACCGCTGAGCCAGCCTGCAGCGAGTCTTAGTAAAATGTTTAGTCGCCAAGATACCTGTGATCTTTTCAGAAGTATTTGTATCTGCTGCCATTGAAGAACAGCCACGCTGTCTCTGGTAACTTACATCGAGGCTATCTGATACCCGTCAATTTTTAGGATGAACTAGTGTTTGTGTGTGGCCGCTGAAACAAGCCCACACAAATCTTCTGTTAGCTTTCGGTACGGGTGAACTGATGTAATGCATTGTTCTGTCTATGACTGCTGAAGCGAGCATGCTGCAAGCCTTTAGTTAATTGTGTAGTCGTCAAGGTACCTGTGACAGCTTCAGCAATATTTGGCTGCGACCATGGAAAAGCCGCATTCAGCATGTGTTTACTTGCTTAGAGGCCTTCGAGCCTGTGAACACTTACAGTGAATTTGTGTTTGTGGCCACCCAAGTACAGCAAGTATCTTGTAACTTCTAGTACCTGTGAAATCAGTTTGGTTTTGTGCCAAAGCAAGTGTCTTGTAACTACTTTCGTACCTGTGAACTCTCGACTAATGTTCGTGTCTGCAATTGCTTAAGTGATCCTTTAGTAATTTTATTAATGTCCAGTGTATCTATCCAACCTTTAGCACTTTTACTGTGTGCGACCACTGAAGCAGGCCCGCAGGAAGTCTGGAGTAGCTTCCTTCATGGCTAAGACAGCTGTGAACTTTCTAGGAAATATTGCATGTATGTGCCTGCGACCGCGCTAAAGTGAGCCAGCCTGCACTAGGCCTCCTACTAACTTCCTTTGTACACCCCCCCCCCCCCCCCTGCAGAGGGCTTCTAAAGTTCTTTTACTGGCCGGGGTGCATCTGCAAAGTATTAGCTCAACTGAAATGGTCTCGTCACTACACGAAAACGTCAATGTTTCCTCCGCTGACCTTTACTACTTGTTATGGATACATAGCGCATTTGCTCTATAAATGATCATGCAGCAGCCGTTTGTGTCTATATATGATCACTGAACAAGTCTCAAGTAATTTTGTTAGTGTGTAGTTGTGACATCTTTAGCATAACTCATGTTAAAGTAACTACTAAATATGGCTTACAGAAAGGCTCTGGTAACTTAAAGTGGCTAACATATCTAAATTGTTCAGCAAATTTTCCATTGATGTGCTTGCGACCAAGGAAGTAAGCCCACAGCAAGCCTCATGATAACTTTCATAGTGCCCCCACTGCAAATTAAACTTTCTTGCTACCCAAAGTGCATAATTGTAAACATTTTATTTCATGCACTTTTACTAACCATGGTGCGTCATAAATAACTCCTAATGGCTGAGCTTGTATATGATTAAATTATTGAGTGTTATTTGTTTGCATTGATGCGCTTTACTGAAAACTGCTGAATGCATTTGAGAGTTGAACTTGTGATCTTCCTGTAACTGTTTTATTGAAATAAATGCTGTATTTTTAATGACATTCTCAAACGATTCAGCAGCACGCAGAACACAGTTCTGTAGCTTTGTTCCTGTTAGCACAAGAAAAATTATAGCTTGCATGTCTATATATGCTTTGATTTAATGCATTTTTATCAAGTTGTATGTAATCTATTAGCTTACCGTAGCACGTCATCATGTGCACAATGCTTAGCTGCACTGCAGCCTTCTTTAGCATGCTTCAATTGAGATGCGGTGGGCTGTATTCCTGGCCTTTCTCCTGGTACTTCAGCTTTTGCATGACAAAAATGCTTGGTCGCTTTATTGGGCCGCTGGGATGGATCTTCAAGAGCTATAAAATTCCTTTTCATGATTGCCCCACGAGCCAACACAAAACCAGGCCAAATTTTGTTTGGTATGTATTAAAATGCAGCAGGCCTGCTGCACTGCTAGGGCGCATCATGAGGAACATCCATATTATGTTAATTTACAATTAATATGGACGTCTTGCGGATATTATAAATCCACAACCAAATGTCCCACAAAGTCCTTCGGACGATTGGTAAAAACATGTCCCAGAAGCGTCCTATATCGTGACAAAAATGTCTTTAGGATGTACTCGAGATTATGCAGTAAGAATAAGCGATATTTAAACATCTCTTGGGCGTCCGACTATCTCATTATGATGTTCGTGGGACGTTTCTATGAACGTCAATTCGCGTACATGGGGTGATCCCATGGACGATCCAGTGTCCCGTTCTGAGTCTGCTGGACATCTGTAGGACGTTGGTAATACCATGGGTAATCTTCAAACGTCATGTGGACGTCCGAATATTCGATTGTGATGTAGTACGATGGAAGTTCTTGGGATGTGCTTTTTCTTTGTGTCAGACAATCCTACGGACATCCGCAGCACATTAGGACTTCTGTGGATATCCAACGGATGTGAAAATATCCATTGTAGGATGTCCTTTGGATGTTCACTGGACATCTGTGATCCTATGGTAAATACGTTTGGTCCATTGAAAAATTCAGCTATACATATATACAGGGTGTTTTTTTTTAGCTGCATCAAATTTTTTTTTAAATTAGAAAAATACAAATCACGGTAACGTACGGTATGTTTACCATCTGAGTGTACGGATAGGCAGCCTCTGTATACAGAGCAAATTCCGCAATTACGTGCATAATTGGCCTATGTACGGTAATTAACCTTCTAATTATCAAAAATAGGTGGCTACAGCAAATGAGTACTTTGCGGCCCGTCCTCGACACTACCTATCCCAACGATTAAATTTTGAACAGCGGATTTCATGTGGGAGCCACGCGAACAATTAGGTCCCCTTGGCCGCCTCCTTGAAAACGAAACTGGCTGGAAAAAGAACGCCTGTGTCGTCGACGTCACCGCCTCCCCGCCTTTCGTCACGTCTCCGAGGTCACCACCGGTCCGGCCCCGCGCGCCTAGCGCTTCAATGCCGGCGGGCCGCCAAATTCATTCCTTTCGGCCCCCGAAACGGCATTCCGTCGGTGGAAGCGGACACGTGGCGCGCAGCGGAATGACGAAGTAAAACAAGCGCCAGGCCAACGCCGCAGATAGCCAAGAGATAACGCAAGCTGCTCGCGGGCCGGACCGGCGGTGACCTCGGAGACGTGACGAAAGGCGGGGGGGCGTCGACATCGGCGACTCAAGCGCTTTTTCCAGCCACTTTCGGTTTCAAGTAACCTGTCAAGGGTAACTAATTGTTCGCGCAGCTTCCACATGAAATCCGCTATTTAAAATTTATTTGTTCGGATAGGTAGTGTCGAGGACGATGCCCAAAGTACTCATTTGCTGTACTTGATAATAAGTAAGTTAATTACCATAACTTCGCTGATTACGCACGTAATCCGCCTTTTGCAATGTCGCACTGCGCAGCGCTCTAGCGGCCGACAACCGAAGCAATTTGGCAGGCGCGCCATAGGTGTTCTGTGGGCGCGCGGCCGGATGGGCCGGACTCGACACTCTCCTCCAAGCGAGTGGAGTATGGCCCTGGCAGGCGCTGCACTTGTCAGTGGAACAGGGCGCCAGCCGTTTCTCTTAGACTCTCACAGATCGGCACATATCTGTGTCTTGCCGTTCTACACGGTTTACCCCGACGTATATCGTGACGACGCATGCCCGTCCAGCGGGCGGACCTCCACTCTAGCGCACATGCTCTGGGAGTGCGGGTCGAGATACCCCAATGTTCAGCAAGGAGGAGTGGGACTCGTGTCTGCATAGCCCCGCTCTAGACAAGCAAATCCTGGCTTTCCGGCGTGCCCGTGTCGGTGGGCTAGACCTGCCAGTCCCGATGTACGGACTAGCCGGGTGCGCGGCGAGTTCGCGTCCTCGCCGGAACTCCAATAGATTTATTTCGCTGACTTGTCAGCCTTGCCATTCTCGCTGCCGCGCGCACGGAACGCCTTTAGAACATTATTGCCATCGAAATTTGGCGCGATGCCAAAGCGTGTCTCGTTTACGGCTGCACCTCCCGTAACCATCTTAGCAGTAAAATGCGGATTTTCCGATTTCCGTTGGTAAAACGCGATCGACAGCGCCGCGAGGCCTGGAAAAGGGCTGCACTTTGGGACATGTATAGGTATATGCAGTTTACCTCTCTGTTTTTATCATTACTGACTCATACGAATAATCTCGACGAAGACGCAAATGTATGTTTAAGCTAGCGAAGCAAACGATCTCTGAGCTCGCGCGACCTAGTTGTGAAGAGTTTTTTTTCTCTATCGTCTCTGTGCGTCCGTCGCTTGAACGCCGTCATTTTGTAACGTCACATCGTGCACACTTGCAGCTTTATAAAAGCTCAGCGAATGCTCGTGATGTCGGCGTAGCTATCTGTCGAAGCCAAGCTCATCTGCACTGCCGGACTGACGTACGAAGCAGCATGCACTGTGGAAGCTGATAGTGCTAGTTAGCAATCGTTGCTAGTTGTCGTTTCGTCATTCTCGTCCGCACCAAGTAAAGTAATATTTACTTGCAGAAGCTAGGCTTTTACTTTCGTTTAGTGAATCGGGATGTAGTTCAGTAAGTGCTAAGGCTCATTTTCCTGTGCGGCATCTTCTGGAGTCGGGTGGCGCGTCTTACCGTGTAACTGACACATTTCAAGGGCGCCTTCGCTGTCGGCCAGACATCTGGACTTCATACTGACACGTGTACTTAGTTGCATATTTTGGGGACCGCTCTTCACCGTCAAACAAATGCTATCACTCAGCGCGGGACGCGCCCGCATCTATCGGAAGTTTCTCGAATGTCATCGATCGTTCTATCCGCTGTCTGTCATCGCCGAACCTTGTGTAATCTGATTACATGTATACGCTACACGCATGGTGTAGAACTTTCTGGAAAACACGCGGGCATCAGCGGTTACTCTCGAACGCTCGATGGCTCGTGTATGAAAGCTGACGCGCTTGACCCGCTGATCAGATTTCGACGATCGCCGACTATGTTCGCCACTATCGTCGTGCTTTAAGTGTAGCCCGTTTTTGTGGGCACAGGTTCGGCCAATAAAAGTTTGTTTCGTCCGTCACAGTATTGCTACTGTGTTCTTTGCCGTCACTACTACGTGTCGATACCGACGCTGTTTGGGTAAACACACTAGTAAAAAAAAAAAAAAAAGAAAAAAGAAAAGAAAGAAAGGAGGCGATCGACCGCTATGTTCGCACCACAGCGCGTTTTAAGAGGAAGACAGGCACCCCACCAACAGAGGGTATCACCTTTTTGGTCATTCTGGCCATTTCTTGGAATTTTTGTAGATGTCATCATTATCATCAGCCTGGCTACGCCCACTGCAGGGCAAAGGCCTCTCCCATACTACTCCAATTACCCCGGTCATGTGCTAATTGTGGCCATGTGCATTGTGGCCCACCCAACTTTCGCTGCCCCATATACTATGCTTCCCTTCCCTTGGAATCCAGTCCGTAACCCTCAATGACCATCAGTTATCTTCCCTCCTCATTACATTTCCTGCCCACGCCCATTTCTTTTTCTTGATTTCTACTAAGATGTCATTAACTCGCGTTTGTTCCCTCACCCAATCTGCTCTTTTCTTATTCCTTAACGTTAAACCCATCATTATTCTTTCCATAGTTCGTTGAGTCGTCCTCAATTTAAGTAGAACCCTTTTTGTAAGCCTCCGCGGTTTCTGCCCCGTACGTGAGTATTGGAAAGACACAGCTGTTATACACTTTTCTCTTGAGGGATCCCGGCACACCGCAGGGATCGGTCATTTCGCCGATGCTGTTCAACCTGGTAATGATCGGAGTGGCTGAAAAGCTCGCGGACATCGAAGACATCGGGCACACCATCTACGTGGATGATATCACGTTGTGGGTGACCGGTGGCAGCGACGCCCACATCAAGGGCATGCTGCAAGCCACTGTCGACGCAATAGAAGGCCAGCTGGAAGGCACCGGACTGAGATGTTCGCCGAGCAAATCGGGGCTTCTCATACTCCCACCTACCAAAAAACAGCAGAGGCATGACCAGACAACGCGAAAACGAAAAAATCAGAATCGTAACCAAATCCGGCAACGTGATCCCCGAGTTCGGCAAAATTAGGATCCTAGGCATGGTCATCGAAAAGCACGGAAGAAATGGCGAAACTATCACCCGTCTCAAGGCAAAAGCAGTCAACGCGATTCGACTCCTCGAACGAGTCACTTCCCGGAAGGCTGGCATTAGAGAGGAGAGCCTAATTAGGGTCGTCCAATCCTTCGTCATCAGCCACGTCGCGTACGTTGCAGCCTACCACAGATGGCTGCAACACGAACGTAACAAAATCAACGTGCTCATCAGAAGAGCGCGTACAAGACGGTGCTGGGCCTGTTCGCGTCCACTAGCACGACCCGCTTGTTTTAACTCGGTATACACAATACGCTCAAAGAAATAGCCGAAGCGCAACAGACCTCTCAAATGGAGCGGCTGTCCATGACCGAAGCCGGGAGGAAGATATTGGACGATCTGGGAATTGGACGCTCGAACGAGGTGCAGATGAAGCTCCCCGTCCCCGAAGAGGTCCGACGCCAGACCAGAATCGACCCCATACCGAAGAACATGAATCCAGAGTTTAACAAGGGAAGAAGAGCGGCGAGGGCCAAGGCTCTCATCGACCAGCATGCTAACGATGAACACGCGCGGTACGTGGACGCGGCCGAATACCAACGGAACGCCTTCGCAGCGGTTGTCATAGAGGCGTCAACTGGCGCCACGAGGACAGCAGCGAGCGTGAGAAGAGCCAGAGCAGAACAAGCGGAGGAGTAGCCATCGCCCTGGCCATTGCCGACGCAGACTGCCACACGGTGCTGAGTGAGTTGAGACAGGCGGTGCGAAACTCCGCCATCTGCAGGGAAGCTGAACGCGTACTGCGAGCGGTCAAACTACAAGAGCGAAAAGTACGACTCAAGTGGCTCCCGGCGCATGCGGGCGACGCGCCGGAACGCAATGAGAACCATAATGAAACGGCACACGCAGCGGCGCGAGTGCTAACCAACCGCGCCCCGGTGACAGACCATCCGACGTGGTTCAGAACCAAGGACTGCATGACGGATTACAATGAAATCACGAAGGCCTACCGCCTGGCTCGCAGGACCACGGCCGCCATTGAGCGGTCGTGGCAGGACTCTACCACCCCCGCACCCGAGGCTGAGTCGAGCGGAGGCGGTAGTACTGAGATAGCTCCAGACCGGATCGCTACCGAGCCCGAGACTGATGAATCGCATGTACCCCGAGACATATCCGACCGATAAGTGCAGAGCCTGACGGAGGGAGACCGCAGACTACACGCACATCTCGTGGGACTGCGTTAAAAATCCAGAAGAAGCAAAATCAAAAACGCTCCCACTGCGGCTCGAGGTAGCCGTGAAGAGCTACGATTGAGACAAACAGCTCTGGGCCGTCCAGCAGGTCCTCGAGGCGCGCGAAAGGCACAGACCCAGCGAGTCGGCAACGGCAAGCGGAGACCTGCGCTGAGTAACGGCGACTTCGTAGATGACGTAGGCCCTCGTCGGGGCGCGCGAGCGCCCAACTGCAGGCATAAATAAAGTTGGCTCCAATCCAATCCAATCTTGAGGGATAATGGCAACCTGCTGTTTATGATCTGAGGATGCCTGCCAAACGCACCCAAGCCCATTCTTATTCTGATTATTTCAGTCTCATGATCCGGATCCGAGGCTTACTACCTGCCCTAAGTAGATTTATTCCCTGACCACTTCCAGTGCCTCGCTACCTATCGAAAAGTGCTGTTCTCTTGCGAGACTGTTAAACATTACTTCAGTTTTCTGCAGATTAGTTTTTAGACCCACCCTTGTGCTTTCTCTCTCCAGGTCAGTGAGCATGCATTTCAATTGGTCCACCGAGTTGCTAAGCGAGGCAGTATCATCAGCGAATCGCAAGTTACTAAGGTATTCTCCATTAACTCTTATCCCCAATTCTTCCAAATCCAGGTCTCTGAATACCTCCTGTAAACACGCTGTGAATAGCATTGGAGAGATTGTATCTCCCTGTCTGACGCCCTTCTTTATTGGGATTTTGTTGCTTTCTTTATGGAGAACTGTAGATTGTAGGAAATGTAGATGTACACACATTTTATGTGGGTAAATAACGCATGCAACTTCATATATTGTTGGCCTCCCCACTGACTGTGTACGTATGTACACCTAGCACATGGCACTTATGCACTTTATGCCACAGCTGCAGAGGTTTCAGGCCAAAGAGGAGCTTTTAAGGTGTTGCCGAAGCTCTTCTTCCAGCCGTTCGTCACGCTGAAGAAACCTCTGGGTACAAAGCATTCACCAGCGGGCTCAATTGCAAGCTGACGATGAGAAAATATGACGGCGCGCACACATTGTATCGGTCTTGCCTCACACCCTGCTTGTTTGGCCGCGAGTCGCGCATGGGGCGGCTGTCGCGGCGCCTGCCAAATTGTTTCTCGTGGCCACCGCACGATGGCACCACAAAGCATCGCAAAAGGCGAATTGTGGCGATTTCTCTGTATCTAGACTGCCAATATCTGTACACTCGAATGGAAAACATAACATTACCGTGATTTATACTTTTCTAATCTTAAAAATTTGGTGCAGCTAAAAAAAACACCTTTTATACATATCTGCTAGATAGACTGCTGGAGTCTGTCGACTCCTAGATGTGGACCTTTGAGCAGCTTTTATGTCTGTCACAGACGTGCTCTGCGACAAACTTGTGCTGTACCTGAAGGAGGGAGGCGAGATACGCGTGCCTACCTGCCACCTCAAGCAAAGAGTGTATGCTGACTGCGTTGGTGGTGATCAAGGTGGAAGCCTTTGAACACCCTGCATGTTATCAGTGCAATCGAACCACATTGTAATGGAATAAGGCCTCTCACAGCGATCTCCAATTACTCTTGTCCTGCGCAAGCTGATCCTAAGAAGTGTCTGCAAATTTGATAATTACATCAGCCGGCCAAATTGTTGGCCGTGCTCTGCTCCGATTCACTTATTTATATAAATATATATATATATATATATATATATATATATATATATATATATATATATATATATATCACGAACACATAGTCATTACACACACACATAGCAGACATCATTTGTTAAGTTCAATGTAGAAATAATAATGTAAAGAAAAAGAAAGTGGACACTCATGGTGGCAGCTAGAACCAAAATGACATCGTCTACATTATTACGCATGTGACACGTTACAAGTAAACTTATAAAAACATTTTTAGAATAAAAACAGGAACAGTGCAATACAGGACGAGCGAGCAAACAGGACATAGCGCTGCTAGCAACCGAATGCTTTATTTGCGGAAGCAGCATATAAATACATCATGAAGGTGACAAAGAATAGAAAAAGGATAAGTGTTAGCCACGAAGATAATCAATTTCTTTTGTTGAGAGCCTGAGGGACGCAGAGCTAACGCACGCGTTGCCACTTTTGAATGTGCAAAATGCTTCAAAGATTTCCCGCACACGCTTTTCACTATATCTGCCGATTATTTTGCACTTAAATGATATTGCGCGACACTCGAAAACGACACGGACGTGAGAGAAGACGACACACCAAGCTCGGTGTGTCGTCTTCTCTCCCGTCCGTGTCGTTTTTTAGTGTCGCGCAATATCATTTAAGTAATGGATTACCAACTTGCCCGGAATGCTGCTCTCATTTCGCACTTGTTAAAGATCGGGGTGCAACCACACGTCTTACAGTGCGCAACTAGATGACTGTACGTTTTAGTGAAGCGACCTGCTCGCGCAGGCGATCATTAATGCACTTCCCCGTTTGCCCGATATAGCAACGTTTACAATCAAGCGGGATTTTATAGATGACCTGCATTGTACAGTTAATAAAGCCGCGAACATGATTCTTATAGCAGCTTTTGCGCGCGACAGTATCCTCCCTATTGACTATTTTGCACAACCCGCTCAATTTATTAGGGGCATTGCACACCACCCTCACTCCTGCCTTAGCTGCAATTTTCATAATGTTATGGGAAACACGGTGTACATAAGGAATGACGGCAAGCCTAGATCTGGAAGGCAGTGACTGCAAGAAACACGACAGCGCTCCGTCCCGTTTGCTCGCTCGTCCTGTGTTGCGCTGCTCTTGTTTTTATTCTAAAGATGAACCAACCAGCTCCATTGAACACACTGCTATAAAAACATTGCCGGCTGTACACAGGTCCACATTCTTGGGTATCTACGCATCTGTGCAAGACAAAACCTTGGTTGGATTCTGGCTCAATAATGTGAGCGTCCATGGATGTCACAAAGCCGGCCACTTTTACCTCTCACCTGTGCCTGTTTTCGTCTTTTATGACCCATGGTTTGTATTAGGAAATCATTAACAATCGGAAAAGATGTTGACAAAGATAGGTCCTCCTATCGAAACACTTGCCAGCTTTTCTGAGGTACCTTATCTCTGTTTACCCTTAAACCAGTGTACTACTCCATTTGTCAGCTCTCTCCTTGATATTTATTGTCCTCAGTTATTTTTTATAGTTCATACGTTTGCACAACGAATCTTAAGCTTTCCCTTACTAAATGTACCGAAATCCCATTGTCTCGTGGGCAGGGTTGATACGTCTGCATTCACCTCTGGTTTGCTAGTGACTCCCTAATGGAGGATGTATGCTCTATGGTTTTCGCAATATCTTGTTCTCAGGCCTACTAATCTGGCTTTAAACAGCAAATGGCTGCATTTCAATTTTTTTTTTTCAAACTTTTCTTGAAGGCTGCAAAGTCTTCCTTGAAGACTGCAGATTAATTTGTGGTTTGTGGGATCAGGGTAGCTGGCTGACACTTTCTAATTACTTTTTTCAAAATAAGGAGATTTGAGGCTTTTTATTGCAGGCAGGACAACGAAAAAGGTGTCAAAATGAAGATGGGGAAGAAAACGATGCACCAAGCCATTAATGCGCAATTAGCAGAAAAATGACAAAATTAGGATTGGTGCACCTGATGCCGAAAGCACGGCTTTGCTCAACACATACGCAGGCAGATCCCCGAGGTAGTGGGGCCTAAAAATGTGGCACGATACCGAAGGCAGTACAGCTTAAACCACAGGGTAAGCTAATGTGCCCAGGAATACTTTGCCTTTCTTTGATGTCAACTACTGTTGACTCCCCTAGCTTTCTTTATGTTTTGAGTCGATTCTTTGCTCTTTAATTTACCTTCACTGCTGCTGCTTTCTCCATCATGCCTTTACAGTATGCTGTTCATGACTCTTTAGCCCTTGATGTCCTAGAATATAAATAAAGAACTCTTTCCTCTAGCAGATTCCTCGTAAGCCAGAAAGGATACAAAATTCAGACGGGGGCGATGATGTCTTGAAATTACACACCAGGTTGCTGTTATGTCATGTATACTTAGGCTATGTGGCTGTTTGCAATTAATATTTCAATCGGTTAAAAAGTGACATTGTATTCAAGAATGGCCAAAAATAGGAAGGTGACATTTGCCAAATCCCAACGGCCAAAATACTAAGAAAACACTTCGCAATACGCAACATCACACTGACGTACCTGCCCTAAAGTGTCGACACGATATTCAGTAGTGATACTGTGACCGTCAATTTCTCTCCTGATAATCACCCTATTACCATGTAACCAACGAAAGTAGACATTTTCGAGAATACTTTATGAATATAAACCGATCATATCCTATGTGAACTTCAGAAGTAAACGTATATCCAATAAATGTTCGTCTGCCAGAGTCAAGTCCCTTGGGTGTGTAGTGAAGGTGAACAAGTGGCCCTTTTCTATTAGTCCCAAACATATGAATCAGGCATATTAAAAGCCAAAGAAAGCACATGCCACAACATTTATTGTTTTAACTGAAACGTAGAACTGCTGAAGTGAAAGGAAAGGACATTGGAGGAAAAAGCAACCCGCCGCCGTTGAGAGTGTTTGTACCTTTGTGGTGTGCAGCCTAAGCTCTTGCGAGTTACTCTTAATCACTACCATTTTGTTAAAAATTGTAGGGTTTAACGTGCCAAAACCACTACCTGATTATGAGGCACGCCATAGTGGAGGACTCCGGAAATTTCGACCACCTGAGGTTCTTTAACGTGCACCTAAATCTAAGTATGCGGGTGTTTTCGCATTTTGCCCCCATCGAAATGCGGCTGCCGCAACCGGAATTTGATCCCGCGATCTCCTGCTCAGCAGCCCAACACCATAGCCACCGAGCAACCACGGCAGGTACTATCACTTTGTTGTTTGTTTTGTCTTGCAGGGCACAAGTTGGCCCATAGAAACAGTTCATCCAGTGCTCCAGATTTGTTGTCTTTTGTGTGCAGACCTACATGTCACCGAGTCAAGTGTGATAATGTGTGAAATGGTTTGCTTCAAATTCAATGCAGGAAGATGGGAAACAGTAGAGTGCCACAAAGCCAAATTATGAACCATAGCATTTCTTTATTAAATAAAATAAAACCTTAAAACAGTGTCTCGAAGCTCTGAAAACATCACAGCTGGGCCAACGCTGAGGTAAGTCCATATGAGTACCATCAGTGTGCCTTATCACAGGTAATGATCACAAAGTCAGATAAAGAACAAACAAGTAGAGAATTTCATAAAAAATATTGACAATGTTAATAAACAACAAAACAGTTTGCAGCACCTCAAAGAGACTTGTCATAAAACCTTCAGAGATTCACTCATGCACATAGCATGTGGTAAATGCTGACTCATAAAAACAAGTTTGGCACAAAAGAATGTGCTGACATCAGTACAAGCTAAAAATGTAAAGTAGGCAAATGACTAGATAACTATTTAACATTTAGTCTAGCATTTCAAAATTACACTCAACAAATGTCACATGAATGCAATGTAAATGCTATCGACCGACCGATAAAACCAGCTACAAAATCTATCATAAAAATGTCCAGTGCTTAGAAATCGTCAGGCAGTTTCTGAGCACTTTCGTCTGTTATCTTAGATAAGGGAAAACATGGTGTATATATATATAAACAGAAAACAAAGAGGCTGTTGTTATATCACAGCAGATTGCTGTGAATGGCTTTTATGTTTCTCGGTGTTCAATTCATAGTTATTGCCATTGTGTTGAGTGGAGGAATAGGTAAACTAAATCTGCATCACTTTTGGACTAATCCGAATCTCCTCCGAAGTGAGTTAATATGCATTTCCACAAGGTCGTCAGAAATGGCAATCATAAAATAAGACCAAGAAAAAAATGCCGGCTGTACTCCCAACACAAACATCTCAGCAGCAAGAGCTCAAAGAACTACTGTACTAGTATATTTCTACTTGTTTTTTTTTAAAGCAATTCTTCAATGTTTTTATATTAAATTGCATAAGTGAATATTGCTGTTTCTACTCATTTCTTGCGGTTACGCTCTCCTTACCCAATGCTTCATCTGAGACCTATAATCATTAAAAAGAAACAAAGATGGCTTCCTGTCTGCCTCTTCGGCGACACTGATGATGCAGAAAATGACAACCTTTGGGACATATTTGAAGTTTGCGGCCTGATTTGTCAAGAGGGGACAGGTCTGCCCCGATAGTACAGATAACAAAGCCAGTGTTGTCCCACACTGACGCTGCTTCCAGTGCTACTTGTGTGGTGGTTGCTCAGGGGCTGAGGCGCCCAGCCATTGGTGGGGTGCCCTGTTCTTGCTGGTTCACTTCAATCACGATTGGGCCGTATGGCTGATCCTGACTGAGGTGCACCAGCTGCCGTTTGTGAAGACCTGCATGAGAAGCAGTCACGAATTCAGAGCACTTAGCTTATAAATACACCACTATTTGGTTTGTCATGTGCCAATTAAACCATGTGTGCTGCATGGATCATGAGAAGCAACAAAAGAAGCCAGCACTTTGACCGCACTCACATGGTCAATTGAAAAAGGCCACGGGACCGACTGGCGATGAAGGAGTTCATCACGGCGACCAATGTTCACACCAGCGAGTGCAATTTGCCTGTCGCCACATGAAATGCCTTGCTGTTGGTGCAGTTCGTATTTGCTTTCACCGTCACTGCCATATGAAATAACCATCATCACATTCTGGTATCCTGCTCCTGATTGGTTCACCAGCTTTGCGACTCCATTTGTGAAGATGAAAAACCGGTCATGTAGCGACTCCACAAAATTGATCGCTTTTCGACATTTTGCAAGCACTGCTTTGGAAGAACTGTTTTTCATTCAGCTTAGTCGCATGAGCTCTGCGACTTCCTGGCATACCTGTGAACTTCAAAATCCATAAAACTACCGTGGAACAAAATCAAAAGAAGTAACGGGGTGGGAAGGAGTTCTTTGCAAGAATTTCATTTTAAAGCTTGCCTTGAGTGCATGCCTCCTGTTGGACCCATGAGTTAGCTTTAGATGCGATATACCAGCGGCAGCAACAGCAAACACGATACAGCACCGATTTATGAAGCAACACATTCTTTTGAGATCACAGTTACTTCAGCAAATTTTCTGTTGTCGATTTCACTTGCTCGTGCAACTTCTCTCTGTAAACTTGCCCGAGGCAAGTACCACTCTGGCGCCCTTTGAACATCACAAAACTTTCAGTGGAAGGTTCCGAAACTGACGAGGGAATCCTTTTCGCAAACGGAATTTGTTTTTGCAAAACAGGTCATATATTCCTCCGTCTGTTATAGTCCGGACGGACAGACATGCCACGCTGTTCATGGCCACGACCGCTTTTTGAATTCTCAGTCCCAGTCAGTTTCTTTTTTTTTCTTTTGTTGGCTCATCTGACATTTCATGCTGCATCGCAACTGTTTCTCTGTCATCGTTTCTTTTTTTTCCAATTCATAATTCGTCAAGTATTCATGAATCTCTTTGCCTGTCAAAGTGGTGACAGACCTGCCAAACAGGCTCGCCATGGATACTCTGCTGTGACAGAGCAGCAGAGCACAGGGACATTTGCTTTACCCACAGTCAAGAACTTAACCTAAAGGTTCGCATTTGTTTACAATGACCTCACCATTGGTGGACAAAGGGTACGCAATGTTATTTTTCGCACTGGTTGCTTCTGGAGAGGCAGGAAGTGCACTGAAAACAGAAAACAAATATACTAGGGAGCCGCAGGGGCTGCGGTAGTGTGGGTGCTTGAGTTATTGCAGGAGTGGCAAAGTTTTAAAGGAGTACAGTTAAACCTAGATGTAGCGAAGCAGGTAAAATTAGCAATTTACTTTAGTTGCCGATCAATTTTTCTTACACAGAAAGGGGCCGCAGAATTTTCCAAATTATTGGGCAATCGAAAAAAAGCAAATTTGAATGAGAAAATTCATTTCGATGAATTTGGGAATCGGTGACAAATGATACAGTTTCATAACATGTCGACGACATCTTCACACAGGCAGTATGAGTTAAGCAAAGCCAGCTACACTTTCGCATGCACTTTGCCCCTGCAGCTGATAGAGTCACCTGCACTAGGATGTACACTATGTGGAAAAGCACTGGCGGCGGGGAACGAATGCTTAGTCTGCCTCTCACTCCAACCGGCCAGCGAAACTCGCTAGATTACGCAAGCTCCAATAGTAAACGTGCGGGGAAGACAGTTTGGATGCCACGCCGTCTCGGCATGCCCACTCCTTGCATACGCAGCAGATTATAAAGCAGGGTGCGCAGCTGCGTATGCGCTCAGCCGCGCTTATAGCCATGCGAAGCCATTGCCGAAACGTGTGCCGGAAATCACAACGTGCGCAATCTCATCCTCCCCCGCCCCGCTCGTTCTCCTCCCTCTCTTTCCCTTTGCTCACGTGCAAAGGCAGCACCCATGCCTAAAGCCACCCTCTTTCTCACCCTCACACTTTCATTCGCACCTAAAGCACAAAGTGCATGGGCTGCGATAAGATTTTATCACACATGGAGTTCATATGGAACATGATGTGGCTCCGCTTTGGCGGTCGCTCTTGTGCGATTCGAGAGGTGCGTTTGCAAGCAGCTGCCTGTAATTCAGTCATTTGAGCATCTGGAAATTTCCATTTATTGTCTCGGCATTCCTTTGCTGCAGAAGCAAAATTTCGTTGTATTGAAATCACACACTTCTCTATGTTGAGGTTCTAATTACATAGTGTTCTATGGACAAGAGGTTATGAAAAGTTAAATACTTCGTTATATCTAGAATTTCATTATATTAAGTTCAATATATCAAGGTTTATCTGTACTAAGAGAAATATTTTTGTTTCATTTTTATTGCTTTACTGTATAACCATTAAACCAGTAGTTACACCATCCGGCCTCAATTCCCCGAGAGTGCAACAAATAATTACGTTAACTTTTATTGTAACCAGTTCCAAATGCACCAAGAGCAGGGTGGCTTCAGACATGAAGGAGACTGATCACGCCACCAAAACCTGTTGTGGTAGTTTCATGGTAACAGATATACTAGTATCACTGATGCAAACACACAGACTATGGACATACTGCTGAAAGCCGAATCCATTCAGCACTTGAAGAGACAAAGGGGGATCGTGTCCCTCTATGTTTCCAATTGAGAAGCGCCAAATTAGAAAGACCAATTTGGCAGCTTTCAGGAACAAGATCAGTGTATGGCCTTCAACTACCAAAATGGGCTGACTAGTGGGCTCTTAAATAGGCCCTGAAACACTTTTATAACTAATCCCAAACATCCAACATAACTAATGACATCACCTCACGAATCTCCTGCCACAAAAACTTTTCAAATCCTTCAAGAACATGTGAAGTTAGATGTAGTTACTGAAGCGATCAGCAGCTCTGCGTCTCCTTTCATTTCAACTAGCAGACTGGAAGCTAAACAAGAGAGACAGCATGGGGACACAAGGGAGCAATGCCCAAATGTGGAATGCGAGACTGCTCCTGGCGGCACCCTGTTGCACCCGTGGTATCTATACACCACGCTTTCCATCTTGGGAGGCCACAAATAGCAGACACAGCAACACACAACTGTCACGTTTAGATGTGCAGTGCAACAATGAAATGATTTCTCCGTTTTTCTGAGATCACAGACATATATATATTTTTTCATTTACTTAACTCAAATGAGCAATAACTGCATTACTGAGGATGTTCTCGGCGATCATGAAATCGGCCAGTAGCTGTTGCGAGTCCAGCTGCTACTGCTGACGCTGTCCGACAACACTACGGAAGCAAGAACAAGCAGTTTTCCACCGATTTTGACAAAAGATAGTAAATATCCTGCTGCATGCCCTGCAATCATATTTGGCCCACATGTTCACAGGAGCCTCGTGGACACATCCACAATGTTTTCTTGCAACGTCGAAAAAGTGTTTCAGGGTCCATTTAAAATATTTCTGATACCACGTGACCACCGCTTCCAGTTTCAGTGACCTAACGGGACTACTGTTTTCACATCGGAAGCCGGGCTGCATTTACTGCACGTTTTGAACTGGTTGTATCAGAGGTGCTGTCATTAATTATTTGATTCCCTCGTGGAATTGTGGCCTCCAGACAGTAATTAGACCTAAAAAAAACGGTACACAAGCTTTTTCACATCGGCAAGAAGAAATCTCCAGCATCACGTGCAGCTAAGCCACGAAGAGCCCCTGGCTGAGGCTGCACCTAAGGAAGCATACAGCTTGCATAAATGCAGTATAAGCAACACACACACTGTCTGCAGTGTTATCAGCTGGCGTTTAGAACGCTGCAAGAGAGGCTTGGTCGACAGGCCCTCTGCGAGGTGGCCTTTGTTTATAGTTTGCTTCGACTCCTGGTTCAGTTTTCTTTTTTCTAAATACTTTTCCGAAAAGATGTTCTGAAACACCGCGCTGGTTATGGGACCACAGAATGGTGGATGCAAACACAGCCCCCTCTTTCTGCAGTCCTGTAGAGCTAGAACTGTCTTTTGAGAATGTCAATGCTCAACCAAATAACCGAACTTGCCACCCTCCTTCTGAAGTGACGGCACACTTTGGCAGGGTGCGATGACACATTACCCCTCCTGTCTCCTTAGTGCATCTACTATATTCAGAGGGCACATACGTTTAAAACATTACAGACGTGGACATTCAAGAAACACAAAAGGTCATCTGAATATTTGGTTGAAGGAGAACACTATTCCCATGTTCCTGCTTTATTTATTTATTTTTTTTTCATTAGCCTCAGGGCCCGAGGGCATTACAGAGGGGAGTGGGTACGTTCGATAGAGTGGGAAAAAAACAGCAGTAAACTTGTATAAAACTAAAAAGAAAAAGAAAGGTTTACATTAATACAATAAAGAAATTAACAACAGCGTACAGTACAAGGTGAAAAAAAAAAGGAATAAGAAAACCCCGCTGAGCATACAATGCATAGATAGGTCTTACCAACAAAGATAGGAAACCAAAAAAATGATATTCAAAACAGTAATATATGCCTATAAAACACAGACTGGTGAGATCAAAAAGTTAAAACAAATGCGCTAAGCAAAAATAAAAATGATCGTGCTACAATTTCTTGTGTTTTGACAACAGCAGGTTAGTTAAAGCAGCTTTGAATTTAGGATTGTCAGATTTTTCTATGACAGATCGGCGAAGGTGATTCTAATTGGCTGACGAACTGGGGATGAATGAATTGAAAATGTGGTTGATGTGGCATGAAGGAATACCAACCTTATGACGATGGTCGACGCGAGCTGAAACGTAACAAGGGAGGGTTATGAATTTATTCTTAACCCTCCCTCGATTTTTTTTCGCCATATGCGACCGCCCAGGGTTGATTTTTTTTATTGCAGATTCCAATTCTCCTTAGGGACTAGTTTCGAAAAAACTTTACCGTAATTTTTCTAGGGTGACCTTAAAGTGAGAAAAAAATATTTTGCACTGGTATATATGTACTCTTCATTCATGAATAACAACAATAAAAAAGGAAATAAACTTATAAGAATAAACAATTTGATGCATTGTTATACACATAGCTCAAGGCTTTGAAAATGCACACACGAAAATATTTCGCAAGGCTCAAATGTTCCTGCTCTTACACTAATATGTACATCCATAGCGTAATCTAACTGCGTAGGTGACTCAAGAAAACTGAGGTTGTGTGCCTGTCAAAAAAGCAAAATGTGTGACAAACTTCTGCCAATGTTCATCTTATCGCCAACAAGAAGCAATTAGTTTTTGCGGGTGTCAAAAACAAACAAACAAAAAAAAAAGCAATGGAAACGCATGCACGGCCACATCCTCCTTATGCGCACCCCTATGATCACTAAACGAGCGAGGAACAAGCAGTTGCCCTTTGAGCAATTAGTAATAAGGCAGCCATCAGTTTTGCAAGCGCAAGCCGAAACCAGTGCGCGAAACAAAACCGAAACTGCCTCCCGCCCGCCCGCTCGCCAATGCGCGAGCGGTAGTATATAGACGCGCGGGAGCAAACTTTTTCTCAAACAAACCATGCAACGAAAACAGAGAGGGAGGCACGCGAAAAAAATTCCCTGTATTGCCACGTAGTGGCAGCACATGACATAAAAGAAAAAGTTGGGAAATTGGTGCACTTGTTAAATATACAGATGGTGCCGCAAGTATATGGCATTGACCATTTTTGGACTTGTTCGCGGTGCCGTATATTTACATCATTGACCCTCAAAGGGTTAATGGGGTTGTCATAATACATCTTATGGAACAGGCAAAGGCAAAATACTTTGCTATGTTGTGACAACCAATTGTAACGATCAGCTTGCTTTCGCAGTAGTGACGCTGGAGTTACGGTGATAATTAGAAAGAATGAAGAGAGCTTCCCAGTTCTGCACAGATTCAAGTTGATAGACGAGCGTCTCTTCACTGGGGTCCCAGAAAGATGCAGCATGTTCAAGTTTAGTACGAGCTAATGATTTATAAAGAAGTAGTTTTACAGAACTAGAAGAAAGATAAAAATTGCAGCGTATGTAGCCCAGCATGCGATTAGCGTTGTTGGTTATATGGTCTACCCGTATCTTCCAAGAAAGATTAGAAGAAACAAATATGCCTAGATATTTGTAGCAGGGCACAGATTTGAGGTTACTAGTATTAAGATGATATGAAAGTAGTGTAGTATCACGACGATAAACACGCATGTACTTACATTTGTTAATGTTTAGTTCCATGTGTTAGCCCAGTCAGGAGCATAGCTGATATCAGACTGAAGAAGACATATATCGGAGTTGCTGTTAATTTCACGGTATATGACAGTCGTCTGCAAAAAGGTTAATCGACGAGCATAACCCATCGGGTAAATTGTTAATATAAATGAGAAAAAGCAAAAGTCCCAGCAGAGGCAATAAAAAGTCAGTACTGAGATAGGTAGGGGTTACAGTACGCACATTTTTGAGAAAAGCAGAAACAAATACAGAGTTAAAAACACTTGTGCATTGATCAAATTGGATTAGTTGATTGCTTGAGTAATAGCTGAATTGTCTCTTTTGTTGACTACGCTCCGAAATTGCCTAGGGTTAGGAATTACAATAGATGGTAATGTAGTGCCGAAAAATAAACCCTTGCCATATGCTTGAGAGCTTTCTTGTATTAGGTAGCCACGGCCTGATAAGTAGTCCAACGTTCTTCAGTACCGGTTAGTTTTGCAGAGCGAAAAATGTGTTTTTTTCTTATTACGGAGCCTTTTTAACAGTTGAATGAACCATGGCAATTGCCAGTTTGACACAATGACTATGCATGGAATGTATTTTTCGATGAGTGATGAAATTTTTCTTTGAATACATCTGGAAAAGGATGGCATGCCATCGCAAGAACTTCCACTTGTGGTATGTGGTGCTCTATTGTCTGAGCTACAGCAGTGGCTGTCCTCCCCTCACATGTACCTGGGTACCTGTGTGCATTTACAAAGACATCATCATCATCATCATCATCAGCCTGGTTACGCCCACTGCAGGGCAAAGGCCTCTCCCATACTTCTCCAAATACCCCGGTCATGTACTAATTGTGGCCATGTCGCCCCTGCACACTTCTTAATGTCATCTGCCCACTTAACTTTCTGCCGCCCCCTGCAACGCTTCCCTTCCCTTGGAATGCAGTCCGTAACCCTTAATGACCATCGGTTATCTTCCCTCCTCATTACATGGCCTGCCCATGCCCATTCCTTTTTCTTGATTTCAACTATGATGTCATTTACTCGGGTTTCTTCCCTCACCCAATCTGCTCTTTTCTTATCCCTTAACGTTACACCCATCTTTTTTCTTTCCATAGCTCGATGGAAAGCGTCGTCCTCAATTTAAGAAGAACCCTTCTCGTAAGCCTCCAAGTTTCTGCCCCGTACGTGAGTACTGGTTAAGACACAGCTGTTATGCACTTTTATCATGAGGGATAATGGCAACCTGATGTTCATGATCTGAGAATGCCTGCCAAACACACCCCAGCCCATTCTTATTCTTCTGATTATTTCAGCCTCATGATCCGGATCCGCCGTCACTACCTGTCCTAAGTAGATCTATTCCCTCACAACTTCCAGTGCCTCGCTACCTATCGTAAACTGCTGTTCTCTGCCGAGACTGTTAAACATTACTTTAGTTTTCTGCAGATTAATTTTTAGACACACCCTTCTGCTTTGCCTCTCCAGATCAGTGAGCATGCATTGCAGTTGGTCCCCTGAGTTACTAAACAAGGCAATATCATCAGCGAATTGCAAGTTACTAAGGTATTCTCCATTAACTCTTATCCCCAATTCTTCCCAATCCAGGTCTCTGAATGCCTCCTGTAAACACGCTATCAATAGCATTGGAGAGATCGTATCTCCCTGCCTGACGCCTTTCTTTATTGGGATTTTGTTTCTTTTTTTATGGAGGACTACGGTGGCTGTGGAGCCGCTATAGATATCTTTCAGTATTTTTACATACGGCTCGCCTACACCCTGATTCCATAACGCCTCCATGACTGCTGAGGTTTCGACTGAATCAAACACTTTCTCGTAATCAATGAAAGCTATATATAAGGGTTGGTTATATTCCGCGCATTTCTCTATCACCTGACTGATAGTGTGAATATGGTCTATTGTTTATTTATTTATTTATTTATTTATTTATCATACCCTCAAGGTACGGTTGTACATTGCAGAGGGGAGGGGCAAAGTAAGTAAATACAGAGGCAATCACAAAATAAGGAGGGAAGGCAAACAACATGGCAAAAAACATCGTATACAAAACAAGAATGGTAAATAGAAACTTGTGAGCGTGGCAACAATACATGGCGGAACAAAATAAAGAAAGGAAAGAACATACGATATAAAAATACAAGCAATAATGTAAAACAATGGCATAAAAGCAGTTATTATACAGAACAAGCAAACGCAACAATTATTTATAACATGAAGCTTTGAAGTGTGCTTTTAAAGTTATTGGTGTCAATAATGCTTGTAAGTAATGCGGGTAAGTTATTCCAATCTTTGCTCGTTTGGGGAAGAAATGAGTATGAAAAGCCGACGGTGTTGCAGTGCGGAATGTTTACCTTTTGGCGGTGGTCTATGCGAGATGAAATGTATGGTGGTGGTTGGACAAATATAGAGTGTAAATATGTGTTATGGTAGTAGATTTTATGGAAAAGACATATGCGAGATAGTTTTCTACGGGTTGATAACAGCGGGAGGTGAAGGAGAGCTTTCATGTTAGTGACACTCGCAGTTCTTTGGTAGTTGGTGAGAATGAAACGGGCTGATCGATTCTGTATTGCCTCTAGGGAGTGTATGAGGGTGTCATGACCGGGGTCCCATACTGATGACGCGTACTCTAGTTGTGGGCGAATGTAAGTTGTGTACAATAAGAGTTTTAGTGATGATGGTGCTTGAGAAAATTTTCGACGAAAGTATCCCAGCGTGCGAGTGGCCTTAGATGTTATGTGATCAATGTGAGTTTTCCAGGATAGATTGCTGGCAATGTGAACCCCCAAGTATCGATATGACGTTACACATTCTAGTGGGATGTTATTTAGCGTATAGGTGGGGCAGATGACGTTAGTACGAGAAATCCTCATAGTCTTACACTTTCTAATGTTTAATTCCATGCGCCATGTACGACACCACTCATTTATGTTATTGAGATCCTCCTGAATTAGTAGAATATCTGAAGAATTAGTTATTTTACGATACGAGACGCAGTCGTCCGCAGAAAGACAAATGTTCGAGGAAACGTGAGTGGGCAAGCCATTAATATAAATTAGGAATAATAAAGGACCGAGCACAGACCCTTGCGGGACGCCGGAGTCAACTGGGGCTAAAGGTGAGTTAGCGTCATTAGTGGTTACATATTGAACACGTGATGTCAGAAACGCGCGAATCCAATTAATTACGGAGGGGTCGATGTTTAGAACGCCTAATTTATGAAGAAGCAATGCATGGTTCACTTTGTCAAATGCTTTAGAGAAGTCGAGAAATATACAATCTGTTAAAAAACCAGAATCTAAATTGGCATGTAGGGCATTAGTGAAGAGGATAAGCTGAGTATCACAAGAGAAGTTTTTACGGAATCCATGCTGCATAACTGTGAAGAAGTTGTTATTTTCAAGAAAATTAACCAGATGTGTGTATATTATATGCTCCATAACTTTGCATGGTACAGATGTAAGTGAAATAGGTCTGTAGTTGTGTGGATCATGGGTTGGTCCGGTTTTGTGAATGGGGATTACTTTGCCAATTTGCCAATCATACGGTAAGGTGCCAGAGTTGTAAGATTGTGAGTAAATGCATTCTAGTAGGATTGAACAGTATTCCGCTGTGTTTTGTAAGAATATAGTGTTAATTTCATCTACCCCACATGATGCTTTAGGTTTTAAGTTTTGTACTATGGCTTTGATACCAGTTGCGTCGAAAACGATGGGATCCATGAAATGGTAGTTAGTTGATTTTATCTCGGGCATCGGATCAGGGGTCTGAGGTGATGAGAATGACTGAGTGAAGGTATTGTTAAGCACGGTAGAACACAATAGGTCAGGTACTGGGTCCCCAGAAGTTGTTAGCAATGAGATTCCAGTTTTATGGTTGTTTCCTCGTATGGCTTCCCAGAAGCGTTTTGGATTAGTCTTCAATAAATTTGGAAGTGTACAATTAAGGAATGAAAATTTGGCTGACCTTAGGGCTTTAATATATGAAATTGCTGCGTGTTTATATGCTAGCCAATGTGTCTGTTTTGAGGAATGTTTCGCTGTACGGAATAAACGTTTTTTCCTGTTCAATAACCGATTAAGATATGTGCTGTACCATGGTGCTTTATTGTTAGCATAGACGGATCGAAGGGGTACGTGTTTGGTGATAAGCTCACTTATTTTATTTTTGAAGATAGACCAGTTAGTTTCTATGGAGCGTTGCAGATAAAGTGGTAGGAAAGTGTCTAGAAATATGCATAGTTCTCTGTTGATGGCTTGATAGTTAGCTTTTTTATAATCTCGGAACTTTTTCCGCTGTCGGTATGTTTTTTGTTGTGTTGTTGTAAGTGTAAAATGTAAGATGTCATGATCGCTCAGTCCGGGCATGTGTGTCACCGCAGAAAAGTTATCGGGCGATGACGTTAGAATGAGGTCCAGGAGTGATGATGTGTTATGTGCTACACGTGTTGGAAGTCTGACGATCTGCGATAAGCCGAAGTCAGAGCAAATGGAAATGAACCGATTGGCCTCGGCCGATGAAGGATTAGAAAAGGGATTGACATGTGACCAGACAATGTTAGGAAAATTAAAATCGCCTAAGAGTATAATTTCAGTTCCGGGGAAACGCATGGTAATCTTATTTAAACAATCATATAAGTCATTACAAAAGGATGAGTCGCTTGATGGGGATCGGTAGCACACACCTAGTATTATTTTTTTAAAACTAATAGTTATACAGCACCAAATTAGCTCTAAATTGGTATCAATGGTCACAAAAAAACAATTAATACATTCTTTAACGGCGAGCAGAACGCCACCACCAATTCTACCAGTTCGGTCACTTCGGTAAACAACGTATTGGTTCTCGCACTGAAACAGTTGTTGAGTAGCCTTGACGGAATCCTGCCTGGTCCTTTGGCTGACAGAAGTCTAAGGCGTTCCTGATTGTATTTGCGATTACCTTAGTAAATACTTTGCAGGCAACGGACAGTAAGCTGATCGGTCTATAATTTTTCCAGTCTTTGGCGTCCCTTTTCTTATGGATTAGGATTATGTTAGCGTTCTTCCAAGATTCCGGTACGCTCGAGGTCATGAGTCATTGCGTACACAGGGTGGCCAGTTTTTCTAGAACAATCTGCCAACCATCCTTCAACAAATCTGCTGTTACCTAATCCCCCCAGTTGCCTTCCCCCTTTGCATAGCTCCCAAGGCTTTCTTTACTTCTTGTGGCGTTACTTGTGGGATTTCGAATTCCTCTAGAGTATTCTCTCTTCTATAATAGTCATGGGTGCCACTGGTACTGTATAAATCTCTATAGAACTCCTCAGCCACATGAACTATCTCATCCATATTAGTAATTAAATTGCCGGCTTTGTCTCTTAATGCATACATGCGATTCCTGCCAATTCCTAGTTTCTTCTTCACTGCTTTCAGGCTTCCTCCGTTCCTGAGAGCATACTCAATTCTATCCATATTATACTTCCTTATGTCAGCTGTCTTACGCTTGTTAATTAACTTCGAAAGTTCTGTTAGTTACTGTATATTCTAGCTATAGGGTTAGAAGCTTTCATACATAGGCGTTTCTTGATCAGATCTTTCGTCTCCTGCGATAGCTTACTGGTATCCTGTCTAACGCAGTTACCACCAAGTTCTATTGCACACTCTTTAATGATGCCCGTAAGACTGTCGTTCATTGTTTCAACACTAAGGTCCTCTTCCTGAGTTAAAGCCGAATACGTGTTTTGTAGCTTTATCCGGAATTCCTCTATTTTCCCTCTTACTGCTAACTCATTGATCGGCTTCTTATGTACCAGATTCTTCCGTTCCCTCCTCAGGTCTAGGCTAATTCGAGTTCTTATCATCCTATGGTCACTGCAGCACACCTTGCCGAGCACGTCCACATCTTGTATGATGCAAGGGTTAGCGCAGAGTATAAAGTTTATTTCATTTCTAGTCTCGTCATTCGGGCTCCTCCGCGCTTACTTTAGTCTATCCTGCTTGCGGAAGAACGTATTCATTATCCGCATCTTATTCTGTTCTGCAAAGTCTACTAATAACTCTCCCCTGCTATTCCTAGAGCCTATGCCATATTCCCCCACTGACTTGTCTACCGCCTGCTTCTTGCCTACCTTGGCATTGAAATCGCCCATCAGTATAGTGTATTTTATTTTGACTTTACCCATCGCCGATTCCACGTCTTCATAGAAGCTTTCGACTTCCTGGTCATCATGACTGGATGCAGGGGTGTAGACCTGTACGACCTTCAATTTGTACCTGTTATTAAGTTTCACAACAAGACCTGCCACCCTCTCATTAATACTATAGAATTCCTGTATGTTACCAGCTATATCTTTATTAATCAGGAATCCGACTCCTAGTTCTCGTCTCTCCGCTAAGCCCTGGGAGCACAGGACGTGCCCGCCTTTTAGCACTGTATATGCTTCATCTGGCTTCCTAACTTCACTGAGCCCTATTATATCCCATCTATTGCCCTCTAATTCCTCCAATAGTACTGCTAGACTCGCCTCACTAGATAACATTCTAGCGTTACATGTTGCCAGGTTCAGATTCCAAACAAATATCCCATTAAAAAAATTTGCTTGCTTTTGCAGCCTGTGCGAGAGTGTGGGAGTCCACGCACCATTGCTGTTGCCAAGTTCCGATTTGTCAGAAAGTTCAGACAGGATAATCCAGGAAAATTGAACTTTTAATTCATATGGCATTGTTAAGGCAAAGCGCAGCACACTTTATTACCATGCCGAAGGGCACCCCCATTCCAGAACTAAATATTCCAGAAATACGATTTCCAGAGTACAGATCTATCAATAAAGAATAAAAAAGTAAACGGAAGTGATCTCTTTCAGTAGGTGCACTTGCATTTGTGTGCAGTATAAAATGAAACATAGCTTATTATATTTATGCAGCACTTGTATGGAGATATCTTGATGGCAGAGTCCACATGTGAGAACATTTAGGTGTTTTTTTAGGTATCCTTCCTTTATCAATTACACTTTTAATGCCTTAGCACACTGTAAGACAACAACAACCTTAGGTATTCCTACCTTTAAGATAGAATGAGCCACTTCGGTGCTTTGAGTGTATTTAACGATCTTCAGAAATCATTGTCAATCACAACAAAAGAGCAACGCATTACTGTATCAGCTCTAGCATATGATGGCACGCGTCATCACAGCCAGGTCCTACACACTAGACGCAAACTATAAGGTCAGGCACACATTCGTCAATTATAAGCACTATTTATTCTTCAGCTAATAAGGTCACATTGTGATAATCCACGTTGGTTCTTTTAGTGGCTTTATGCTACGAGACAGGCCACGCACAGCTTCACTAACCTAAGCCTAATGTGCCAGTAAATGATGGGCAGTGGCTACTAGAAATTGCTAACTCATTTCTGTGGGCTAATTGATGGGGTACTGCAAGTACGCAGTACAATGTGCACATGTGCATACGGTGCATAAACAAGACAGGACGTCCCACATTGTTCTCAGTGCACACGCAGGGTACTTGCAATGCCGGAAGCAACTGAAAGAGAGAGAGAGAAAGGCCACCTACGCAGGAGCGTGCCGAAGCAGCTGGCCACGGCTCTCCGGTTGAAGGCGTCCGGTGTGACCAGCGTCTCCATGGTGCACAGTCCGTGGTCATCGCTGAACTGCTGCAGCCGATCCCACACACGCAACATGGAGCCTTGCTGCGCCACGGGGGCTGCAATCGTGTGTGTGCAATCACACATTAGCACTTGGGTGATTCCACGAGAGGTTGAAATGTGGCGAGATTTCGTGAATTTTTTTAACATAGAAGTTCGGTGATACAATCCTGTTTCGCATGACTTCACGTGCCAATGTTTGTGATTGAGAGCTCAAGAATTACCCAGTGCAGTTACACTTTTCTTAACCATTAATTATGATTCTTCGAAAACATTATCGTTTAACACCAATGTGCAGTGTACCCCAAACTGCAATTGTACAATGCACTCTCGAACTGCTAGATACCGTGTAAAGAAAAAGCGTGAGGCATGCGTGACCGAGAGCAGTAGCGACCCACAGTGGCAGCTTCACCAAAGTATATTTGCTCGCTTGCGTTACGTGAAAAATGCCACCGTGCATTTGGCTTCCCATTCTGGTACCAGCAAATCACGTGGCTCACCACGCATCGCCAATCACAGTTACCACGATAAGCATCTCCACCTATCTGTTTCACAGCACGTGTGGCATAGTGCCGTTGGAAGAGCACTGCACAATTTTAATGGGCGATAACCCAAGCGCACTGTCGTTCCCTGCTGCAGGTGTCGCGAAGTGAGTGACATATTTCATTCTGGCAGCATCGCATTCCAACGTTGCCTACCAGTTCGACTTAGTTTTGGTTTCCAGTCACCGTCTTACATATAATTACGTAGCTTCCGATATTATTTTGAGCAAAAGCACAACAGCTAACCTTTATTTTTGTCCCAGTTGGCTTGTATTCTGTGTGCAGTACATTATAAGAATTTATCTCTCTAATTTCTGCAGTGCATTTGAGTCACAGAAAATCTATTGTAACAGTACTGCCTTTCGTCTGCCTAAATGTACAGTGTGCCTTTTTAAAAACAAATGCAGTTTCTTGACGCAGCAATAGGAGGCAACCTCAGGCCACTCTAATATCAATCGATACACTTTTCCATAGCATGATCGGCAGTGGCCAAACAAGGGGAATCTACGGCAACTGCAGTCATTGGCCTGATTAAAGAAACTTAAGTGTTCCTGCAAAGCTGTCTTTTTCTGTGATTATAATATGCTGTAGGACTAGATGAAGACAGAGAAGACGACACACGCACACACACAGTGCTGTACGTGCATTTTCTTTCTCTTTGTCTAGCCGCCCTGCACATTTTAATCACAAATTGATACCAATGAGCCTATTAACATGCTTAAGGTGAAGTTATGTCCTCCTTTGTTTCTTTATCAGAAATTATGAGAGCACCTCACACAGCCGAGGTGCTCCGTTTAACAAAGCCTTCACATTAGCTGCAGTGCAACACAGCAGTGCCGTGTAGTGAAGCTGACAAACAGGGGAAGGAAAACAATGCTCACCATCTGCTGCAGGCACAGCATCCACCACGGTCTCGTCGGGAGGGGCACTGGGCGATAATAAATTAGGAAAAACAAAACCGTACTGAATGCAGCGTAATGAGAGTGGAAGGCATGCACAATATTTACGTCTAAACTTCTGCCTCGTTTGTGCTTTGATTTCATGCAAAGGTCGCATTTTATGGTGCATACATTTTATTACCATGTTTACATACATTCCTTGCCTGTTTAATCCAGAACAAAACCAGAGGTATGTGTTTTCTGTTTTTGGATCAGTATTGGTACAATACCTTGCTCACTGCAGCAGCAAAAGTGCAGCACGCCACGAGTTTTACGCTACCACTAATACACAATGCCACCAATTCATGACAGCAAAGTTGGCATTTCTTTTTATGTCAGAACTTGCGACAGAAACAGTCACTTCTGGTTTGTTGTGGATTGAACAAGCAGTTAATGTACATAAAC
This sequence comes from Dermacentor variabilis, assembly GCF_050947875.1. Classification (NCBI taxonomy): domain Eukaryota; kingdom Metazoa; phylum Arthropoda; class Arachnida; order Ixodida; family Ixodidae; genus Dermacentor; species Dermacentor variabilis. The sequence continues at coordinate 46,488,609 of NC_134576.1, read as the reverse complement.
ATAATAATAAAATTTCACAGTGCATACATTTTACTAGTGTACTTATGTGCCTTAATTGCCTGCTTAATCCAGAAGTATGTTTTCTATCGCGATGTCAGTCTTAAAAAAATGCAGACTTTGCCGTAGTATATTGGCGCATTGCCTACCACTGGTAGAGTAAAAAGAGACTCGTAAGTAATGAATTCCATGTAAGTGATTACTACTTGTAATTTATCAATTTTTTTGACAACATTGTACTTTCACAATTATATTTTCTACTCGGTAATGCTCACTGCAATTCAATTACTTTCTCAGTAACAAACTACATGTAATTAGTTATTTTACTGACGCGACAAACTGTAACAGGTGATGCAGCTATAGGAACCTTGATTCAGAGGAAACTACAGCAAAATGCCCGAGATTGCGCCATGCAGCAGTCTCCCGGACGCACACATTCAGACAGGAAAATCCAGGAGCTCACTATTTGTTTCCTCGTGCAAATGCTCCGACAGATGTTGGCTGATGAATGGAGCCAGTGCTCGTATGTCTCGGTGGCGACAAACACTGTCAAGAAACTGCCTACGGACAATTTGTACAGCTTTTCAGTGGCCCAGGCAGGAGTACCATCTTCATGTGCCAGCAACGACAAAACAACGAAGCCCTGTGCTTTAGAGGACGGAGGTGCTGAGTAATGACAATCTTGTGTGCAAAATGTCCGTGCGATGCAGCACCGCACAATACCCTAGTGCGCACATTGAGCAAGTTTTCCTCGCTGCTGCTACAAAAACGAGGCAAGATGACCAATGAAGTCTTTGAAATGCCCCCGTCTGTAAAAATAAGCAATGTAGGGAGGGTGGCAGAGGTGGCACTGAACGTGCCAGGCCAGCTCGTTTTATTTACGGACTCTGTGCAACGTTATAAACAATTCAAACAAAAGTGATGTAATGGTTTACTTTTTAATAACTCCTAGATTATTTTCGTTGGGCAGAGATTGTAATTGTGGTTGGTTACTTTTTTTTTCTGTAATGTGTAAGAGCCTGGGTAAAACACAGAGCATGCCACGCTATTGCTGTTGTAGTGAGCAAGGTATTGAACCAGACCTAAACCGAAAATCAGACGTTATCTTTGGGTGCGCTGAAACTGAATCAGAATATCATATATATATATATATATATATATATATATATATATATATATATATATATATATATATATATATATATATATATATATATTCTAAAGGTGTTTATTTGGCAGAGCTCGGAGCAGCGCAACGTTGACGGGCAGGGCAGTCATAGCTTCCAAGCATGAAAGCTGTTGCTGAGCAGGAGCGCTCGACCCACTAGCGTTTAGAGCCAGTAGCACTGAACCCACTAGCGTCTCTCTTCACTACAATCGCCTCCCGGGAGCGAGAAGGGAGCCGTCCGGCGACCTAACAGCTCGTCACGATGAGCGGGTCATAGTAACGCTTTAAACGGTCGGCATGGACAATGTCTCGTCCACTGCAGCGCATGTCTGAAGATGGCTCAACTGGTTTTATGACATAGTTAACAGGAGATGCGCGTTTGAGAACACGATAAGGGCCTTTATACTTAGGGACCAGTTTTGATGAGAGGCCAGGGACAGTTAAAGGAACTGAGAGCCACACGAGCGGTCCCGGATCGAAGGTGACCGTGGCAGTGGCGTCACCGCGAGTGCTCCTCTGGCGCTCTTGATCAGTGGAAGTAAAGGCCCGTGCGAGGTCGCGGCACTCTTCTGCATGTCTGACCGTGGCAGAAATAGGCACGCACTCGGATGCATCCGGCTGGTACGGAAGAATGGTGTCGATGGTGTGCGAAGGGTGTCGCCCATACAGCAAGAAATAGGGTGAAAATCCAGTGGTGCTCTGCGTAGCGGTATTATACGCGTAGGTGACGAATGGCAGAATGGCGTCCCAGTTCGTGTGGTCGGAGGCAACGTACATTGAAAGCATGTCGCCGAGCGTACAGTTGAAGCGTTCTGTGAGGTCATTCGTTTGAGGGTGTTACGCCACAGTAGTATGATGAACAATGTGGCACTCTTTGAGAATCGCTTCAACTACTTCCGACAGGAAGACGTGTCCGCGATTGCTGAGCAGTTCTTGAGGTCGACCATGCCACAGGATGAATCAGCGAAGCAGGAATGATGCAACATCGCGCGCTGTAGCTGCTGGGAGAGCGGCGGTTTCAGCGTATTGTGTAAAGTAATCTACTGCCACAATGGCCCAGCGGTTACAAGCCGACGTCAGGGGAAGTGGCCCATACAAATCGATGCCAACGCACCCGAATGGCCGGGTAGGGCAGGGTAGAGGCTGCAGACCAGCTGGCGAGAGGTGGGGCGAAGATTTTCGGCGCTGGCAGTCGGGACATGAGCGAACGAACTTTTGAATGTAGTTGTACATTCCTCGCCAGTAGTAGCGTCGTCGGAGGCGCTGGTAGGTTTTGAAAAGTCCCGAGTGAGCACACTGTGGATCAGAGTGGAACGATGCGCAGATTTCAGAACGCAGGCTTCGAGGTACAACTAATAACCACTGGCGGCTGTCAGAGGTGTAATTGCGTCGGTGAAGCAGGTCGTCGCGAATGGCAAAATGGCGAGCTTGACAGCGCAATGCACGAGTGGTTGGCTGCGTTGACGGATCAGCAAGGCAGTCTATGATGGAGACAATCCAGGGGTCAGAAGTGATGGTCCCAATGTCGACTGAAGAAACGTCAAGCTAAGATATTGCGCAGCAGGCATTGTCGTCTGGCAAGGGAGAACGTGAAAGGGCGTCAGCATCAGCATGCTGGCATCCGTTGCGGTACAGTACGCGGATATCGTAATCCTGTAAGCAAAGCGCCCAGCGGGCGAGACGGCCTGAGGGATCTTTCAATGACGACAGCCAGCATAGTGCATGGTGGTCCGTGACGACATCAAATTGGAGACCATACAAACAGGGCCGGAACTTGGTAAGTGCCCAGATGATCGCCAGGCATTCTTTTTCCGTGACGGTGTAATTGGTCTCGGCTTTAGTAAGCATACGGCTTGCATATGCTACAACATATTCAGCAAACCTTTCTTTGCGCTGCGCTAGGACAGCGCCGAGGCCAACACCGCTGGTATCTGTGTGTACCTCAATAGGTGCCGTTGGGTCGTAGTGGCGCAAATTGGGAGGAGACGTGAGCAAACGACGGCGCTTAGTGAACGCCTCGTCACACTCGGTCGACCACGAATGGAGAGGTCCGTTGCTGCCAAGGAGCTTTGTCAGGGGCGATATGACGGCGGTGAAATTGTGAATGAAGCGCCTGAAGTAGGAACACAAACCTACAAAACTGCGCAGTTTTGACGGACGTCGGTTTAGGAAATTCAGCTACGGCACGAAGTTTGTTTGGATCGGGGAGGATTCCATGCTTCAAGACGACGTAACCTAGTATCGTGAGCTGCCGCACTGCAAATCGGCACTTCCTTTAGGTTCAGTTGGAGGCCAGCGTTTGCTAAGCACGTCAAAACACGCTGTAGGCGTTGAAGGTGCGTGGTAAAGTCAGAGGCAAAAACAACGTCGTCGAGATAACATAAGCACGTGTGCCACTTCAAACCGCGGAGAACTGTGTCCATCATGCATTCAAAGGTTGCTGGCGCATTACAAAGTCCAAACGGCATGACGTTAAATTCGTATAAGCCGTCGGGTGTGACAAAGGCTGTCTTCGGCCTATCGACGTCAGCCATGGGTACTTGCCAATAGCCGGAGCGTAAATCTAGAGATGAAAAGGATTCTGCTCCTTGTAGGCTATCGATGGCGTCATCGATTCGCAGCAGCGGGCATACATCTTTGCGAGTCATCTTGTTCAGGCGCCGATAGTCTACACAGAACCGTACCGAGGCGTCTTTTTTCGTAACAAGGACGACAGGGGATGCCCATGGACTGTTCGAGGGTCGGATCACTTCGTGGCGAAGCATATCGTCCACTTGCTCATTAATCACACGACATTCTGTGGCGGAGACACGATATGGTTGTTGCCGCAATGGCGGTTGGGAGCCAGTGTCAATATGGTGCGTAACAGCAGACGCCCGGCGCAGGGAAGGTTGCGCGACATCAAAAGAAGTACGAAATTCTTCAAGATGCGCAGAAGCTGCGAACGCTGAGGTGGAGTGAGGCCATCGGTAATGGATGAATCGAACACACCTGTGGGCAAAGGGTCGGACGTAGAGAGAGAACGGAGCATGTTGTAACTGGCGCAGGACGTGTCTTCAGGAACATCTGTAATTTGTACGGCGTCAATCACTTCCACGTGGCCAAAACATTCGCCTTGAAGCAGCATCAAAGGGTTTGAGAAAGGGTTACAGACAAAAATAGCTGTGGAGTCTTGTTTGACGTTCAGTCGCAAAATGCAGCAGCAGACCTTTTCGAGTATAAAAGCGGCCCGACGGAGAAAGTAGTGCGATGGCATCAGAGAGGCTGCTGCAATGCATTGATACAATCACTGACGAGTTGGGAGGAACGTTGGTGTCGTGCCTGACGAGTAGTTTGTTCGCAAAAGAAGTATTATCGGCAAGCGTCATATCCGAGTTCGGCGACAGTTCTAGTTCGGCCCGTGCGCAATGAATGACGGCATCGTGGTGGGCAAGAAAGTCCCACCCCAGGATAACTTCGTGGGAGCACAAGGAAATCACAATAAATTCGTTGGCGTATACAACGTCCTCGATGAGAACATGAGCGGTGCACGCCGAAATCGGGTGAATACGCTGTGCGCCTGCTGTGCGGAGGGCGAATCCAGCAATGGGCGTCGTGACCTTTCGAAGGAAGCGACAAAGCTTTGCGTCCATAACTGATACAGCGGCTCCGGTATCCACGAAGGCATGTGTGTGCACACCGTCAACTAACACATCTATCACATTGGTCGGGCTACGTTGAGGACTTCTGCGTTTCGACGGCGTCGCAGCCCTTGCCTCATGGACTGCGACGATTAGTTTTCCTCATCCAGAGCTTTGGGACGAGGCCACATCGGTGATGGGGAGTGTCGGCGTGGAGAAGTTGAGCGGCGGACGTTGGCGGACCGGCGGAATGGTGGTGACGCAGCCCGAGGTTCGTTGTCGTAATTTCACTCTATAATGAAACTGGGGGAAAAAAAAACATGATGGTTCTAGGTTCAGCTTGGCCACCTTTTCTCAGGCTTTTCATCAAGCCTTGACCTTGTAGTGCCTCGGTCGAAAATGCATGAGATCGCTGGCATTTTAGGAGTGACCACATCGTTAGGACGGTTTTCAATGTGTTGCGTTAGGAGGCATACGCGTTAGTAATGCACACATAGGTGTTTAGAAATTGGTGAATGCCGATAGCATTTTTCCTATGGCGAAGAACCTATGAATAATCACTGAAACGAAGAAGCTGCGCAGTCACATTTTTAAATGAAGAAGGTGCGCAGTCACATTTGATCACACCGGTACAACAGTAGTGGATAAAATAGAAATTGCAAACTGCTATGGAGTTCTGACGTATTGCTTCTGAGGTAGGCTTCACCAACATAATTTTTCGCAACTACTTCAAGCGTGAGTAACAGCCTCCGTGCCTTCCTTTTAGAGTGCAGCTCTTAATGGCCCATTCCTGCGGCGAGTGTCGGCGTCACAACCGAGCGAACGAGCACAATGGCAAAAGATGAGAGCGAACACGGAGCGGCAGATGAAAGACATGAGCCACGAACAGTGGAGACCACTGAGGGCGGCCCCTTCAGTGAAGTGCGTGCGGGAAACCGATTTCATGCAGACTTGCCCGACCACTCGATGTGCACTCGTAATTGGTCTCAGCCGGAGCGCTCGTTTCGTACTATCGTCTGCTTGCGTCGACTGTCATGGTTTGTGATTGTTTTCTAATCTGATTGTTTACGTGACGCATATTGTATACAACTTTATGGAAGACAAGCAGCACCTGCGTTTACACTGGTACCTTCGATGAGTCATGTATAAAAGCCATTGCCCTTGAGCTGCAGATCAGATTTTCGACGATTGCTGACTCTGCTACATGTCTCTCAAAAAGCTCGCTGCCTCAATATATTGTGAAATTAAAACAAGTATAGAGCTGCACTCAAATTTTACAATAGGGAGAATCATAATCGTCGGTGGATTTTTTGTGCTTTTTTCTTGCCTTTTTGTGTCGATCGGGAGCATTGTTGAGTTCTTGTACGAAATTAATTTTTGCTCTTTTTCTGTAATTATACTCAGGTTATGCAAAAGAACAGGTATTGATTCAAACCGGTTTGAAATGTCATTTTGTTTGCTCAGAAGTTGAACCAGAGCTGAACCGTTTTCTTACTGAACCAAAAGTTTAAGTGAGAGGTGGCGCCACCACTTTGCTCTTGCAGAATCTACTTCTTTTCCTTTTGTCAGCTGTGGCAGCAGATGAGGGGCAATCCAGATTTCTTCAGAAAGAAAGAGGCAAGCAACGCACGCAGACGTGATAAAGCTGCATGAACCATTAAATGCCACTTCCGAGCGAAACCCCTGTGCAACTCAGCCAGTGGTTTGGCCTAAAGCGCTACGTGACCCCTGCTGCTATTATTTACACATTCACTATGTGCTTTCCGAGGCATGTTCATGTGAGTGAGCGTGCCTCAGAAAAACAAGCAGAAAAACGGTGATTTGGTGCAGCACTTCCATTGCTAAGCCACAGGATCACTTTTACTGCACACTTACTGTTTCACAGTACGGCTAATGTCATGTGAGACCCACAGCAGGATCTGGTGCTATAATCTTACTGCGCCCCACAGCCCAAAATGTTAGGAAATAGTCTAAACTCCAATGATGTCGCACCTGCTTATTGGCCCAAAACTCAGAAACAAGCAAAGCAAGGAAACACAGAAGTTTGGTTTTCAAAATTTTCTGCAGTAATAGTGAACCTTCTTTTCTACTTAATAAATGAACAATGAGTTTTGGAATGAAAATGAAATTATGGGGTTATGCGTGCCAGAACCCCTATCTGATTATGAGGCACGCCATAGTCGGGGACTCTGAAAATTTGGACCACCTGGGGTTCTTTACCGTGCGCCTAAATCGCGGGTACACGGTTATTTTCGCATTTTGCCCCCATTGATATGCGGCTGCCGTGGCCAGGGTTCGATCCTGCGACCTCGTGCTTGGCAGCCCAACACCATAGCCACTGAGCAACCACGGAGGGTAACGATAGGTCTATTCGATTCAGCCAAGTTTCTCTGCACCTTCTGCACCTATCCACGGTGCACTGCACCTAAACCCTCGATTCCCCGAGGTGCAGCAGTGCACCCTGCACCCCCATGCTCGATTGAATGGGGTGCAAGGCAAGGTGCCGCCGTGGTGCACTGCACCCTTGAACCTTGCAGCAAGTGGGTGCAGCCTGGCACCCCCTGCACTTTTTCGTTTGAGGTGCCATGCATCTTTTTCTGAATCGAACAAACCTGATGAGAGCATTCCAAACCACTCTAAACTGATTCACTGCTGCCCTCTGTTGTCCCATTAACTGCAGCACAATAAGAGAATCACGCGAAGCAAGAAACTGGAGGCCATAGCCGCCTACACTTGTGCCACGGGAGCCTGCTCTGGCTCGTCCTCAGGCGGTGCCCGTCCTTCTGGAATGGGCAGCTGGTCTTCCTCGGCCCCTGCACAGGCATGAACAATTTGAGCAACAATGCACCGGCTTGTGGCCAGGGAACGCCGACTCCTGCATGACGCTGAATTTCCAACAGCGCCACAAAATTTGTCACAACGAAACACGGAGGGAAATCTGGTACCATTGTCGACGTGAATATCTTAAAGAGTGCTATGATTCCATGGGAACCTTGGAATATGAAAGGTTCAGCTTGTGTTGAATGTGGCTTGGCCCAAAACATGGCCAAGGCTGGGGAAGTAAAGCTTACTTGGAACGAAATCTTCATAACGAGAGTCGGCTGCTCTGCGGTGTGCATCTTGTGTCAACGCCTGCTCACGTATAACAAGAACAGAAACATACACGTAAAGAAACACACGTAAGAGCAGACTTCCGTAATTAACGTTTCGCTGTCACGAACGTACCGGTATGTCATCGTGCTTCCCCCCCACAGTGTCACTGACGTACCGGTACGTCCTCTATCGTGCATTCAAAATTTCGCACCTGAGCGCAAAGCTGGCGCTCCTGGATTGGCCACGCCATCTGTTGATTCTTTCTACAAGATCGTATATTCGCCTTGACCTGTGTTAGTACATGTAAATGGTGCGACTGCCACTCCCCACTTTCTCTTTGCTGAGTGGCGCAGTGGCTCCACATTCGCTGGATCATGCGTCGCGCACGTGTGGTTATGGTACTCTTCTAGTACACTGTAGTTCTGGGTTCAAGGGTTGTTCGGCCATCTCCGCTGGTTTGAAGGTTTTTATTTTTCTTCTGTTGGTGTGCCTGCTATGGCGCGTCAAGTTCAGGCGCACGTGCTGTCGCCTCTCCGAAAAGAGTGACTCGATTGCTGCTTTCGCTCTCTCGCAGCACCCTCGCTCCCGGCTTGCAGCAGTAAACGTAAAGCCAAGCCTTCGAACTTTGTTTAGCCTTTTTCAATCTCCCTCTGTCTTCTTGATCACGCAACGTCTCATTTATCTCCGTTGTGCGGGCGACTGAAAGCGCATCCTCCCTGCGCGTGGTTACTTTCGGATGGCTCAGCGCGCGGGACCTTCGTCTGCTCATTGGAGCGGTGGCTCAATTCCGATTCAGAATACGAGCTGAGCTCAGATTCGGACTTGGACAGAGTCGCATGCGAGGAAGAGGGTTCCGCATCGTCAGATTCGGATGTTGAACGGATTTTATAGTCAGGCTGATGATGATGTTTACTAACAACATCTGCAGAACACTGAAATGTGCATATTGCATTGACTGTTATTTGTATACCAATTATAATAAAAAATAAATTGCTATGTTCATTCCCTGTTATGCTCGTTCCCTGAAACCAAGCCGACACTGGGGGTGCGTCACGGCCAGAAAGGTCCGACAGCGAGAGGGTTAAAAGGTATGTGTACTTATATTGAAACGGGTGCCTAGTGAGCAGAGGCTTTCTTGTCCTTCTCCCAACTTCAGCAATGCTACCGCACCGTTAACATTCAGTATAACTGTAGGCGCCCTAGCATGAGCGCTTATCTAGTGAAAAAAGATTCTGTATAATAAGAAAACAAAAACAACCATCTCAGGACGTCAACGGAGATCACTGTTCAAAACGTGCATTTAGTTTGTGTTCAGTTTCGCCTCGCACAATTGGCCTGGGCTGCGCTGACTTCAGTCGCACTCGTTGGCACGACTTAGGCCAATCGTGTCTGGCAAAAAAACTGAACGTACGTTTCGAGCAGCAATCTCCAATCGTGAGCTTGCATGCTGTTTTAGCACAGACTATGCTACTGTGACAGACAGAACACGGAACACAACTTCGACGCATCCTGGCTCTCCAAGAAAGAACCCAGTTTGGAGCCTCGCACTTCCGGTCATTCCTGTGCATACGACACCCCAGCAGCGTTGAGTTTATGCATGGGCAAATTCAAGAAAGAGCTGCACGATCCAAGACAGCCAGTTATGTTCATACCATTATATCATATACCCACGCTCACAGTTTCCCCTCTGCTACTTATATATGATGCGTACTCCAGCTGCTTCTCATGCTTTTAAGCATCAAATCAATCCGGACAGCATTAACCAGGGTTTCTGACAAGTATAGCAAAGGAAACTTTACATCCATGAGCCAAATTGGGAATCAAACTCTCACAACCTAACTGAAAAGGAATTTAGTTGCGGCAAACAGGCAGAACAGGAGTGCTACAACTAACAAAAAGATAAGCTGTCTGCGACCGACTTGACGGGCGCTGGTCATGAGAACACAACGAGCAGCATGCAGAGGTTTGGTGATGACTGACAAAATTCAATGCAACCACCAGCTACAATTTAACAAGTTTGACACTGTGACCGATATAATTTTTCTTGACTTTGCAAAGGCGTTTGATAAAGTAGCTCATCAACGTTTATTATTAAAACTTTCTCGCTTGAACTTCCACCCCAATGTCCTAGCATGGATAAAAGAATTTCTTAGTAACCGATCACAGTCCGTCAGTGTTAACAATACTACCTCAGAATTTCTTCCCGTAACATCAGGCGTACCCCAAGGTTCAGTCTTAGGTCCCCTCCTGTTCCTAATATACATTAACGATCTTCCATTGCATGTTTCCTCTCAGAGTCGTATGTTTGCTGATGATTGCGTTGTTTATCGAACTATAACTAATAGTAATGACTGCATTTATCTTCAACATGACCTGACCAACATTACAGCCTGGTGTGATCAATGGTTAATGGTACTAAACAATAATAAATGTAAATCTATGTCAATTTCCCGCAGCCGTAATCGGCATGGCTTTATCTACACAATTAATGACATCCCAATCAACACTGTAACCTCTATTAAGTACCTAGGCATTACGATCACGCATGATTTAAACTGGTGCTCGCATATACCTAACTAACATCACATCATCTGCTAACAAAACCTTGGGATTTCTGAAACGCAATCTCCGCAACGCTCCTCAACAAGTAAAACTACTAGCATATAAAACACTGGTTAGGCCAAAACTCGAATACGCATCACCCATATGGCATCCTCACCAGATTTACCTCAGCAACGCATTAGAATCCATACAGAACCGCGCCGTAAGATACATTCACTCGAGATACTCATATGATATCAGCGTATCGCCATTAAAAGTAGAGTCTGGTTTGGACACACTAGCGCACCGTCGCCGTATCACGAGCTTATCATTATTCCATAAATTCTTCACCAGCTCGCTTCGCCACGCACCTTACATTGTACCACCTTCACGCATATCGCTGCGCACAGGCCACCCACTAAATGTTGCTCGCCCTAGCGCGCGCACTGTCACCTGCTCGTCATCATTTTTTCATCGTACAGCTAAAGACTGGAACGGCCTTCCCCACCACGTCGCTGCCATCACCACCTCATCTGCCTTCATGGATGAAGTAACGAGTATTCTGTCTTTAAAATAAGATAGTGGGCAACCTTCTGTATTTTTTGTACCACCCACCCCTTATGTAATACCCCGCAAGGGGTCTTTAAGGTAATAAAATGAAAATGAAAATGAAAAGAATTAAGCGGTTGATGAAAAAAAAAAAAAAACAATCTTATGGGCTCCTCACCAGGTCTGGCCGTTTCAAATGGATAAGTGCAGTGCTTACAATGCACGCTAATGATCGTGCCTGCAAAGTGTTACACCACTACATGCCCCGAAAAGAGCTTAAATTTGAGACCAAATGCCGCCTGCCTTCCTCCTCGCGGGCACTGCGCTTCCAGCCCTAGAGTGGACACACATCGCACAAGTGCGCCTACGTACGTACATGGCAGTGCTGTAACGTCACTCACAGTGACAAGTGACTTTGAGAATCATTCAAGGCAACAGCAGTTATTTGTTTACTCTGTTGCTTCAAAACACGAATCAAAGTTCTAAAAAATCATAAAACATACAAACCGAATGTCTGTGTGTCACTGTTTTACATCGTACCGTAGGAAGAGAGATGTGCTTCTGTTTTCTCATGTTCCCACGTCGTGCGGTCGAGCATGCAGAGACAGAAACCATGCAATTGTCTACCGTGTTCCAGTGCGCTATCATGCTCTGTGATCCGCTTGTGTCTGCCCCTGCGTTTGTGAAGCACTGACTTACACCGCTAGTCAGGTGTTCTTGTGCACTGTGTGAAACGAGACAAACGCAACAGCTCGGACGCGAGACCGTCAGCAGAAGCGCACCACACAGCAAAAAGGCGAGAGAGAAAAAAGAGAAAGCGGGGCCCGTGATGCCTGTGACATGCGATACTCCAGCTCCTGTATGGGAGAACGCAGGGAAGGAGTTTCGCTTGCAGAGTCTAGACGGTGATAAGTGGAGAGAGTGTCCATGCTGGCAGTGAAGCTTCCTTTGTGAAATCATGGGTTGGCGGCACTGAAATGTTTCTACCTCGGCTATTAACGAACCAATTTCAAAAATTGTTGCTGGCAGTGAAGCTTCCTTTGTGAAATCATGGGTTGGCGGCACTGAAATATTTCTACCTCGGCTATTAACGAACCAATTTCAAAAATTGTTGCTGGCAGTGAAGCTTCCTTTGTGAAATCATGGGTTGGCGGCACTGAAATATTTCTACCTCGGCTATTAACGAACCAATTTCAAAAATTGTTGCGGTAGAATGCTCCCTAGAGGGCACTAACAACTTACAGCGTATAACTAAAATTTTCTATGTGACCTGGTGAGGGGCCCTTTAAGCTTGTAGCAAGCCTGGAGAAATACAAACAAAACGTGACAGAAGCCTCAACTTGTGAACCGATCGGTGGGACCTTCTGCAGTAAATACTCAAATAAATTCTCTTACCAGGAACTTCTGCTTGCTGTTCTTCCTCAGGAATCCCAGTCATCGATGGAACCACGCTGTGGGAACAAAAATGGTCTCAACGGTTATGTCACAATGGAATGAGGGCAGAACGACGAATGATTACTCACGAAGTCCTTCCTGCCAGCTTCCCCTCTCCACCTGCAAAATGGGCAAAAGGCAATGTTATCAGAGAGGTTTTTAGAGCGATTCGAATCACTGAAGCTTTTTTTTTAGGCTTCTGGAGGATAAGGCGAGTTGCATGAGCACCACTTCAACTTTGCCAAGTTAAGAATTTCTTCAAAAATAGTTCAAATTAAATTTGAGCTGTCACAGCGCTGCTTTAACAACAATAGAAAATAAAGAGACAAGGGTTAAGGATTGGAAAGCATGTTTTTTTCATGTGGCAGAGGCTTGATTATCATCTGTGTGTTATATGAAGAAATGATATCTTTGCAATATCTTTCTTGCCTTGCACTCCGTGCTGAGGTAAGGCAGAGTCCACATAATTTTATTGCGAAAAATTTGTGGCAGCAGTGCCAATGTGCTGCCACACGTAGCACAAGTCAGTGTGCAAGTTCAGCATAACCCTCCAGATGCAAGAACACTCAACTGAGCAACCTTTGGCACTCAACACAGCAAACAGTGCAGACAACAGGAAAATACAGATGCAAACATGCGCTGTTTGTGAGTCTCTAGGCCATCATTGGCGCTGTTAACCACATCGACCAAAAGCCAACTCGTCCAGCTCAAAACCCTGTCTGTGTTCTATTACTCCCTGTAGAAGACTGTATAGTAGATCGCAAAGTGTAAGGGAGGGCAGCCTCCATCTTTAAGTCTCCTTCCAATCCAGACAAAGAAGAGCTTTGCGAAGACTGCATCGAAGACAAGAATGATGCAGGCTACTGTGGTATCTGAACAATTACGATGGCAGCTGAGTATCCTGCCCAAAACTAATCGGAAATATTGTCTGCCTTGCACACAAGAACATGTGATCACATTTTAGTGTTCACTTGTAGCAAACCCCATGGCTGCTTTCTACAAAAGGGTGGGGAATGGGTTGAACGTGCAAAGCGTTTGATAGTGGAGACATTTCTATTTATTTTTACCATTTTTATCAGACATTTTACCGATTTCAGGCGCCGTCCAGCTACAGATGCAGGTTCCAATAGTTGGGCCCAAAGCAGTCTTCTAGCCATCAAAGTAGACTGGCTTCAATGCTGGCAAGGATTGGAGCCCACTGTCTTGTGCCGTTCCCCCTATGCTCGTGATTGACACAGGATTCGTACAGAACATTGCACTCCAAATCCAAGGACAAATGAAGGATTTTGCGGATGTAGAAGGCCAAAATTCAAAGAGGAAGAAAGAAACGTTATTTGTACACATACACTGAAAAATAGTAAAACCTCCTACTTAGCCACAATTTCTTGCAGCTATGCAGCTGCTGAGTCGGACACACGCTTCAAGCTCTTCAGATGGCTTTTCAAAGCAGACTTCCTCATAGTGATGATGTCAACTGCCTTCAAGCTTCAGCCAAAGATACTCGTCAGGTTCAAGCCATACAGATGAAGCTTACTTTCCGCCACACATTTCTAGAAGCTGGGCCTTAAAAATGGTTAATCAAAAGACTAGCGCAAAAAACAGGGACACAGACAGAGAAGACAACAGGATGAGCGCTAAACATCAAGTGAGGTTTTTCTGCGAGAGAAGGTACATATATGTACATATATATGTATAGAGAAGGTACATATATTTCTCTCGCAGTAAAACCTCAGTTGATGTTTTGCGCTCGTCCTGTCGTCTTCTCTGTCTGTGTCCCTGTTTTCTGCGCTAGTCTTTTGATTAATGATGACACATCAACTAGCCCAGCTTTCTGCCTTGATCGCGTAAAAATGGAGCCACGATGGCTACAGTATGAACTATGAAAACAACAAAAACAGTGCTATGTCTTGGTCTCTTGACCTGGCTTCTTTTAGCTCCGCAATGACAATGACAACTTCAGGGAACCAGCCGCCATTGTGCAACAAATATCATCAGACCCTTGCCTATTTTCCTTGCTCACACATCGGCTGCACATTAATTACCTTTCTACTTTGTTTAGGAGTTTTAATGTTACTTCTATGTTAGCCTTATCCTTCGCGCACACAGAAAGTGGATGCGCGTTTCTGATTTTAGGGCATGTTAGAATCAGCCAAATACTGCGAAATGAATCAGCAGTGAGCCACGATTTTGTGGTGATGCCTTTTCCCAATGCTAATGCCTTTAAGTGCTTTTTGCGTTTGTGAGTGACACTCTGCCCGGGGTGGAGTGTCTCTTGACCACTCACGAATGTGAAAAGCGCTGAAAGGCATTGGCATTGGAAAGAGGCATCTGTTTTCGTTTTTTTTTTTTCATTTTGTTAAAATTGATACACCGGCCCGGCACTTTCATCAATCTTGTAGGTTCCATCTCGGTCAAATTATCGGAAGTCGACTGTGTGTGTGTATATATATAAATCCTTCACAATTTTATTTCCAACATGACAGTTGGGGTACACCCCAGGCAAAAAGCGGCCAAGCGCAGCTTGAGGGTGCCAGGGAGCCCGTAATCCCTTATCTTGGCATTTCATTCAAAGATTGCGCCATGTGGTAACCCAGGTGAGAAAAAGAATTAGGCAGGGAGCCCGCACACAGTCGTACTCACTGGCGGTTGAGGTGTCTTGCAGTGAAGGCTCTCTCGCCACTTCCAGGCCATGAGCCGAGGGCACCTCCTGCACGGACAGAGGGCCGCGTTGAGTGCCAGTACTTCATCATAGCTTCATTCTCAAAGGTGGTAACGGCAGAAACAATAAAGTACCTAAGTGCTGACTCACAGCTGATGCCCTGAAAACGGTGCTGTGTACTGGCTGCTATGGGTAAACTAATTACAACTTGCTACTAGTTATCAAATATCATTTGCGCTTGTCTTGCACCCTCCCAAACTGTCTCTTCTTTTATTTTGCCATAAGCCTGCGACCACATCGTACAGAAAAGGCGGCTCCGATCTTCACAGACTGACACCAATCGCAAGAAGCAGTAAAAGAACCTCGTAGAACATAAAATGGCGATACATACCTAGGGGCAGGAAAAGTTCGCATAGCATAACTCAGGTTTGCAGTTTCTGCCATATCGCTGGCCACATTTATGACTTACCCTTTCTGCAGAGCATTCCGGCTGCAATGAAAAGCAAGGAAAAAAAGAATATGTAGATCCTGCACACGGGGAATCGACGTTCCATGAAGCATTTTGCGGGTAGCTTGTCTATCTTGCTTCATTTCAGGATGAACAAAGCGCTAGCAGACAGTGCAACGTGCCTGTCTGAGGCAAGCAGTTATATGCGAGTAATGCACGTCCAGTAGAACTCCGTCCATACGTGTTGGAAAGAAACACAGGAAAGGACATGCCAACTGGGGTAACGTAAGGTCTGAAGTCTGAAGGCAACTGGAAAACAAAACAAAATCGAGCTGGTAATCAACGTCGGAATACCATACCACGATGCTGCCATAGAAAAACATGATTGTATTGCGTCTCAAAATTACAATAGGCATTCTTGGGGTGCTTCCCACAAAGTGACCACTTCACCAACACCTGCCTAGATGACGACAGGGCCTGGTGTTGACTATTACCGGACAAAACAAAGAAGCTCCCCTCAAGGTAACAGCAACCACCGCATTCTGTGGAAGCGGTAACGACTGTCAAGGCCAGGCTCCTCAAATTGTTACAAGCTGACCGTTACAGAGATCCCACTAATTGGTGCAATGGGTCAACGTCGACGACTTCCGTGAGAAGAACAGTTCTGACTTGAGATTCCCAATTGCCTTGCGGCTGCATCGTACGCAGGAGCAAAGGTGCAACATCAGAGGCGGAGTCCCGCAAGGTGGTGCAACCACGTGTGGAGTTCAACCATTCAGTTGAACCATGCCGACTGGCCGAATTAAGGTTATTAGATTACTCATCTGGTGACTTCGGGAAAACGACGACTTTGACAGCAGATCTTGGGTATTGTGAAATGTGTGCTCAGACAAGTAAAGTGCTCCAACATGGAGTGTGCTCCATATCGCTGGAGCAAGTTGTTAAAAATTAAATTATGGGGTTTTACGAGCAAAACCACTTTCTAGTTATGAGGCACGCCGCAGAGGGAAACTCTGGAAATTTGGACCACCTGGGTTTCTTTAACGTGCACCTAAATCCAAGCACACGGGTGTTTTTGCATATTGCCCCCATCGAAACGTGGCCGCCATGGCTGCGATTCAATCCCGCGATCTTGTGCTTAGTAGGAAAACACCGTAGCCACTAAGCAACCACAGCGGGTCGGATTGTAAATATGTCGGGTTGTAAATATGTAAAATAAACCAATGTGTTTCCCTGAACCTCCCTATTTCATTTCCGCACCAACAAGCAGCTCTCGGCAATAGAGACGGATGACTGCGTAGGTCTGCTTAGTCATCTTAGTGTGACGCACCAGTACAGCGCAGGCCAGCTGCCACGTTTTAGGCACTCAGGCAGCGTTGGCAAGCGACCCTCTGTGTGACGCCAGAGTCCGAACTACGAACCCCAGAACCGGATCCCAACAATGCTCACTTTGTACCACCTGCAGTAGGGAACAGCGGTGTGTTTGGGTTATCGCCTATCAAAAGCTTGCAGTATGCTTCCAATGGCACTACAACACACATGCACTGTGTCACGGATAGGTGAAGATGGTCATTGCAATGGCTTGGCGGTCGTAGCTGTGAACAGTGAAATGGGAAACCAATTACGCGGCAGCATTTTCCCGTGGGACAGACAGACGAGTGCAGCGGGGAAGCTGTTGTTGCGGGCGCCTTCTGCTCTCGATTGCACGTGCCTCACACTTTCTTTTGTTGTTTACATGGCATCAAGTGGCCGAAAAATGTGTCATACGATTGCAGTTTGGCGGTACACTGGAAGTTAGAGCTGAAAGATTGTGTTTTTTCTCGGGAATGCATTAACCAGTAAAAAGGAAGCATAACTGTATTGGATAATTTTTTGCATTTTTGATTGCGAACACTGGCACCAAGAAATCGTACGAAACAGGATCGTATCAACAAGGTTCTACTGCATGTCAGATGACAACAAAAAGACGACGGCATCAAGATGACAACATGACCAAGAGCAGTGATATTATTGACGACAGTTGCATGATAACAATGAAATGACAATGCATGCGACGTCTGTGCGAGCTTCATGCTTTGTTTCCCACTCCTTACTCTTTACCGGCACTACAAACCATGCAAGATAGACAGATATCAACCTGCCTATTGCGAAGCTAATGGAAGAGGCAAAGAATGCTTGGAGGTAAGAATTGCAACAAGGTACAAATGTCAACTACATGGTAACATATTACGGTGAAGCATTAGGATGAACACAGAAAACAGCTTAAGGCAGAACACAACAACTATCAAGTGACGGTTCTAACTGTAGCAATCGTAACACCTTGGGTTTAATCAGTGGTTATCAGTGGCATAGCCAGAAATTTCGTTCGGGAGGGGGGGCTCACATTGCAGCTCGGTCTCCTCCTCAAGAGGAACCTTTAGCTCGGGTGCTCGTATCTAAATACACGTAAATGGAGAATTAGCTTTTCTCGGCAACCAGCGCACCAAATTTGACGAGGTTTGTTGCATTTAAGAGAAAAACTTAAATTCTAGTGATTGTTGGTTTCAAATATTTCATTTAGTTTGTCAATTCTTTATCAAAAATTCACCAATATAGCAAATTTTCATAAATCTAAACTATGAAGTTTAAGACTTTAACTCAGCAATGAAAAATTATATCACAATTCTGTGAATTGCACCTAATAGTACATCTACAGCGGACAAAATTTCTATGTTACACGTGAATCTCAAGAAATTTAGCATTATGGAAATACGGCTTTCGCAGAATCCTTGTACACAACGTAACCAATTCACGTAGCATACGAATTGACACAGCAATTTTGTCCGCTTTGACTGTTATAATAGATGCCATTTACTGAACAGCGACATGTGTGCTTGACGCAGAGCTATTAGTTTTAAACGTCGAGCTTCTATTTATTGGGGGGAACTTTTGAGTTATTCAAAATAATTTAAGCAATGTTCACGCTCTAAATTGAAATTCCACTTCCAACAGACACTAGAATTTCACTTTCTCTCTCAAATGCAACAAATTTCATTAAAAGCGATCCGGGGGTTATCACAGAAAAGCGTTTCTGCATTCTACATGTATTTGAATATGCCGCGTCGGAGTTGGGCGCGAGCTAAAGCTTCCTCTTAAACAATTTGTCTGGGGATCAAATACATGAATAATAACTCCACTGTCATTGCTAAAGATGCTGCAAACAAATTCTTGAATGCTACGCACTGTCAAAACAAGTAAAATGTATTTTTCCATAAAATAATATACTTGTATGTGCCAAAGATTGTTCCCAAAATAACCGATATCAATGCTTCCATGTTTTTTTCTCTATTTAATAAGTAAATAAAATATCACACGAACTTTAGAAATACATCAGTTCGAAACCAGCAAAGCAGTGCATGCCGCTGATATGAAAAATGTAAAGGCAATGAAATGAACAAATTGAAGACGAATATGTTAATGAAACTTTGTCATTCGAGAACCTTGTTTAGATTCTTGTACATATGCAACGGCCAGTGAAAAATCTCAATGATGCTGTCATTTGTTACAATGTATTACGCAGGAGCAGCCGTCACCAGTCGCGTAGCGTGAGTAATTGCACCGAAATTATAGTCGCAACAGAGAGCACGTATAAAAAGCAGGAGTTCTGCAAAATACGTGAGGGTGAGTCAAATGAAAGTGAACCAATGCGAATATATGACAAACGGGGTACTTCATTTAAAAGTAGTCTCCATGAGCATTTAGACATTTGTCCCATTGACTAAGGAGTCGCGTGATTTGCCTCTCATTAAACTTCTTGGGTTGCTGCTTCAAAAAGTCTGAAACTGACTCTTTCACGTCATCATCCGACACGAATCTGGTTTGCTTGAGCTGTTTGGCGGATGTTGCAGCATTTCCCACTTGAACATTGACAGTTTTGTATTAATCACATAAGAGACGTGGGGACGGCATTGTCGTGGAACAAGATGACTCCATTCGTCAATTTTCCACGTAGTTTGTTCTTGATTGTGACACGCAGCCGATCTGGTGTTTTACAATAACAAAAAATAGATAGTCTCTCAAGATTTAGCAAATGCTATCAGTAATGGCCCCTGACGATCGAAAAAAAAAAAAAAAAAGAGGTGAACAACACCTTTCAGGTGGAAATGACAGCCTTTCCTTTTTTGGAGGTGGGGAATTCCAATGTTTCCACTGTAAGCTTTGCTGTCGTGTTTCAGGTTCGTAGAAGTGGCACCATGGTTCGTCCCCGATCACAAGCGGGACAAGAAGTCGTCCCGCTGAACTTCGTCTTCTGGCCGTAGATCAAAATCTTGGGCAACCATTGCGCACACAAGAGCGGATAACCGAGATGTTCATGAATTATGGCGTGAACCGAACCGTGACTGATATTCACACGCTCTGCCAGTTCATCGATGCTTATCTTCCGTTCTTGTCTCATCAGTTCATCAACCTTTGTAGTTTTGTTAGGTGTGATTGCACGATGGTTTTGGCCCGGTCTTGGATCGTTTTTGCAACTTTCACATCCTTCTTTGAATCGTTTGCTCGAACGCTTCACAGTGGCCAATTAATGCAATGTTCAACGTACACGGCAGCCATACGGCGACTAATTTCTTTTTGGGAAATACCTTCAGCTGTCAAAAACCTCAGGGCGCCACGCTGCTCAACTTCTAGAGCGTCCATTATATCGCACAACCATGTTCAACCCAATGCATGAGAGCATTAAACAACCTTGATACTCACACCTGCGTGTCACTTTTGTAATAGAGAGATGCCTCTGTGTCATGTCACGTGCATGCCTCGCAGCGAATGGACCGAACAATTATTGCGCGGGGTTGGTAGGGTCACTTTCATTTTACTCGCCTTCGTACATTATAAATGCAAAGATACAATGGAATATACAAATGCGAAGATACAGCTTGATAAAAGGGAAAAAAGTTTCACTGGAAACAAAGCTCACTGCACGTATACACAAAACCCCGCAACAAGATATTTAAATATATGTATAAGTCTCCAATAAATCTACATATGTAAAAAAAGTCACTGTATACAATGCGTCAAACAAGGCAAATAAACATGTTGCGCAATCAGAGATTCACAGAATCCTAGATCCTACCCCATTCTATTCCCTCCCCCCCAATGTATCGGATGCGAAGGAAGGCGGCGCGCATGCTCCCCGCTTAGCTCTTTTGCGCACACAAGACTGAGCGACCATCGTCGTCTCACCCATTCCAGCCCTCCATGCCTTTCCCTACGCTTTCGCTCGCACATACAGCATGTGGCGCGCAGTCACGATGTTATCGCCCTTGGACTTTATACGAAACATGAGGGCGACGGTGATGGCGGAATGCGCCTGGAGTGTCCATATAATTGCTATCGCAATACTATATAATAAGACTTTCCGGCAACTGAAGCGTCCCGTGGCCCATTACTGTCCGCAAAAGAAGAAGTAACAAAATCGAACTTTCACAATACAACAGTTCGCTGCGGCACAGCAATGTATTTTTTTTTCTTTTCTGGGGCCGGGGCACCGAAATGAAAGAAAAAGCACGAAGTATGTTGGCCACAATCAAATGCCTAGTTTGGGCACCTAATGTAGCTACCGAAAGAATATAGAAGAAAACGTTAGACGCTTGGTCCACCGAGAACCATATGCGTACTGCTCAGTATCCTACACTGGCGAGACAAGACTTTCTGGAGAGGTTGCGCTCAAGCGAACGCAGTGCGTCGAGTCCCCACAGTGATGGCAGTGAGTGATGATAGTTTCTTTTTCTCGTCTGCTAGCCAGAAAGTGCCCAAAACTCTGCCAGGCGAAAATCCACTCGGCCAGATAAAAGCGAACGCGCACCGAAGTGCGCCGCACGGTGGTCGGGGTAACACCAGTTTGTATAGGTGTTGTGGGGTCTCTCACACCCGTACTCTTGGGACAAAGGAACGACAACACAGTAGTGCAAACAATCACAAGGGCATTTATGGCACCTTTCATAGATCAGTGCCTGCTAGCCGAGTTGCTATCCACAAAACATGCCGATGGGCGCGCGACAAATCTAGAAGTCTGACTCACCGCGACCGGAAGCGAGCGAGTATGTTCGCCCCATGCTGGATCCCAACGCCTGGTCCTTCGCGTGTATGGTCACGCGAATAGTGGCGCGTTCGAAGGCGGCCACGCGAGGCGGTCTCGCAGAAGCATCGGTCGGCGGCGCGCGGGATGTCCACGCCGCGCGCCGTCCCGCCGGGGAAGAGGGTCGCTCCACGTGCGGCACGGCACGTCCGTGCTGCTTGCTGTCTCGACCCCCAAGAGAGCAAGCGCCTTCCCTTCGGCGCCCAGGTAACCTCGCCTGTCGGCGGCGTTAGCAGCGCAACACTCGCGCCATCTCTCGCACTGCGCTTCAACCACATCGACTGCCGCTGACGTCACGCAGGCCATGCGGCGAAGTGGGATTACAGGAGACGCGCTATGCAGAAAAAACATCAGGGGACGCGCGAGAGTCGCGCATCCCCACATCCCCCCAACCTTAAATCACTACATATTCCGGCGAAACATTTCACACAGTCTAACATCAACACGTGCTTCGTGAACAAGGTGGTACATGCAACAGTGGCTGCGCCGGGGAAATGTCCACACGCTGTCCATAGCATGCGAGCCGACATTGTCCTTGGGTGCACCGCTGGCGTCCGCCGGTCACAGCGGCAGCTTTGCAGACTCGACGGCACGATGCCAGGCCAGGACTCCGGAGACGACGACGCAGTAGTCAGTACGAACAAGCGTCGCTCGCGCCGACGCGCCCTGCTGGGAAGAGCCGCCGTAGCTGTCGCTGACCGCCAGCTCTTTTGTCCGCCACCGAGGGTTGTGAGCTGGATGCAGGAGGCCGCCGAAGTCGCCGCGCCGAACTGGTCACAGCATCACCATCGCCCGGGGTGGCTCGATCGTAGTCCGGGGCAGCAGCGCAGACGATGTGCAGGTGACGGCAAACCAGGGGTGACTCCAATCACGCTGCGTAAACTCAACACACTCGGCAAACACTAAAGTAGTGCAAGGGAGAGGAATTATGCATGCGCATTGCCCACGTGGTACGATGTTCAACTCGGCTAGCAAAAGATAGGGCAGCTACTCAGATGCTAAGTTCACGTGAACGAAGCTCGCTTTCTTGAGTCGAACGAGTAATTTCAATTCGTGCGAGGCTAACTAGAATGAGGGAAGCGAATTGCAACACCTCAACGCCACGGTCCACCAGGTTGTGTCCCTCCACGTGCGACAGGCAGCTTCGTAAAGCCTTAGGCCTAAAGCGTCGCTACCCTGACAACAACCGGCATCCTAAACAACACCCAAAATGGGCGCAAAACAGGCAGCCGCGAGGAGACGTTAGCTCTGTGAGGTGGTCCTACTCCGCTCGGTGCACGCAGCATCCGAGTTGATGGCGCCCGCCGTCCCAGACGGTGTCGGAGCGCCCGGTGCCAGGCCGCAATACTAGTCAGCCCGTAGTGGCACCCGTGGCCCGCGGCCACCCGGCTTCCAGAGCCGCGACTTCATCAGAGTCAAAGAGATAGGAGAAGCTATTTACATGAGAAATTCGAACCACCCACGAGGCTTCCGTACTCACTCGCTTCAGGCTTGCGACTGCTCCGCGGGCGCTCAGCCTCGCTCTCCAAGGATGCAGACCATGTTGCTCTCGTACTGACGAATGTCATTAAAAAAACACTTGCGAAAAGGCTTAGCATGTTGACATGTTCAAACACACTACAGCCACCATCACCTCGCTCAAGAAAGCACGCCGCCGACGCCAGCGATCAAAATTCACACTAGGCCTACGCTTCGGTTCAAACAAAGGTTTCGAACGAAGCAAAACTGTTAAAACTATCGTCCGATGCCCCAAGAGGTCCACGTTGGGCAGCCAGATGTAGGGTCTCTCACACCCGTACTCTTGGGACAAAGGAACGACAACACAGTAGTGCAAACAATCACAAGGGCATTTATTGCACCTTTCATAGATCAGTGCCTGCTAGCCGAGGTGCTATCCACAAAACATGCCGATGGGCGCGCGACAAATCTAGAAGTCTGACTCACCGCGACCGGAAGCGAGCGAATATGTTCGCCCCATGCTGGATCCCAACGCCTGGTCCTTCGCGTGTATGGTCACGCGAATCGTGGCGCGTTCGAAGGCGGCCACGCGAGGCGGTCTCGCAGAAGCATCGGTCGGCGGCGCGCGGGATGTCCACGCCGCGCGCCGACCCGCCGGGGAAGAGGGTCGCTCCACGCGCGGCACGGCACGTCCGTGCTGCTTGCTGTCTCGACCCCCAAGAGAGCAAGCGCCTTCCCTTCGGCGCCCAGGTAACCTCGCCTGTCGGCGGCGTTAGCAGCGCAACACTCGCGCCATCTCTCGCACTGCGCTTCAACCACATCGACCGCCGCTGACGTCACGCAGGCCACGCGGCGAAGTGGGATTACAGGAGACGCGCTATGCGGGAAAAACATCAGGGGACGCGCGAGAGTCGCGCATCCCCACAGTGTTCTGTGGTAATACCAAAAAAACTCATGCGCTCTGGCTGCCTCTGGCAGCCCGCGGGTAGGGTAGCGAGGACAAAAAAATTGAAGAGGCTCAATGTGTCCTCGCGAATAATAGTCGAAGTAGAAAAAATAAATAAGCACGTAGTTACCTTAGCTGACTTTAGAGTTTGACATGGATGCTTTGGTGTAGGCGAAAAAAAAAATATATATATATATGTGTTGGTATTTTTTATGTTTCATGATGGCACGAATGAACCACCGCAACGCTTCATCTCATCCGACCTCGCTGCTGGCTTTGTCAACTTGTCTGATAGTGTGTTGATTTGGATTGTCTCGTATTGTCAAATGTAAGACTTTAGAAACGTCAATGCACCTTTGGCGTCCAATATTTGTAGTAACATCCAACCCACAAAGTTCCGCAATTGAAAATCTAAAGCACAACTTTGGGAATGTCAATGCACCTTTCACATCACTACTTCATGAGAACTTTATACCCATAAATTTCGGAATCGACATCCATGCGCCGCGTAGATTGCGCGGCCTGCGCAAGATGCTGTGGCGAGCCCGTTCGCCATCAAAACACCCTTGAAACATTGTGCTCGGATGGGGCTGCTTGGTGTTATGTGACTCCCGGTGCACGGACGCTGCCGCGAAGTCCAGCCCGAAATCAGCGCGAAATCAGTTCGCGCTGAAATGTCTTTCCGAGCGTGAAAAAGACATTCTAAAGAAAATTCAGAAGGATTTCTGGCACCGGGGATTGCTTAGGTGGGCGGTGCATGAACATCACGAAAAAATTTCGGAGGAGGGGGGCTGAAGCCCCTAAGCCCCCCCCCCCCCTGGCTACGTCCCTGGTGGTTATGCATTTATAAATATACCTCCAAGCACATATTGCATTGCCGAAGGAAAAAAACATCTAGTCATGGAGCAGAATACAGCACTTATACAATGCTAGCAATGCAGACAGTAGTGTGGAAGCAAAATGAAACACTTGATCTCAGCTAAAAAGAATATATTTAGGAGACGAAAAAAAAATATAGTATGTCAGTCATTGGCTATTCTGGCACAAAAAAATATGTGAACAAATGGCACAAAAAAAAAAGACAATTATCAGTTATGGCACAAAATCACAAGGAGGTTTCAGTGCTGGATGCATGCGAAATGAATGAATACGCAACTGTTGCAGCAACTGACTAAGTTCGCAATTAATTCAAGAAGAGTGGCAAGTTGTGAATAAGTTTACCGCATGAAAGTTGGCAGTGATAGACTTTACGGAAACAACACTCCAGACATAAGATTACTGCAGAGGGATGGATATGGTACTATGGCAAGCTACATTTCCCTGCCATCACATTTTATGTGTGATGACATATTGCGGTTGTTGCAATAGAAATTGCAAACTGATAGTCATTGCTGTGTTTCAAGTTTTCGTCTAGTCTTCACAATGCTCCCTTGCCACAAAAATCAAGAGATTGCATTCACCTGTGCTTCAACCATTTGCTCAGAAACTAACTCGACCACTGGTTCAAGAAGTGGCTCAAGAAGTGGCTCAAGAATTGGCTCAGGAACTGGCTCAGGAACGGGCTCAGGAACGGGCTCAGGAACTGGCTCAGGAGCTGCACAACAGAAACATGACAATGTCACTCGATGGGTTCGTATCCCCTTATCTGCAACCTGGTCATAATGCTAAATGTGTCTGTGCAGCTACAAGTAAAAATTTTCCCTGTAACTGCTTGTGGACAAAGCCTTGGGGACACAAAAAGAGCAACACTAAACCAGTTCAGTAAATAATGTAAAGTACCATTTTCAACACTCTATATTTACATTAATTTGATAAGAAATATGTTGGTTACTAGTGAAATAAGAAAAAAAATTCCACTCTCGGAAGGTGGATGACCAACAAAGACAACATAACACAGAGGTGACGCAGAATTTCGTACAAAAATATGAACATATTTACTGTCCCTTTCGGTGGTAATCGTGACGATAGGTATGCCCACATTCTCGTATCACCTCTGTTATTGAATGCATCCATCAAGTAAGGCAATGAATGGCTCATACCCCCTTAAGCAATAGTTCATTTCATCGTAATAAAAAAAATTTAACGCAGCCTCCCATTACGATGACAGAAGAGAAATGAAATTCTGCGCTGCAATGATGAGCGGCAACGGAGCCAGCTGTGGACGAGGACAAACGCGCAAGCACAGGCATGAGCGTGTTCGAGTGGTTGCGCCGAGGAGCACAAATGAGCCAGCTGTGGAAGAAGACAACGATGCTCGAGCCATTGCTAACGATGATAGCTGTTGATGATTATGACAATAGTTACTTCTTGCCAATGAATAGCTCATACCCCATTAAACAGTGAGCGGCAACAGAGCCGGCTGTGGAAGGAGACGACGACAAACGCACGAGCATAGGCCCGTGCACGTTCGTGCGGTTGCATCGACGACCACAAATCAGCCAGCTGTGGAAAAAAAACGACGCTGCTTGGCCATTGCTGATGATGATAGTTGCTGATGGTAATGATGACGGTTCCTTCTTGCCAATGAATATCAGCTCATACACACTAGAGGGACATTAGAGGCAAATATTAAGTCAAGCTAAGGTGGTAGATCGGTGCTCGAGAATCTCTAAGGCGTCGATATTATGGCGAATAGAGCCTTAATAATCGAGAAATTAAGGTAAATGCAGGCCATGATTAGAAACTCCCCCGGGAAATTCAAGTACTTGCCCGAATGCCGAAAGCACTCTTCAGTTAAATTCTGTACCTAGTGCTGAACCACTCGTTGCAAAAAACATCCTTGTATTGTAAGACGAAATAAAATGCCACTCGTCCAGTTCTACTTCATTTGTAGGGAAAAAAAAAGAAAGAACTGATTGAATTTGCCCTTGAAAATGACACGGGCACACACAAAGTTTCGTTTTCGCTCGACTTCGCACCGCCCACGCTTTCACGTTGCAGTTGTTTCGTTATCGGGTAGTGCTTCACTGGTTTTATTGGCTCGCAACACTCGCACAAACTGTAAGTAGCAGAGAATTCAACTTCCATGTGATGTCGCGGGATACCCAAACGATCCATGCCATTTGACCAAAAAGCAGCTGCAAATCCATCGCTCTGTCTTGGCCCCATACCGCCGTCTGTCGGGCGCCTTTTAATTACCGATGGCAGCAAAGAGTGGCAATGGCGTATGGAACGTCACCATTCCCCCGGTTGAGTGGCAGGAGACTTAAATTTCGAAAAAGGTGTTCGAACAGTTCAGAAGCAATTTGCTCACAAACTAGGCCTTTTCTTAGCCCGAAACAAGTGTTGCGAGGTTTCTGTAATGGCATTTAAACAGTCCGCGTCAACTTCGTATTTGCCTTTAGTCTCCCTTCAAGCAAGTGCTGCAACGGAGTCTGCTGCAGAAGACGACGACGGCAATGAACGCGTGGGCAATGAGAACCATAAGAGGCAACATCTGCCTCGTAACAAAACACAGTAAAAACGAAACACTACTGCGAAACTCGTCCTGAAAAAAAAGAAGAAAGAAATTGCATCACAGCTGCGACTTGCAGTGAATGACACAAGAGGCACACAATACACCGTGAGGCACCTCTTCCAAACGCTTCTCGGTAGAAACGCTTGCCTCTCAAAAGACATGTTGCAGCAAGCAAGTGACGCCCCCCAGGCATAATGTTAGTCCGCCGCCAGGCTCGTTGGCCTGCTAAAGCTCGGCAGGCAACATTGGTCACCGCACCACAATAAACACCGACGAGCACGGCTGCTCGCCGGTCAGTCATCGTTCAGCACCACCACGCTGCGGAGCGTCCGTCTATCGGAGGGTGCCTCGAGCCCTCCCTTGTTCACGAGCCCGGGTGGATCATGACACTGGTGATGAGTACCTACGAAGCATCCCACGCCGCCGCAAGCGGCGAAACACCGCTCCCCGTCGCTGTCGCCATGCCGCTGTACGGAAGGCTCGAGCCGTTTGAGGGAGATGGGTCCGCCTGGCAAATTTACGAGGAGCAAGTCCACGTGTTCTTCCGGGCAAACGACACACCCGAGGCCAAACAGCGGGACATTTTCCTGGCCAGCTGCGGGACCCGCGTCTTCAGCCTCTTGCTCGACCTTCTCAAGCCAGCCAGGCCGCACGTTAAGACGCTGGGTGAGCTGCTTGCCATACTGCGCTCGCATTTTAACCCAGCACCGTCCACTCTAATGGAGCGTTTCTGCTTCAACAACTGGAGCCGCCGGGAGGGAGAGATACTGGGGCAATTCGTTGCTGCGCTATGAGGGTTAGCGAGTGCCTGCGCCTTCGAGGACCAACTGGACTCGCTGCTTTGGGACCGTTTCGTCTGCGGAATCAACAACCCTGCCATGCAGCCGTGATTCCTGGAGCTTCCCGACCCGTCGCTGGACGCCGCCGTGAAGGCAGCGCTGGCAATGGAAGCTGCCGCCAAGGACGCCGGCGAGATTGCTCGTGCGACTGGCTCACCGTCGGCGGAAGCGCGGTGAACGAGTTGGCGACAAAGGGCAATACCTGCGGTCGCTGTGGTGGTGCCCACTCCCCCTCACAGTGCCAGTTCTCTCGAGCACAATGCTTTATGTGCGGGAAAACTGGGCACCTGGCACGTGTATGCCGAAGGGAGAGGACGAACAGCAAACAGCAGCAGCAGCCTGATTAAAGCCCAGGTACAACACAAGCCTGCGGCCAGGGTAGCCGTCGCAAGGGTACATGGCGGAGGCATGCGGCAGCAAGCTGAAGTGCTTCCTCGGCCAGGCTCCACGTCGTGGCCGAGGACCCATCGATTTTCGACATGTGGCACACAGGCTTTGTACCGTCGTCTGTGCCGCCATACATGCTGACCGTCTTAATCTGCGGGCACCACATTTCCATGGAGCTGGACACAGGGGCCAGCGTGTCTGTAATGGCCGGGAAGCTCTTCAAGCGTACTTTCCCCGGCGTGTCTGTCGAGGCTTCGGGCGTGATGCTGCGCAGCTACTCCGGGCAACTCTCCCAGGTCCAGGGTAAGGCACAGGTCAGCGTTCGCTTTGGCGACAGGGAGGCAACCCTTCCCCTTTACTTAACGAAGGGTTCGTCGCCGACACTGCTGGGCCGAAACTGGATTCATGCACTGGGCGTTCGTCTGCCAGAGTACCAGGAAGCCAGCCTGCATGTGGTGCAAGACGTCCCCAGCCTCCTGACAGAGTTCAAGTCCCTCTTCCAGCGAGGGGTGGGCACATTTGCCGGCACGACGGCTGGCATCTATGTACCTGAGGGAGCCCGGCCACGTTTTTTCAAGCCTCGCCCATGCCGTTCGCCCTGAAGGACGGGGTCACCCAGGAGCTGCAGCGGTTACAGCGAGAGGGCATCCGTCTATCGGAGGGTGCCTCGAGCCCTCCCTTGTTCACGAACCCTGGTGGATCGTGACACATGTGCCACTTGTGTGAGTGACAAGCATTATCCCCACACAACCATATTCCATGGCACTTGCAGTGCTGGAACAGCCATTTGACCTCCTCGTGCAGGCAGAAATCCGATTTGGCGCAGTTTCCGACATCCATCCGTATACCGGATATAATGCCCAATAAATACAACCGAGCCTGCTTTAGTTGCATCCATGAGTCATTCGGGCTTGAAATTGCAAAACTAGTGTCAATGATTTTTAATACAGTTACTTTCCATGTGCATGCATCCTGATATAAGGCTGCTTCTACGATTTGGACTTGCACTGCGCATTCTGTGGGCTTTAAACGAGAAATACAAAAGTTTGCGGAACTCTGAAGGGCATGCCAAGAAGGCCACATCCTAGGACACGCACGACTAAACTCAAGTTAGAGTGGAGATGTCCAGATGCTCTCGTAATGTTCACAATTTCTCCTGCATTACAGCGCCATAGAACATCTGAAAGCTTATTAAATTAAAATCCTAGAATCTGCTCTACCGCTTGTGCAGGATTGCAAAGAAGGTCCTCCCTCACAATTAATTCATACGTCAGAAGTTGAACAGACGTATTACGGGACATTCTTGAAGTCACACCACCAACAACTGTGCTAATCAATGCGTGACCGGACACTATCATAGGCTTTTTTTTTTGATCCAGCACCTTCCTTGAGTGAGCTCCGTGCCATGCTATAGAGTATCGAACTGCAGCATGAACTGCAAAAAAGCACTACAGCGGCAGTACATTAAAACTTGTGCCAAATATAAATACAGCAAAACGTGAAAACAGTAAATTTAGAACCAACAGCATCGGTTATAACTGTGACTGTGGCCATTCCATTGATTTCCAGGACGATGGTGATGATCACAATGACGGTGTACTACAGGTTTGGGTTTAAGTTTTATTAACGAGGCAGCAGCAACACACGAAGGCTTTTTGTTCTTGTGCTTCACTTGGCACAAGCTTGGCAGAATTTTCTGCCAAGACGTTGTTTTCGAGCAGGATGGCGTAAAGTATCACTCTTGGTGCAGTTTAGTGCAGTTGGCACAGCTGTCCCGCCACTGCGCTTGCTGTAGCTCTTTCCTTTTGGTATTTGCAAAATGCACTTCAGCAAAACAGATGTCGGGCAAGTTTGTATACTGAAAAGTGGTTTCCTGGACTCCTGGCTGTTGCTGCACCCGAAAGTTTATCTCCTGGGCATTTTTCCCCCGCTTTAATGAATTACAGTAAAGCTTCTAAATGTCCAAAACGACACAAATTACAAAAATAATTTATGTCGATCGCTGGCACACGTAGCGACTGCAACCGGTTGCTTTATCTACGCATGTACACTGCGATACGGCTTAAATCATGTGGGGATGCGCGACTCACGCGCGTCCCCAGATATCTTGTTTTCCCCCATCTCCTGCAATCCCGCTTTGCCGCGTGGCCTGCGTGACGCCTGCGGCGGTCGATGTGGTTGAAGCGCAGCGCGAGAGATGGCGCGAGTGTTGCGCTGCTACCGGCGGGGTTACTTGGGTGCGGGAGCGGAAGGCGCTCTCTCTTGGATTAGGGATAGCAAGCGGTACGGACGTGCTGTGCCGCGCGTGTGCCGACCCATGCTTCTGCGAGACCGTCTCGCGTGGCCGCCCTGGAATGCGCCACCGTTCGCGTGACAGTACGCACGAACGACCAGGCGTTGAGATCCAGCATAGGGCGAACATATTCGCTTGCTATCCGGTCGCGGTGAGTCGGACTTCTAGATTTGTCGCGCGCCCATCGGCTTGTTTTGGGGATAGCAACTCGGCTAGCAGGCATTGATCTATGAAAGGTGCAATAAATGCCCTTGTCATTGTTTGCACTACTGTGTTGTCGTTCCTTTGTCCCAATAGCACGGAGGAGAATCCCACATCTGGCGCCCAACGTGGGGCTCTTGGGGCATCGGACGATAGATTTAAGTTTTGCTTCGTTCGAGACCTTTGTTTGAACCGAAGCGTAGGGCTAGCATGGATTTTGATTGCTAGCGTTGGCGGCGTGCTTTCTTGAGAGAGGCGACGGTGGCCGTAGTGTGTTTGAACATGTCAACATACTAAGCCTTTTCGCAAGTGTTTTTTTAATCACATTCATCGGTACGCGAGCCACGTGGTCTGCATCCTGGGAGAGCGAGACTTAACGCCTGCGTAGCCTTGGCAAGCCTGAAGCGAGTGAGTACGGAAGCCTCGTGGGTGGTCTGAATTTCTTATGTAAATAGCTTCTCCTATCTCTTTGACTCTGATGAAGTTGCGGCTCTGGGAGCCGGGTGGCCGCGGGCCACGGGTGCCACTACGGGCTGACTGGTATTGCGGCCTGGCACCGGGCGCTCCGACACCGTCTGGGACGGTGGGCGCAGCCAACTCGGATGCGGTGTGCACCGAGCGGAGTAGGACCACCTCACAGAGCTGACGTTTCCTCGCGGCTGCCTGTTTTGCGGTCATTTTGGGTTGTTTTGGATGCCGGTTGTTGTCAGGGTAGCGACGCTTTAGGCCTAAGGCTTTACGGAGCTGCCTGTCGCACGTGGAGGGACACAACCTGGTGGACCGTGGCGTTGAGGTGTTGCACTTTGCTTCCCTCATTCTAGTTAGCCTCACACAAATTGAAATTACTCGTTCGACTCAAGGAAGCGAGCTTCGTTCACATAACTTAGCATCTGAGTAGCTGCCCAATCTTGTGCTAGCCGAGTTGAACATCGTACCACGTGGGCAATGCGCATGCAGAATTCCTCTCCCTTACACTACATTAGTGTTTGCCGAGTGTGTTGAGTGTACGCAGCGTGATTGGAGTCACCCCTGGCTTGCTGTCACCTGCACATCGTCTGCGCTGCTGCCCCGGACTACGATGGAGCCACCCCGGGCGATGGTGATGCTGTGGCCATTTCGGCGCAGCGACTTCGGCGGCGTCCTGCATACAGCTCACAACCCCGGGCGACGGACAAAAGAGCCGGCGGTCACCGACAGCTACGGCGGCTCTTTCCAGCAGGGCGTGTCGGCGCGAGCGACGCTTGCTCGTACCGACTACTGCGTTGTCGTCTCTGGAGTCCTGGCCTGGAATCGTGCTGTCGAGTCAGAAAAGCTGCTGCTGTGACCGGCGGACGCCAGCGGTATACCCAGGGACAATGTGGGCTCGCATGTTATGGACAGCGTGTGGACATTTCCTCAGCACGGCCACTGTTGCATGTACTATCTTGTCCGCGAAGCACAGTTTGATGTTAGACCGTGTTACATGTCTCACCGGAATATGTAGTGATTTAAGGTTGGGGGGATGTGGGGATGCGTGACTCACACGTGTCCCCAGATATCTTGTTTTCCCCCATCTCCTGCAATCCCGCTTCGCCGCGTGGCCTGAGTGATGCCTGCGGCGGTCGATGTGGTTGACGCGCAGCGTGAGAGATGGTGCGAGTGTTGAGCTGTTACCGGCGAGGTTACTTGGGTGCGGGAGCGGAAGGCGCTCTCTCTTGGATTCGGGATAGCAAGCGGTACGGACGTGGCGTGCCGCGTGTGCGCGGACCCATGCTTCTGCGAGACCGTCTCGCGTGGCCGCCTTGGAATGTGCCACCGTTTGCATGACAGTACGTGCGAACGACCAGGTGTTGGGGTCCAGCATGGGGTGAACATATTCGCTCGCTCTCCGGTCGCGGTGAGTCGGACTTCTAGATTTGTCGCGTGCCCATCGGCATGTTTTGGGGATAGCAACTCGGCTAGCAGGCATTGATCTATGAAAGGTGCAATAAATGCCCTTGTGATTGTTTGCACTACTGTGTTGTCGTTCCTTTGTCCCAAGAGCATGGAGGAGAATCCCACAACCATTCGTGGCAAGAATTGATGACGTGACGGTAACCAGCCACTTGGCAGCGAAGAGAAAAGGGTTGCGATACATTCCAAGTTCCAGTCACTTTAACGGAATGCTCCGGATTACGTGTTTCATCTCAATTACGCCTTGCCCTCTGCACTTACTGGTCACTAGTACTGAGAATCCAGCTTCACCCGTAGTCAATGTGACAAACAGAGCTTCATTAAATACCATAAATCTGTCTTGCTCCATCTAAATCACAGAATCATGTTGTGCACTGTTATTATTCTTAGTTGCGGCTTACATTTGGCAGGACGCATCTGAGCAGCTGGAAAGCATCACATGTACAGTTAAACCTCAATGCAACAAAGTAGGTAAAATCGGCAATTTGCTTCATTATATTGAAACTGGAACATAAACACAAGTAAGTATAGTTGCTGATTGTTCTTTTTTACAAGAAAAGGGGCCGCAGAGTTTTCCAATTTATTGGGCAATTGAAAAAAGAAAATTTGAATGAGAAAACAATTCATTTTGATGAATTTGGGAATCAGCGACGAATGATAAGGTTTCATGCCACTTCGACAATATCTTTACGCAGGAGATACGAATTAAGCGAAGCCAGCCATGCTTTCCCAGACACACAAAAGCGCCGGCAGCAAGTGCCCTTCGCTCCAATGGGTCATTGAAATTCGAGATTACGCAACCTTCAGTACTAAACGCATGGGAAGACAGCTTACAAGATGCCATGCCATCTCGGCAGGCCCCCTCTTTGCAGCAGATTATCTCTAAACCAGGATGTGCGACTACGTATGTGCTCAGCCAGGCTTACAGCCATGCGCAGTAACGGCTGAGAAGCGCGCCAACTTACGCCCCGCCCTGGCCCTAGAGTGCGCGATCTCACGTTACCGCGAGCTCACTTCCCTCCCCCTCTTCCCCTTTGCTCGCGCGGGGAGGCAGCACTCATGCTTGAAGCCACTATCTTTCTTTATTACCCTTGCACACTTTCACTCGCACCTAAAGTATAAAGTGCACAGGGCACGATAGGGTCTTATCGCACTTCGACTGTATATGGAACATGATGCGTCTTCACTATGGCGATTGCTCTTGTCGAACCACAAACGATTTCAGAGGTCCGTTTGCAAGCAGCCGTTTGTAATTCAATCATTTGACCATCCGTATCTGCAGAGGTTTCCATATAATGTCTCAGCGTTCCTTTGCTGCTGAAGCAAAATTTCGTTTTATCGAAATCGCGTACAAACACACTTCGTCATATTGAAGCTCTAATTACATGGTGTTCTATGGACAAGAGGTTAAGAAAAGTTACGTACTTCGTTATATCGAGAATTTCGTTATATCAAGGTTTAACTGTATATGCGCTGTTACGATGGGCCTACAGGAATACTGCTCTGCAAAGCTATCTCAGCCCACTGCAGGTACTTCGATCGACCCAGGGGGGGGGGCATCCTTCAGAGAACCGGTGAAGACGACAGCGCTAACCGACCATGAACTTCCTTCAGAGAACTGGAGACTACGGCAACGTTAATCCACCATGCGCCTTCTTCGGAGAGTTGGCAACGGCAGCAGGCCTGGCCACGTTTGGCAGACCGTGTATTGTTGGTCGATTTGCCATGGTCTTCATGGTCTATTAGCAGCAAGAAAGCTTCTCTAACAAAAGGGTGTTTTGCGGTGAGTTTCCTCGGGCCCCAGGATTCGTCCCAGTCTGTCGACACTCGTGGCGACTACTGGAGAAAGCCAGCTCTGGAATTAAAAGGCGCCGGCTGGGGCAAGCGTGACCATTTGGCTACGAGGACCCGCTCAACTTGGGTTCTGGGAATCCAAAGTGCGTATGTGAGCGTGTGAGCCCTCCCCCTCAAAGGCAGGTCGACTACGCCTCAACGAGTGTGGACGGTTCGATTGGACTATGGTTGAGCAGCACTTTTCCCTCCCCTAGGGATCTAGGGAGGACAGAGGCTTTTTAAGCAGCAGTTTGTCGGCTGCTAGGTGTGCTCGTGCTCGAGAAGCGGTGTGCTTGGAGCAGTGTGCTGGTGTGCTGTATGCTTCGTCTTGTGTGCTCCATTTGGGAGTCACGCTAGACTGTCGAATGTATCCCTTGTTTTCATGTAAATATGTAAATAAATCCTGTACGCCTAGTTTCTGACGAAGAGCAAGTTCTTACCTACAACCACGTCCCAAGCGGGAGTGAGTTGGACGATGGCATGGGCCCGCTACCACGTAGTTCATGCCCGACTACAACCCTTACAACTGCATGCCAGCGGTGAGATCGTCCTACAACTCTTACAGCGCTCATCTGCGCAGATGGCCATGCGCAGCCACAGCTGGTCTGAGATGCGTGCTCTCCTGCCCTAGCATACGCTCACTCAGGTGATGTGACCTCCAACTTTGAGCACATGGGATGCGCGCATCAAGCCACATCCTTCTCGGCTCAACCTCGCACGCTTGCCCTCAAACCTGCTGCATACGGTGTGCAGGCCTCTGTTATCATACTTGGAATTGCTAAATGTGAAGCATTCCTTGGCGAACATTTGTTACTTTGACGGTATCTATCTATCTAGCCGCCTACGTGTTGGTTCCCTCATGGTCGTTTCGCTAACTTGGTATACACCAAAACTGGCAAAGTATGACAAGAGTGCATGATGAACATAAATGATAGGTCCTGACATGAATGTCATGACATGCATGTCATGTGCGTTATGAAACAGCAGCCTACGTCTTGGTGTTCTCATGGTCGTTTTCTTAACTTGGTAGGCTCTCCTCCGCACACTGCTTGGCATAACATCGATTCCCACAGGCATGGGATCTGCCGGATTTTTTTACCGTATGGAACAAACGGTGAAGGGGAAAATTCACCTGGAGCAGCTATACATTGCTATCACAACAAAACAGTCTACTCACAGGAACATCCTCAGTAAAGCATTTTTGATACATGGCATAGACCTTCACATGTTAGTTCACGTTTACTAAGAGTAACTGGAAGACAGAAAACCAATGTATGAAATTGATGGACGATACAGTCCACGGTAATTGGTAAGAGTGACCACCCTATCTCAACGGCAGTGTGTAAGACGTGTGTTGCCAAGAGAAATGCACGCCACGGACAACAAGAAGGAAGTGACTGCAGTGACTTTTCACGATTTAAAAGGCACATCAATGTGAATCCTCCATCCTAATTTCAGTTTGCCATGCCAAGCATTAAAATAAGAACCTCAAAGCCAGAAGACTGGTCTACGACTAAGGAAGCGCAAGTCCTCAGACAGGGATGCAAGTGGCCAAGGGAGATTCGGGGAAGCTCTGGGAGAAGTTAATTTGGAACATTGAACCAGGTTTGGAGCAGGAATTCTTTTTAGAGCAGAATATATGCATTTCAGGGCACGCTATAGGTAAGCCTCGACATGACTGAAATACAGACAAATCAGGAAGAGATGTTCTTTATTAGACTTTGCAAACTTTGCAATATACTATTAGGTTATGACGAATCAGCTCTGCAGAAGCCCACAACATGGAGAAAAGTTCACTAAAGGAAAAAGATTTCATACAGCCGATAAAAGAAACCCATATAGTATGTTCCTCAGAAATCACTATTAAATTATATACCGGACATGCCAACTAAATATGGCCGAGAAAAAAAATAACCAAAGAATTTGCACGAACAGCCATTGTATGTTGACAGGCTTTTGTAAATGCTAGTCAAAAAGTTTTTTTTTCCTGTTGTGCACAAGCAACTAATATTTAAGTTTAATTAGCTAGCATTAATTACCTCACTTACTGAATAAGGATATTGGATAACAGAAATCCTAGGTTTCTTTAAATCCCATTATTGCTCATGTTTCAACATCCTCCACAGCTTTTTCATGGTCATCTCATCAATTAGGTAAGTTTGTAGTTAGCAAATTAGACACATTCGTGCACAATGAACAAGAAATACTGACTATGACAGCCATGAACAACAACCATCAACATACAGTGAACACCGTTCACATAATACCCTCAGGTGTTTATTTACTGGTGACATTCAGTTGGCATGGCAGAGTACCACAGAATAAGTGCGAAGTTATTTTGTTGGTAATTGCATGTTTGCAAGTATTCTGCATAATCTTGGCAGGAGAAAAAAAAAGAACGCTAACATTTATGTGCAGAATAAACGGAATAAAAGTGTTTAGTGGCTTTCCGATCAGCGTCACCCACCAATATTTTGCACAAGCTTGATTGCTAGGGCTGCCCCATAAAGTCAACATAAAATGGTGACCGATATTTTGAATGCCAGTCAAAGGTTTCATAAAATTTTAGGACTCAATCTGTGCAAGTTAACATTATTCCCGCAAACGCAATTTCTGTTGTTCGCGTATTCTCCGACCCTTTAACCTGCCTACTGGCTGCTATGGTAGACTAAAACAAAAACTTTACATCCTCGGTTTGCATATTGCGGCTGCAAAAGTCTGATTTTGTATAGTGTATTTGTGCAGAATAGAGTGATGAATTTGAGTGATAATTACAGTTGCCATTGGATATCTTTCATCAAGAATTTTCGCAAAACCAAGCAGCTCGTTTGTCAGTGTGTCGCACTACGCTTAACGTTACACCCACAGTGTCCACCATTAATCGACCCAGATTTACCAACAGGGCGTACAAGCAAGCCCTAAAATGTATAATGACAAACCGTACTGCTCATTCATTCAGCTAAGACCGCGACTTTCTTTCCAGACTGCCCCGCAAAAAGTGTGCCAGTTCAAATCATCTTTAGCTGGTCTGCATATTACACAAACGTGTAAGACTAATATAAAACATTCGTAATCATTGTATAGCACAAAAGATTTTCGTTTTCCTGCTGCCAAGTTACAATGCGCCACCAAACACA
Organism: Dermacentor variabilis; assembly: GCF_050947875.1. NCBI lineage: Eukaryota > Metazoa > Arthropoda > Arachnida > Ixodida > Ixodidae > Dermacentor > Dermacentor variabilis. The sequence goes on along the minus strand of NC_134576.1, from coordinate 46,450,502 downwards.
GCCACACTTCAAAGATGCCGACGTTGAAACGGATTGCTTTAGCTTTGCTTCTAGGGCTAAATATTAGCAGTCAGCAGATGGCTGTGTGGTTGCCAATGAACACGAACATCCCACCAAATTTAGCGACTTCATTCAAAGTTAGTGTTTCGGCGCAAGATGATGCAACTCGGTAGCTTCGCGCAAGATGGCGCAATTGGCGCAGCACTTCCATACCTGTCAGAGCATCTCGACACACACCTAAACGGCTTGGTAATGCTGCAGGTTTATTTTTACCACACGACTCAACATGCAAGGGTGAGAAGGAATGACGTCTTAGCAACAGAGCGGGCATTCCCTTAAAGCAGGGCATCATTCCAACTGGCTGTCAACATAAACACTGGTCAATTTAGTCATTGCTGGTTAATAAATATCACTAGAGAAAATGTACATGACAATGCGATTGATCTCACTTCTGTGTTGCATTTGTGCTACGGTCACTTTGATACAACTAAGCCAACTTTTAAACAAGAGGCAAGCCAAATAAAGGCAGACGATTGTAGCAGTCTGCAAACATGAGAAACGGTGTTTCAGTGAACAATGTGCTCCAAAGAATGATGCCTTGCTATGAAATTTGAACGATAAAAATACCTTTAAGCCAAAACTCATCTTTTATAGTTGTTAGTATAAAGTCGCAGGATAGTGACTTGCAGTTTCTATTAATTTCTTTACTGATAGCTCAAGAGACCTAGCCAAATACACCACACAAATACCTTAACCAATAGCATGAATTGATATTGTACGTTTTCTTTATTATAAAATCAGTGGGGCATAAGGGTTGTGCGCACATGGTTATCCACTTTGAAAACGTAAAAGTGGGTGCGCATTAAGTTCAGGTAAGTACTGCCAAACAATGCAGCGATGTGTTTGGACATTTCCTGCCTCTTGTTCTGGTTCGATCCACCGGATGATTCAGTCATTTCTGTTAGCCCCGTGAAGGTGGAAACGAAATAGTTTGACTGCGCCGTACCCCAAGCGAAATTTGCTGCACTTGCCGTTACATTATCAGTGCACTCTGCTTCCGAAAGAAACAGTCCCGACGAACTCACCTGGTTCTTCGGGGGCCATGGCTGGCTCCTCTTCATCTGGTCTGGGCAATGTCCGCACTCGCTGCCATGGCACAAGGAGGCGTTTGGAAAGCAGCCCTGCAGAAGCCACAGACTCAATTGACTGTCAACCTGGCGGAAGCTTTTATGTCAGGAGTTAGTATCTCGATTACAGGAGAATAAAATTATTTGATGGAACTGACTTATTTTTTAAAAACTGATTTTATGGAGCTCTGGTGCATTAAAAAAATAAGAATTAGAATGTACTTATAGCTGGGAACTGGCTATTGATTTAGGTAAACAATTCGCTTACAAAAATTCCACATAAGAAAATTTGAATATAACTAAAAATCGAGTTCACAACGCGAATTCTGCAGTAGAAAACAATGTAAACAACAAAATAGAAAACTAACAAAACAGTTCAGCTCTCCAAACGACCAATGTAAGAGTGGTCAGGTAACAAAAGTAAAAAACTAACTGGGTGTGCAAAATGACATCATCCTCAATGGCACAAGAATCCTCGTGCCAAGACCTCTCAACTTAATTGCTGGCTGTCCATCTAGCGCACATTGGTCACCAGGGTATCGTGAAAACCAAACTGCCGCACACCAAACTTTGGTTCGTGCAAATGGAAGCGCATTGTATGCCAAGATGGTCCAAGCATGTATTCCATCCCAAGCCTGTAACAAAATAAATTCAAGGGGCACTTTGTCATCCTTACGTGGATGAATGTCAAAGCATTGCAGCGACGTCCAGTCAAGCCAATGATGGAGTCACGCGACTCGAGTGGCCACGTCAGCAGAAGCGCTGCGACATGACCAACGGTGTTCATCACAAGGTGCACACAATGAAAGGTCGTGGGTTCGAATCCTATCAAAGGCTGTGGCTTTGAGTGCCTTAACTCTATGTTAATTAACAGTGACTTAGTTAACTTCATCTCAATTAACACCAAAGTTCGTGGGTTCGACTTCCACCAAAGGTCAAGAGTTCAAAGCATTTTTGGACTGTGGTGTGGTCACACTAACAGTGCCAATGCCGAATTTTCTTCCTCATGAGCCGTATAATGCTTTGACATTAAAATCTCACCAGGAGCCACTCACCATGAACCCCCTTTCACAGCAGAAGTCGCTATCGACCTAAATGGCCCTTTCAGTCGGGCAAACATTGACTTGACAATGTTTGCCCGACTGAAACATTGACACATGAACACTCGCGCTTCCCAGTCGTAGAGTTGGTTCAGTTGACACCTTTAGAGCAAGTTGCACCAAAAATCCACAAGAGGTTTGTTTGCCCTTTTCGGTATACCAGGCGCTATGAAGTCTGACAATGGACCACCCTTCGACAGCAGGAACACGGTCTCTCTGGCAACAGAGCTGAATTTCCATAAATGCAAAATAATGCCATACTGGCCCCAAACAAATGGAACCGTAGAGTGGTTCATAAAAACCATTGTTCAAGATAATCCAGAGATCCCACCTTGAAGAAAAACATCTTGCTACAGAACTGCCCGCCTTAATTTTGCACCACAGACATAAAAAAGTCTGCTCCCAGGTATGCTGCCACCATAGCAACAGCACAACACCAGTGGTAAGTGACACCAAGAGAAAGGAAGCCACGAAAGCTTATGCTGGTGACTGCCGACATGCTCGCTGTTATGACTTCAATGTGGGAACAAGTGTTATAAAAAAGACCAGAAGAAAGAAGAAAACACCAGTCCACATATTACCCGTAAGCCGTAACGCTTACTGTAAAACCTTGTTAATTTGAACTCGGTTAATTAGAAGGTTTTCTCCGGTCTTGTATTTTCCAATGTAAATTTGACCGGATAATTCGAACCGGGTGAGAGAACAGACGCGAGTTAATGACATCTTAGTTGAAATCAAGAAAAAGAAATAGGCATGGGCAGGACATGTAATGAGAAGGGAAGGTAACCGATGGTCATTAAGGGTTACGGACTGGATTCCAAGTGAAGGGAAGCATAGCAGGGGGCGGCAGAAAGTTAGGTGGGCGGATGAGATTAAGAAGTTTGCAGGGACATGGCCACAATTAGTACATGACTGGGGTTGTTGAAGTATGGGAGAGGCCTTTGCCCTGCAGTGGGCGTAACCAGACTGATGGTGATGAATTCGAACCGGCGGCCTAGGTCAACTCGGTTAATTTGAAGATTTGGGGTGCTATGCGGCAATTCCCGATCCCCATTTCACCGCAAACCTGACGAAACGATGGCCATTCAGAGCCACGAGGTGACACCACATAGCAATCGCGATTACTCATAGATGAAGCACCCGACCCGTAGTACTACTGGCACAAAAATCTGTCCCCGGTACGCCCCACGCATCATCGAAATGCGCGCCTCCAGAGGAGAAGGCATGTTTCACTGCAACGCAGCAGGTATACCGGTTTCTGTCATGTGCTCTCGTCACCCACTGCGCATGCTCCTCGCACTTGCAGCGGTCGCAGCGTCAGCGCGTGTCCCGTGCCACTGCCCCTGGCTGCCATTCGCCTTTTCTCTCTCCGCGCCTGTGGCGACATGTGTGCGCGCAACGCCGGTCTGTGCCGTTTCTTTGTGTGCAGTGGTTAGGGGTGTTGCAGCTAGCGTGGTGTTCTTTTTTCTTTTTCACCGAACTGTGCAGAAGTGCCAGTGAGCAAAGATCCAAAAGTATAAGACTTTAACGCTGCAGCAGAAGTTCTACTTGATCCAAGAAGCGGGTAAGAACACGTATTCCAAGACCGAGTTGGCTGAAAGGCACAGCGTGCCCCTCTTGACGTTGTCCACAAAATTGAAGAACAAGTCGAAGGTACTGGAGGCCTACAGCAAGACATATTCTTTGAAGCGGTTGCAAGTATGGGCTCCAACATACCAAGATGTGGAATCAGCTTTACTTCGCTGGCTGCAGAAAGCAAACGCAGCCTTCCTGTCAATGGAACAATACTGCGGGAGAAGGCCAACGACTTGGCTTGTCTACAACCTCGGCACGAAGAGTTGAAGTGTAGCAATGGATGGTTCAGCCATTTTAAAGAGTGCAATAATTTGACCTTTGTAGCCGTTTGTGGCGAGAGTTGCAGTGCAAACGAGAGTGTCGTCGACGATTGGAAACACATGTTGGCTCTGTTGCTTAGTGAGTACGGTGCAGACGATGCGTACAAGTTTGACGAGGCAGCCCTTTTTTACAATATGCTGCCCACAAAAACGTTCGCAGCAAAGGACACCGCAGTCAAGGGTCAAAAGCAGGGCAAGGAAAGAATTACCGTTCTGTTCGGTGTGAACATGTGCAGGAAACACAAGCTGCACGGCTGCACGGCTGCTGCCAGAGGATGAGCTTATATACCGGCACAACAAGAAATCCTGGGTCACAGGTGCAATATTTGAAGATTACGTTCGGCAGCTTGACCACAAGTTCGCAGCTACAGGCAAGAATATACTCTTTGTTGTTGATAATTGCCCGGCGCATGGCGACATCCCACACGTGAAAGCTATCGGGATGGTATTTTTTTCTCCAAACATCCCGTCGACCTCGCAGTCAATGGACTAAGGCGTCATTCACCACACGAGGAAAGTTTACCGCCACCACCTGCTCAAGCGCATTCTCCTTTGCTACGACAACGGCAAGGAGCACTCCATCGACCTCCTCGGGGCCACGTCTTATTGTGTATGCGTGGAAGCAAGTGGAGGTGTTTTCAACACACTGGCTTCTCTAAGCAAAGCACCATCGATGCTGATGCTGGCTATTCATGTGCACTTGATGAAGAAGGAGCCGAGTATTGCGACTGCATCAACGCACTCTGCGCAGAAGATAGCAAATCTGGTGCAGTTGGCTTCGCAGAATATCTGAACTCTGAAAATGATCTACAAACCTGCTACTCAGAATTGGAGAGTGAAGGTACCGATGATGTGACCACATGCGATGACAGCAACGACGACAACAACGCTAATGAGCCCTCCCAAGCACCCGTTCTCGGGGAAGTTATCGGATCGCTGAATGTTATCCACAGTTTTGTTGAGTGCCACGGTGGAAATTCTGAAATGCTGCACGTAGCTGGCCAACAAAAAACATGACCCTTGGAGCCTCGAACTACAGGGCGCGGCAAACTAGCATCTCTGATTACTTTATGTAATCCAAAGATTGCCAAATAAAGGTAGCGCATTCCTGCAGCAAAATTTTTTGCCTGGGCTGCATTTCTTTGAGTGTTCGGTTAATTCGAAAACCCACTTAATTTGAAGATTTTTTTTTGGTCCCGATGACTTCGAATTAACGAGGTTTTGCTGTAAATACAGTATGTAGAAAACCGCCCACCAGCTTGGACAACTATGATAGTGCTTCTAAGAGACTTGCTCGCCTTTGCACATGGGTTTCAGTGAGTGTATATGATGCCGCCAGAGTTCTAATGATGCAATTTTGTGATATCACCCACACCTAGTAGACTCCAAGGTGCTGCGTGCATTGTGCAGCACCACTGGCCTTGCGTGATTGCTATTGCTGTCTTTGCTTCACTCTTCGAGTGAATCTGCAATTAATAATAGACTACGCTCATCTATGAACTATTCGTGAATGTGCAATTAGGCTGCTTCTTAGAATACATGTTCCACTTTTGCGCTATGGCGAATTCTTCCAAAGCGGGATGAACCAATTCTTTTTCCTTTCACAATTCGCAAATAAATAGCCGTTTTTAAATCGCAAATAAACAGCTGTTTTTAAATGAACAGTGCCACAAGCTATAGCTAAAAAATTCAGGTACATTTGGGTTTGGAAATCGGACAGACCACAGTTGACGTTTATCTGAACGAACCGCCGTCTGTCGAAGAAGAGGCCCCTAATGATGATGGTAGGGTGAAGAAAGATTTCGCCATGGAGCTAAGGGCAAGGTGTTCGGTTTCTTTCAAACTCTTGTAATCCCCCGACACCAAGAGACTGTTCTCAACTGTGGGAGCTCTGCAAAGGGTGTGCAGGTCATGCGTGAAGGTCGATGAAGTAGCTCAATGCTCACGTATGGGAGTACTGCTTGAACCAGTTTCACAAAATCAACAAGTGAAGCATGCTCGAGCTGCTACTACTATTTTATGATTGAAACTTGAATAGTATAAAACATACCTAATAAGGAATAGTGTTCGCAGATCATATTGTGATGTACAGCAAATGTATATATTCAATAAATATTCTTGCCAATTCAATGAGTAAATCTAACTTTGCTAACTGGTAGTTTTTCACAGTTGCCCATCCTACATGTCAAGATACAGTGGAACCCCGTTCATACGTTTTTCACCGGACCGGGAAAAAAAAACGTAACAGCCGGGAAAACGCAACAGTGAGGAAAGCTCCGAAAATGAATGAAAAAAAGTGCAGCTTCAACTATAGACAATTTATTTCCACAGAGTGCGCTTAGGACCTAAAAAAAAGTCCAGAATTGTGGCTTGCCGTTTCTTTCGCTCGCTAGAAATCACCACACGTTTCTCAATAGCCTGGAAGGCCGCATTGCTGTCAGCGTCGCTGTGAGGTGCGACGTACCTGCGGAGGAGGTCCAGAGCCGCAACGGCTTTTCGAAAGCTACGATTTGGCAACTCCCCGGCATCATGCGGCTCGTGCATCGCAGTCTGCGACTTCACTCGCGACCGAGATCCCATCGATCTCGGCGATGCTCTGACACTCTGACGTCCCGACAACAACATCCACGGCGATGTAGTCGTCGTATGTGACCGCCATTTTGGCTTTTGGCGAGTTTTGGCCGGGCTTGGCTATGGAGCTGGCTGCAAGAAGCCGCACGCCAATTCGATGGCGGCCTCTCGAACTGGCGTGCGGCTTCTTGCAGCCAGTTCCATAGCCAAGCCCGGCCAAAACTCGTCAAAAGCCAAAATGGCGGTTGGAGCGCGTTGCCTACTTTAGCCCAGGCGGGTTCGGGGGGCTAAGTTGCGACGTATCATGCGGGAACGTTTTCACAGCTACGACGTAACAGCAGGGTTCCTTATACATTGGATCCTATGGAAGCTATGCCGGGACCGGATGAAAACGACGTAGCAGCCGGGAAAACGCAGCAGTGAGGAACGTAACAGCGGGGTTCTACTGTAGTGCCTATGTGTGCTTCTCTCAGCCATGCTGCACTGAATGAATATATCGTAATATCCCGGGTGATCACCAACCCCTCCTTTAGGCAAAACATTGATTATGACAAAACCACCGAATCATCACCAACCCCTAGAAACTGTAACCCATGGGCCTCACAATTTGCAAAAAATACCGTCCCAAACGTTGCCCCGAGGAAAAAATAAAAATAAAATAGGAGATAGCAACAAACTGTTTCGTTCACGCACCTAGGCTGTCTGCAATTCCTAATCGACAATTATACCAATTGCAGCAAACGTACGAGTGACATGCTTGAAAACCGGCTGAATGACTTTTCCCGTGCTGGCGCTGGCCCAATGTGTCACACGAGTCTGGGGCTGAACAAGGACGACGTCCAAGACCTTCTTGTGCTGGGCCAGGCACTCATTCACAAGTCTGAAGGTGCCCAGAAAGCCCTAAACGAGGTGGGCACTGATGTCATGTCCATACCAGGCTAATGCAGGTCAATCCTGCAGCCTGGTATGGGCTGCAGGATTGTGGCTGCAGATTTAGGCTGCAGTTTCCGAAGACGTGGTCCAGGCTCCAGCTTCAGCGCTGGAACACGAACACCAAGAGGGGTCAGAGAACGAAACCGTCAGCATTCTTTTTGATTCGGAAAGCAATGTTTCCTTCGATGGTTTTGATGAGGACGACAGGTGAATAGATGTTTTCTCGGACACCAAACCCAAACATTCTCTTCCAGTTCTTCCACGAAAGGCTTTCGTGGTTTGTCACGTTCGGTTAGGTCGAGCGGTGTGTCATCCACTCCGCCCAGACATCCAGCCGGCCACCACTGCGTGCAGATTGCACGCACGCACGCCAGTTTTGTTTGCTTCTTTATTTGCTTTTGGCACTCCTTACTTCGTTAGATTGTAACTTGGGTGCATTCCTTCTTCCTTTTGCAATGCTGCAGAGATAACATCCGGGATAAAAATTTAGCGTTTTTCTCCTCAAGCCACGCTGGATGCAATAAAAAAACAAAGGACATTAACATGACAGCGTTAAGGAGCCTGCGTGGCATAAAATCCGGCATCCGGCGTCGGACATCATTTCGGCAAAATGATCTTCGAGCCAGGCATACCCAGGCCATTCATAAGACGCAAGGAATTCACTGAACTAATTTAATTTCTCAAGCTAAAATACGTAGAAAAATCACAAGCTACGACTTACATGCAACCTACAGACATGATAGCTTTCAGATTGTAATGTGAATATATGAGAAAAGATAATTCTGTTACGCGAAAACCCAAACAAACCCCTTTTCCAGCGTTTTCACAATGCACAGACCAGAGATGGCATCTGCTATTTGCGGACATCAGCGTGTAAATATGTCAGAGTTCAAAGGGCGGCGCGCCCGCTTCCTTGAAATACTTCCAGATGGCGCTCGCCTCCACCGCATCGTGATCCCTGCAAGGGGACGCGTTTTGATCAGAAAGCCCGCCTTCGTGCATAGCCTTTGTCACGAGCGTTTCCCAGTAAACATTATGGTTATATACGCTGCAGTTGCCGGGAAGCGCAAGAAGTAGTCAGGAATCTCTGAATGCTATCACATTACACTCTTATTAAAGGAGAAGCTTAAGCATCCTCCAAATTTTTTCTACCTTTTCCCACTTTTTCTAGTTTGGTCCCCGAGACATGGCCCACCCAACATTTTCTTGAATTTCAGGTGGCTTCAATTACTCGGAATATTACAGTAGCAAGTTGCTCTTGCATGATACTTGAATGCACAAACAAAAGTGGGAAGTTCAGGCTGGAAGTGATTATGAGTTCTCGGCATTGATCTGCATGCTGTATTTACTTACATTCCAAAACTTCCGAGCACGCACATTATTTGTGGGTGCCTGAACGGATGAAAAAATATGATAGTGAGCGAGGCCATATGAAGTGATAGCCATTGTTGCAAAATTGCAAACGACCCTTAGACAAACGAACTCTCTAAACCCGGACCCTATTTTTATTCCATTAGTAGCGTCATAGAGCAAAGTGTGTTTTGTTTTTTTATCCTACCTTTGACACTAAGTACTACTGTACAGAACCAGTAGTTAGCACATTCTTATCTGTGCTAAACAGTGCCCTTGCTTCATAGGCAACAAGTGTGTTTGGACACACCATGTTTTGAGAAGTGTTTGCATGTAGTAAAATCTCAGCGCAATCTCCACATTCGTGTAGTAACCAATGTTTATTCTCCAGTGCATCTGGCAATGAAACATGACTGTCCAAGGCTGTCACAAGGACATCCTAGATTACGGTTGCATGCAGCTAAGAATTACAATACGCAGCGCACCCTAGTGACTGTAAAAATGGCAGACTGTGCCTAGGTACACCATTTGACTCCCACGTTAAATAGTGCAGTGGTCACTTCGAGAGCATTGTTGACGGCTTATTCTTTAGGTTTATTCAGTCTCCCTATAAGCAAAGCAGTGTGATACGCTTTGAGAATCGGAATGGCATGGCAGGCAGTTGTATTTGTAAACTAAGCTCATGGGACGAGAAAATGGTTTATTCGAAACTGTAGCAAACTGAGGCTAAGAGAAGAACGGTAGCCTTTACAACGTGAGGGTGAGGGGAGGGCTCAACTTGCGTTGTGAGGTGGAGCGGTAGAAGACCAAAAATGAGGGCATTTGCCCACCTCTAGTCGTGACGACAGACATATGGATTTCGGTTTGCTGTTGCAGACGCTTTTGTAACAATTACAGTGGAACTTTGCTGACACGTTCCTCGGCGTTGCATTTTCCCGGCTTCAACGAAGTGTTTTCGTGGTCCCGACCCAAGTCCCATTGGCTCCTATGCATTATCTTCCCATTTGACGCAGCACCCATCTGTAATGTTCCCACATCTTAGATTGCAAGTGAAAGTGGCCGCCACATAAGTATAATGGTGCAGGAAGAAATCGACTCTTTCATGTTGCAACAAGAAACCGATTCGTTGCAACAGGCGACCGAAGTTTGCGATAAACCAACAAAGTTGCACAAGCAGGCGCCGCACAAACATTTGGGAGAAAGAATGCAAAGGGCAGTTGGCGAAGCATCTGAAAAAGTGCGCATTGATTAAAACCTACTGGGAACCACATACACTTGACCAATTCTGGCAAGGGCTACATTTAATTTGGGGCCTGCAAGGGTCTTGTCTTTCACAATTGCTGGTTCTCGTAAGTCAGCTTCAGCACAATAGAACTGTGTTATGTGGTGAACAAGATACTGCGGTAGGGGCCACCGTCATGGAACACCGTACGTGTCCCTTAATTATGCATGTATGCGTGTATGCGTGTAGGCACGTATGCGTGCATACGTGCCATTCCTGCTCACAGCACGAGCACAGAGACATCTAATAACTGCTCTGGCAGCCACTCAGACTGTTTCTGTAGTTGTGCTGCGGTGATTTGCGATCTTCCTCATGGTTACATTTCCCCGGCTGGTACTTTTTTTTTCCACAGTCCCTTTCAAAACATGTGAACGGGGCTCCACTTAACTGACATCAACCTCGATTCCATGCTGATACAGCTATGCAGCCAGCTAGTATGGTGGACTATGTGTTATGTATGCCTACAATTTGTTCTAATCCACGAAATAAATGGCGTCATGACACTACTAGGTTAATCTAGAACAGAAAAATGAAAATTGAGGAACAATAAAGAGGTGAGAGAAAAAAATAAATAAAGAATGACGACTGCTTCGCACATTGCACTAATTAAAAACTGAGAAAGAGGATTCACTAAACTTATGTAATAGTTGAAAGTCAGCGTTTTTTGATCCCATACCACATTTCTTTTGTATGTGCTATTGCTATGACACAAGAGCCGCGGAAACCGTTAATGATGATTGTCAAAGTCAGCAACAGCTTTCTTGTATAAGCTGCTGCATATCCCCATGGCATCCGCGAACCACAAAGCCTTATGGGCAACCACGATGCCAACCGTGATGACGAATAATATCACAACACCGTACATCTTCTTGTATCAACACAGCACCCACATGTCACCTTGTGGAACCCCTTCTGCCACCTTGGCACATCCGTTCTGGGAGATTGGCCAAAAGTGGGCACTCACATATTATCACATATGCAGTAAAGAAGTTGTCTGTTTGGGCAGACACCCATCGATCTAAGTTGTTTAGTGGGCCGGCCAGCAGTCTATTCGGGCACATACCGCATGGTCCACGCTGTCCGCTCGGCAAGACCAGTGCATACCATATTTACACGATTGTAAGTCGACCAATTTTTTTTAAATTTGAAAATCTGAATTACAATTGAAACCAAAACATGGCACTGCGAAAAAAGCGAGACCAACGAGATATCAGGGAAGCTACAAGATAGTCACAATTTTATGTTTGCTCTATGGCCCTACCCATATCATTTCGCTATCCCATGCGTTTGTTCGCCTTTCAGAAGGGCTTTTCAACATTTTTTTAGTTTTACAGTGCACACAACACTCATGGGAGGTGTCAACAGTGGACGATAGTTCATGGAAGAGAAGACATCGCTCATGTGTTTCTCTCCCTGTAGCTCTTAGTTTCACGCGTTCGACTTGACTGCCTGCTACGTGCTACTTCCGTGCTTCCTCGGTCGTCACAAGTGCTCCAGGCCCACTAAACATTTGGCGCTCGTTCATTGCACCGTTCAAGAGGGCTGCCATCCTTTACGCCAAAGAAACAAATCACTGCGCAGCAGGCTGCAAGTTCGATGTTTCTGAACGGGTGGTGCGAGAGTGGCGACTGCAGCAAAGCAAACGTTTCCCTTGCAACGGCAAGCGAAGAATTTCCCACGGGCCGAAGTCGGGATGCTTTCCAGAGCTGTAGGCCAAGCTTGCGGCATACGTCACTAAAATGCGCGACCTGTCCCTGCCAGTGAAGTGCAACACAGTCACGAAACAATCCCGGATCTTCGCCTTTTAAGAACCTGCTCCACCGCGAGTACGAGTGGCTGGCGGTAGAAGACCCGTGCACTTACGCCAACCGGACCTGCCAAAAGAGCCTCCCTGACGGGTGCGTGTGGTTGGGTGCATTCGGCATGGGCTGCTGCTCCACAATATGTCATGGTGCGGTCGTTTGCCAAATGTGGAATTGCGCTGGATGACGACACACTGTGGGACCTTAGCAGCAATGATGATGGCAGCATTAGTGAGGACGAAGTGAAGACAAGTAGTCCAGTGACCATGCCAGCTATTAATAAGTTTTCATTATGGTATACACCCTCGGGTATGCTCTTCTTTGTTTTCCCTGTCACACGCAATATGGGGGGGTCGACTTACATTTGAGTCTCCTTATAATCGTGCAAATACGGTCGGTACCTAGTGGCCCGAGATAGCAGACAACTTGGGTCACTGGGTATGTGATACTATATTCTGCGAGAGATGGTCAAACCATTCGAAGTGGTTGTAGGTAAAAAAAAAAATAATAACAGCCACTGCTTCGAAAAAGACTAGGTCAGAAATATGCAGTAGGGCATTACACAGGCACATCTCAGAACTGTGATGTCAAGGATGAGGTGACAAAATCTAGTTAAAGTTTGTTAGACTCGGAAGAACAAGATACTGCAGCAGTCTGAAGAGGTCATTTGAAAAGAAAAAAGCAATGGACAAAAGGCAAATGTTCACTACATTGACCACTTGGTGCGCATACGTACGACGGCCGGGCTGTCGGAAGAGTGTCTCTGCATCTTGCGCTGTGGGCAGCACCGCAATGTCCTGCATCGTCAAGCATCGACACGTGAAATTAAAAAGAAATTGAGCATTGAGTTTGCGACCGAAGAAAAGTTTGCATGCTTACATAAGCTTCTAATGGGGAATCTAAAGCGAACAACGTTAGTGTATTATGCAACATGCTGATAACTATACCAATAATTTGTGAAAAGGACTTTACAGAAATTGCACATACCATCTTCACGTAAGCTGTGAACTAACACAACATATGTACGCCTTGAACGATTGAACAGATACAGTTTACAGAAATGCTCTTAGTGCAGACCTACGAAACTGAAATTTGTGCCCCGATATTTTACGAAATTCACCTACCTAAGGCAACTGCTATCACAAAAAAACATCTTGGTGCCCTAAATAAATGCTCGTCTTCCAACAGTTACTAGAATTTCGTTTTCTCACCCTAATGAAATTCCATTAAAATAAGTTCAGCGGTGGTCTAACGAGATTGTATCAATCAACAGCAAAGAAGCAAAGGAAACAAGAGACTATATCTTTATTTACTAACAACACAAAGAAACACAGAAATAATGAAAAAAATTATATGAAAGTCTAGGAGAGTTGCCTCGTTATATTCCCATTTAAATTAAAATAAAGCACCGTTAATCTCCCATGTGCTTTCCTCGGCTTTATAGTATATGTCGAACATGCCGCAGTGACTTTTTGACTATAATATTCTACTTCAAAGCACTAGGTCGTGGCTTCAACTCGCAGCCACGATGGCAGCATTCTGATAGCAGAATTCTGAAACACTAGCGTAAAGCACCGTGGATGCACATGAAAGAATCCCAGGTGCTCAAAATTATTCAGGAGCCCCCGACTACAGCATCCCGCTTAGACCATTGTGCATTTTCGGGACATTAAAAGGGCCCTGAACCACTTCTTACTTAAGTCGAGAAATGCATTTGAAGATAAAATAGACTATTTCAGAAATACATTGCTGTGAGAAAAGTACTTAAATGAGCTCAGCAGAAACGAAGTTATTGGCAATCAAGGGTCGCATGTAATACCATTCACGGTGTTTCCGTTCCTTCTTCAATGAGTTGCACTGCGAAGGCTATGGCAGAGTCGGGGGGCCCCACAACGCTCTGCCTTACTGGACATCACCATGACGCGCAGTTCAAATTTGATTTTACATTTTCTAGTAGATGCCAGCACATGCAATTTTGGTGCCTACCACACGCCAAATGCGGTTGTCTTCAGCAAGCCACAGTGCGCTCAACCAGCTGACTCGTTTCGGCATCATATGGCGGTCGCGGTATCTACGCTACGCAGCAGACGGCAGCTACATGCAACTGCATATCGCATATGCGCAGCGTTTGCTTTGTGCACGACAGGGCTCGAGTGCGCGTTCGCGCTCAAAATCTCTAGTTTGGCCATGCTATGTGGTGCGGCCCAGCTTTGTCCTGTACCGGATTGATGGGCAGATAGCCACATCCTACTTGTGCATTTTGAAGCGCTAGCAATAGCTCAATGCGAAGCGAAGCCTGCCAAGGCATCTAACCAGGAGCGGTCAGGAGTTAGTACGCACTGGGCAAGCATTCCTGTGGCCTGACCTTAAGTTGGGCATGGTTCGAGGCTAGTCGAGTGCTCGAAACTGGTAAAAATGAGCAAGACCCGACAGCTGCAACACCAATAGGCACGGTAAGCAAAGTTTCATTCCTAGACGGGCGGCTACAGCAAAGCATGAGCAGAGGATAGTCAGCTTCTTCTGGAAGTAAGTCATTGTTTTTGAAATTCAAAAGCAGATTTTCGCGTACTTGAGCGTGTTTACTAAACTGCACCAACAAATATACACGGTAACAGTAGGAAGGAGCGCAATGACCCAAACACCCTTCTCGATTGATCTCACCTACTGGCATTAGCAGCCAGGCATGGGAATCTGTTATGTTACAAAATAAGGCGTCCAGAAAATAGTGAAGAGCACGCTTATGTTGAAAAGACAGCAGTTGAGAAAAAGGAGACTTCGAGCTCTGCTTGCGAGCTCCACATGTCGCACACAACTGCAAAATTTGGCCAAGGTGTTCCCAGAACCATACGCTATTCCACGACTGCTTTTGCACCAAGCCCTTCAGGACCCCTTTAAGTTCTTTGATTTGATTGTCTGTGGTCTTCACATAAGCTGTGATCGCATCTGTGTCCCGCAAGCAATTGATTGGGGAAGTTAGAGCTTGCCCGAGGGCTAAGGCTTTTTCTCAAAACGTGACACAGTTAGTGAACCCAAAAAAACCAGACATAGCACGAAAGCAAAGATGGGGGCACGGCCCTGTGCAAGTTTTTTTTATTACATGCTGTGTCCGTCTGTTGCGCTCGTTAACTGCGACAAATGCGTATTGACTAGGCCCCCAGCAAGTCCTTTCTCTTCAAATGTCTAACAGCTGGCCGAATGATGATGGTGGCTGCCCACCCGCGTAAGAGGCGCCGCACTGCTGTCACGGATGTTCTGCCGCAGAGTCTCCATGTCGATCTGCGTCTCCTGATCGATGATGACGCGAGAGCGGCGACGGCGGCGACGTGCTGGCTCCCCAGATGGTGGCGACCCGGGAACGCGGCGCCTCCCTGCAGGCACGGCAAAGTTATGCGTCAACTCTCTATAGTAGGCGACAGCCTAAACATGCAGCGGCAAGTGCAATCGTTGTCCAACTTGAAAAGAATCTGTACAGATGCACCAGACAAATATATCCTTCGTTAACATTTATGGCCAGAGGTGAACGTCTCTGAAGGTCATTGTCGCAATTCAGGTCACTTTCACAACGACCGACAGACTTAATGTCATGCTTGACTATAAGGGCTTGCCTTTCGAAGGCAAATTGTGTTTTAGAGGAAACCTAAAAAGGAGGGTACTATTACCACGTTAACAAGGATATACCAATTAAACTGCGTTAGTAGGTTGTGCTTCTGCAACAGCACTGGTGGGAACGACCCAAGTGCCTTTTGTAGCACATTTCGTAGGTGGAAAAATTATGATTTAGAGCAGAATTACAATTTGGAGCAGATTTTGTAGGCGTCAACAATGATGGTTTCAAATGGTTATCGGCCAGATATTATTCCTGCAAGTCAGAAATGTTTCCACAGTACCGGCACACATCATTGCAAATATTCTCGAGGAAGGTAATCCACGTAAGTGACCACTCACAAATTACAACCACCCCTTGGCCACTCTAAGCCAACTAGCGTGCTCTAGAAAGAAAATACTGCGTGCTTCCAGCAGTAAAGCAAGCCACACAAAGGCATAAAAAACTCGCAGCAATACAGTCACATGGCTTACAGGAAGGCCATTTGAGCAATTTCATTTTAGGCCTACGACGTCTAGCTAGTAAAATGGCCGAGCTATAAGTCCACTGCATTACAAGAACATACAGATAAACTTGACACAGCAAAGCAGCTAATATTATGCACGAAGATATGCTTTAGTTTCCCGAGTGCAGCGTAACACAGCCTCAGCACTGAACGTGCGAAGTGTGCATTGTCGGTTGAGGAACACCTATCCTACCCAGGCTACGCCGCTGGTGTGAAGCATGAATGCGGGACATGCCAACAACGCGCGATGGGCTGAGCGTGCAATACTAGACCGGACAGTATTCATCCTAAACTATGCATGACCCGCGAATATGGTGCACAGTTTTCTAATGGCTGACCGCAAACATGCGTGAGCACATACTGGATTGGATGAGCTCAGTGACCTCTTTAGCTCATTTAGTTTTACGAATGACAGGAGATGCAACGGCACTCTTTACATAAGGTGGAGGCGACCGCCTGACTGCAACTACTCTTCATCATGGCCTCCGAGATCACACAGCACGGCTCGTCCTGGAGCAGCTTTGGAGCAGTTTGTCTCATTTGTAGCATGGGCGTAGCAGCTTTAATGGAATGTAGCAGAGCGGAGCAATTGCAGCAGCATTCCCACCACTGCAATAGCTAAGCAGCCACTCTCCTTGTGGAGAGGCATCACATAAGTGAGATAGACAAAACCTAAAAGACAGGCGGCGAAGAAGTCCCAAAGTTCCAACAAAAGCTTCTGGCGACACAGATTTTCCCAACATCTACTCAAGTGTACCGTATACTCCTGTGTACAATTCGCACCCTTGTATAAGGCGCACCCCTTGAAAGCGGACACTCCTGCCAACAAAAAAAAAAAAAAGTAATAATATTTAGTAGCACTTTTGTATAAGATTCACATGTTTCACGAGTTGCGGGTTCGCAAGCACGCACATGTCCTTGTCTTGAAATGCCTTAATTAGCTGATTCTGAAGCGCTGAACTAGGGTACTACACACCGCTGGTCTATACTGGAGATGTTCCCATGCCTCGCGTTCCCGCACACAATAGCGTGTGCGCGGATACACAAGGCACCCAATATAAAAGGTGAGCCAGGCGCAGTATCGAGCAAGCCTCTCTCTCTCTCTCTCTCTCCCTCAACGCTTTCTTGTGCTCCCTTTATCTCTCACAGTGGGCCGGCGCCCGCTTCCATCAGCAGTTGTCAGGCTGGCGAGGCAGAAGCACAAATTGAAAGTTCACCAAATTTTGTAGCAAAAAAAAAAAAAGAAAAAAAAAGAAAGAAAAATTCCTTAAGTCAGCTTCAGCGTAACAGTTTTTAATGTTAGCGTTGCCGCGATGCTGCCATGCGGTAAAGCATACAAACTCCGCACATGTGGATTTGGTTTCGTACCTGATAGCACCACGCAGGTACTTTAAGGAAGAAATTTCTTGCAAAAAAGGCATGTGTTAGAATGGGGAACCCATTGTAATTAATTCTTTATAAGCTACTGTTTTCGTTTGAAAATCTTCCTCAGGCAGGCCAAAAATAGGTGTTCTCGACGAGAGAGGCATGCGTTCGACGCATTCACTGCGCCCCAAGCACCGCCAATACAGATGCTGCTGCTAGGGGAGTCACGAACTGCGGTCACCATTGGGTCGGGTGCATATGTTACGGCTAGCCAAGTTTGAATTACCCGGTGAAGGCTAATTTCAGTATGAAAATAAGCTATATGGGTGCCGGCCAGGATTTTTGGTCGGGTGACGTTAACCAAAAATTGGAATTAACAGGTGTTGCATAACGGAAGTCTATTGTACACAATTTCAATATAACAAAATTTCACTGCTACTGCGAAGGAATACAGAGACAATAAATGGAAACTTCTGCGGTGCAGATGGCAAAATGGTTTATAATTACGTGAGCTTGCTTGCAAATGCATATTTCAAATCGAATGCCGCGAGACCGAGAGTCTCTGTCAACGCGTAGCAGTGTCATGCTTTGCATAAAGTACAAGAACAATAAGACCTCATCGTGCCCCATGCATTCAAAGCTCTAGGCACGAGTGAAAGCGTGCATGAGTGAGCCGAGAAGGATGGTGGCTTCAGGAGCAACATCTTCTCATGCGAGCAAGGGGTAAGGGGGTAGGGAGCGAGCTCACAATAACACGACCACGCGTGCGTCTCCATTTCTAGCGCAGCCGTGGCTGCATGTCGCTGTCGGCTTGGCTGAGCGCAAACGCAAAGTCTGGGCAAGCTGAGACAGCATGGCATAATGGACCGACTCCCACACATGTAGTGTTGATAATATCTCAGACGCCATCAGCTGTGGGGGAGACATGAACTTAAACGCGTGGCTGGTTTTGCTTCGTACTGCTGATGTGAAGATATCGTCGCCACGGCATGAAACAGATTCAGCGAAATGAAATTGTTTTCTGATTAAAATGTTTTCTTTGATTGTCAGATAATTCAGAAAATTTTGCGGCCCCTTCCGTGTAAGAAAAAGCCATCGGTAAATGTACAACTATTTGCCTAAAACATCTCAATATAACGAAGCGAACTGCTGATTTTATAGACTTGTTACATCGAGGTCTAGCTACTTCCCTCACGCAGCCTATACCCATTCAGGTTCCTCACCCAATTGTGGGAGAGGGGGCTTTAGACACCTTGCCAAGAAAAGCAGTTGTCGTCCTGGTGAACACAAGCCCCCTTGTTAGAATGTTGGCCACAGGCCAACATTCCGACATTCTGGCAACATTCTGATTGATAGGTGGGCTTGCTGGTACGATGACATAATGTGGCAAACACTCGAGGCAAAGACAAGAAGTGGACAACACTTGACTCTGTGCAGTTCATTTTTTGTCCCGCATTTGCGCTGTCAATGCCGTATTATGCTGTGCCATGTTGTATGGCTTGCGAACTAACTTGGTCTCGGGGCAGGAGGCACTGCAGGGCTCGGTGCCCGCTCGGGCTGTGCCGCAGCATCGACATCTGGCTGGACCAGAGGAGCGCTAGCAGCAGCGGGCAACTCAGCCTCGGGAACAACGGGCATGGCCTCCTCCAACTCGTCCTCGGCCGCCCTCCCTTCAGGCTCGGTTCCGGTTGGCGGCTCAGTCGGCCCTGCTCGAACGGCCTCCACCGGCTCACCTACAGTGGGCTCTCCCGTTCTCGGTGACTGGCTGCTCACACGATGCGTTCGCGGAAGAGGGGGCGTCCGGCTTTCAACCCTACAAGAGACAGTCACTATTAACGTGACAGCAATTACAGTAGAACCTCGTTGATACATTTCTGCTAAGTTAGTTTTCCCAGCACCAACGTTTACAATCGAGAACACAAGAAAAGACCCAATAGAGTTACTCTCATTTTTTACTGGTTCATACGTTCCCGAAAAACACAATTTTTCTGCATCAACGTTCAGTACGTCACCAAACTGCGATCGTATGATACGTCTTCCGGCTACTAAAAATGCGCGAGGCGTGCGCGACTGAGAATAGTATGTAGCTGCCCACTGCAGCAGCATCACCGCAATACTAGCCAGCTCGTCTCCCATGAAAACGCTGGAATGGACTAAGTTTCTCATTTCGGTACCAGCAAATCTTCTCTGGGGTTGTTGCACGCGGCATTCACAGCTATCACTGCCAGTCCTATTGCAATAAACATGTTCGCCTATCTGTTTCACAGCGCATGGTGCCATAGGAAGTGTAGCGAACGCTTTTAAGGGGGGACGCGGGGATCAGATCGTGAAAATCGCAAAAAAGATCGATTTTTGACAATGACGCGTTTCGGTATCTGCAATGCCTAATCTACATTGTATCAAAATGGTTTGACTGAAAATGCACTAAAAGTGCCCGAAAAAAATTAATTTATCAATGCGTAGGGCGAGAAAACAGCTTTAAATCGTGCAAAATCACCACAGTTCGCGAAACCGTAACTCGTCCTTCCCGCCACCGAACGCCGCCATTTTGGTATCGCTCGAAAGCTTGAAGTTTCGCCATTCCGTTTCTGAATTCTTCGGTCGTTGCCATCTTGTAACAAACACACAAACCCAAAAGAAGTGCGGGTCTGGTAGAGGCGGTCACACGGGCCCTGCGATGAAAGCGGGCCTCCGATTGGTTGCCGTGCTGAAAGGCGTCTTGCCATTGGTTGCTGCTGCCACAGCAGCCAAGCTGGCAACCACAGTGGACCGCAGTTTTCTGCTTTGAAAACCACGCCGGCGTCTTTCTTCGTTTGACGCTCGCAGAATTCAGATTTATGACAGCTCCCAGGTCAGTGATGGATCATCGCTCGTTCGAAAAGAAATTTTAAACGAAGCATGCCTTCGGAAAACGGAAGCGCAAGCCTCCGGCGGCGAGAAAAAGACGGTGGCCAGTGGGAGAAGCGGTGCACCCGACTGAACACGCGGATAACATGCCGCGTTATCTTGCATCATGCGATTCCAGCAGCGAAGCCGACAATCGTCCTGTGACATCGACACTGATAACCAAGCCACCGGAAGACGTGCCAACGGAGGCTCTCGCACCTGTGCGTACGACCACGCGAGTCAGCAACCGAGATCGCATTGTTGGAGTCGATGCGGGTCGAAGGTCACCATCGCTGGCAGAGACGGTGTACGTTTCCGACGCATTGTGCGACAGCGAAACGCAGCCTACGAGTGAGCCCTAACCGTCGAGCTGCATACTGTATGGCGACTCCAGACTCACCAGACGAATCGCCGCCTGAACGTTGCATGATTCAGACGCACCTCGAGCCGCGTTTTGTGTCAGCGGTGACTGCAGAAGAGCAGGCACGCAGTGTTCGCAACTCCCTTTGCGCAGTGTCCGCAACTGAGCGGAAGTTCAGTTTGATGGACCAGCAAGGCCAAGAACAAATTTCGGCCCCTTGTGACTGAGTTCATTATTGTGCCTGTTTCTGCGATGAACTCTTTGATCGCTAAAACTCTGTGCCTAAGACGCCAACAGCGTTCTGCGGGTGTACACTGCGATACTAGGCTCGGTCTGGCAGTGAAAATGGGGGTCATACACTACTCCAGAGGGCTCAAGAAAAGGATAAAGAACGCCTGAAGAAGGCATCCAAAGCCCACCAAACAAAGAGGCAAAGGTGCAAGAAGATGCCTGACAGCAATGATTCAAAATATTACAGCCCTGGTGTTTTTTAATAAATTTGCAGCACTTTTAAAACTTTGCAGCCAGTTTTCTCAATTGCATATTTTTTGTCAATCACCTCGCTAGTGGAAAGCGTAGCACAACAATGGCTGGACCGATTTTGGTCCAGTTTGTTTTGCTGTGATCCACAAACTGTGCTGTACTTAAAGACAGTCTTGAAATGTTTCTTTATCTTTCCATTATTTAATTATTTCACAATTATTACATGGCTCCATGCAGTGAAGCACAGTCATGTGCATGTTATGTTGAGCAAAAAATTATTAGCGCAAAAAAAAGAAAATCTAACACTGTCTTGGTGTAGATTAAGACATTTGGGCAAACATGCAAAGTATTCCCGGCTCCCTATCGTGTTTCGTTACTGTTCCAGGCTTTCCACAAGCAAGGAACTTATAAATTCTTATAAAACAAAAACTAATGAAGATATCCTAACGAAATTTTAGATTTGTCTCTTTATTGCAGTGTGCAGTGTGTGTGCCAAATTTCAGCCCTTTCTGTCAAGAAACAAAAAGTTATTTCTGATCCCCTTCTCCTCCCTTAATAGGCAATAACTGAAACGCGCCGCCGTTCCCTGCTGTAGGCTGCGATCATATACGTTTTCTGGCTGCTAGATCCCATGTGAACAAGAAAAGGCATGCGCGATGGAGAACAGCATAGTGTGGCCGCCCGTCCCATGTGAAAACGACGGCGCACACAGTTTTTTATTCCGGTACCAGTAAATCTCCGCCCCGGTCATCGCATGCCACATTCACAGCCATCGCCACCAAACCTATAGGGATAAGCATCTTCACTTACTGGTTTTACAGCGTGTGGCGCGTAGTGTCACTGGTAGCGTACTGCACACTTTTAGTAGGCGATAATACAAACACACCACCGTTCCATGCTGCAGGCAGCACGATGTGGGCATCACGTTCCACTTTGGCAACATCCGGCATTGCCCACCAGCTCAATTTAATTTCGGCTTCCTGTCGCTCTTTTATAACACCACGCAATAGGGAAACAACAGAGCGTGTCTCAGGCTGCCGGAGCCCCACCAGCTCGACGCACGTTGGTGTCTCGTGCCACAACGATCTGCACGACGCTTCACATTAGGTAGATGTCAATAGTTGAGTCTGTCAAATTCGTATCGTACATTTTCCTGGTTAGTACATTTTTCTCAAATTTTTTTCCCCAAAACGCATGAACGAGGTTCTACTGTACATGGGCACTCTGAGCGCATTTCTGCCATCGGCATCACTCGGGCATTGGCGCCGCCGTGACATCCTGTATTGACCCTTCTGGCAGAGCAGTTCATTCTAGAGAAATAAGATGGCGCCTTCAGCGGCACGCCGCACGTCACCTTAGCGACAGCACACAAATGAGAAGCCATTACCACTTCCACCTTGCTTCTGGCGATCAACTGTCGGAAATGCAGATGAGTTTTCGCTAACACAGTGTGCTCCAATCATGCCGGATTGATTCATGTACATCGAAGACACGTGAAGTAGTTGGCTCTAAAAATCACAACTGGTATATTAAGAAAGGTAATGAATCTGTGTAGCCAATTTCGCGGACCTTTTCTGCAACTGTCCATGCGTGTTACCGGCACTTCTAAGATGTACAGCTTTCTTCCAGGATACAGAAATTTGCTCATCTGCCAGCGTTGTATCGCTAACTGTCAAGATAGTATTTCAGCCCCGAAACACCGGCAAGAGTGAGTACCGCTCGTTAAACAATGACAAAGGGAGTAGCGCCGCTTACTGTCCTAGTATGTTTCGCACACAGCATCCACACACATCTACCCCAACTGGCACAGAAACTTACGCCCAACCTATCACCAACATGTGAATAAGTGAATGGAGAATGGACGCACACTTAAATTACGTGCATGTATATGCACAATAAATTACAGACTACACCGATAGCGCACGAATCGACGAAGTTGAATGTTTCGTGATGTTCCACAAGAGTAAGTTACAAGTGATCATACATCTTACCTACAAAGTATTACATACAATGTACAAAACGGCTATGTTTCAAGCTTTGCATGCAGCGAGAACAAATCTATTGGAACAGAGCACATCCGCAAATGATTAGGCAGAAATAATCAGGTAGAGACTGCCCCAAGGAAATTTACCAAGTCAGAAATGTGACAAACTGCTTCTTCAAAATATTTCCCAAGTAAACAACAAAGAGCAAAACACAGTAATCCTGATTCAATTCATTAGCAGAAAGTTTGGATAGCTTGGAATACATATCTAGCCTCACTTTAAAAACAAGCACAATATACGCTGTTCATGCCATTTGGCTTCTGAAGCGTATTTCCATGTTCTCTCAAGCTGTGGCCAAAGCTTTGTGTCATTCACCCAGTCGCTGTATACGATATCTCCCGAAACACAAGTTTGCTAAGCCGCACTGGCATCATACACACCCACTGTAAATGCAGAGGCAACGGAGGCAGTTTTGAGGCAAGCAATGGTTGCGTCGCCACATGATCAAACATGGCAGCACCCTCAGCATCGCTGCAAAAAGGGTCCATAAAGTCCAAAACGATAACACAGTCACCCCGCGGCTTACACTGTATGTGCGAGTGAAGGCATGTGAGGGGAGCTATCAGTGCAGCAAAGGGATGAGACACACGTGTAGGCCTCGTGAATTCAGCTGTAAGTTGAGGGGTAGCCGCAGAGTTCGCGGGCATCGTAGGCACCAAAAGTGGAAGTAGTGGAGTCTATGTGAACATCCAAAATCAAATTTGAAATGTGCGCCCGATGACGTTCAGTAGGAAGAGCGTTGTGGGCTTGACCCGATCTGCTGTAGCATTCGCAGTGTATGGCACTGAAGAAGGAGCGGAAGTACCATGAATGGGATCAAAGGCGATCTTTTATTGTCAATAACTCTGTTTCTTCTGAACGCAAAGTAGTACTTATGCTGCAACGTACGTGTGAAATTGGCTATTTTAACTTCAAATGCACTTCTTAGCTTCCATAAAGAGTTTCAGGACGCCTTTAACGTAGGTACATGAAAAACTTAAAGCAACTGTTCAAATAAAATGATTTAGTTAAAACGAGTTTCCTGAACTAATTTTATCAAGAATCATGCACCTAATTAAATAGCAGAAAAAATACTGAAAGAAAAACAAAGCCATGTTTGTTCTTAGTGGTTGTTTAACTGCCAGAACTGTTACTACTACTGTGGGGATGCGCGACTCTCGCGCCTCCCCTGATATGTTTTTCCCGCATGGCGCGTCTCCTGTAATCCGGCTTCGCCGCGTGGCCTGCGTGATGCCCGCGACGGTCGATGTGGTTGGGGTACAGTGCGAGAAATGGCGCAAGTGTTGCGTTGCTAACGCCGCCTCACGGCAGGGTTACTTGGGGGCACAGGGGAGACAAGGCGCTCGCTCTTCCCCGGCGGGTCGGCAAACGGCGTGGACATCCCGCGCGCCGCCGACCCATGCTTCTGCGAGACCGCCTCACGTGGCCGCCTTGGAATGCGCCACCATTCGCGTGACAGTACGCACGAACGACCAGGCGTTGTGATCCAGCATGGGGCGAACATATTCGCTCGTTTTCCGGTCGCGGTGAGTCGGACTTCTAGATTTGTTGCGTGCCCATCGGCATCTTTTGTGGATAGCAACTCAGCTAGCAGGCATTGATCTATGAAAGGTGCAATAAATGCCCTTGTGATTGTTTGCACTACTGTGTTGTCGTTCCTTTGTCCCAAGAGCATGGGTGTGAGAGACCCCACATCTGGCTGCCCAACGTGGCGCTCTTGGGACATCGGACGATAGATTTAACAGTTTGCTTCGTTCGAGACCTTTGTTTGAACCGAAGCGTAGGCCTAGCGTGAATTTTGATCGCTAGCGTCGGCGGCGTGCTTTCTTGAGCGAGGTGATGGTGGCTGTAGTGTGTTTGAACATGTCAACATGCAAAGCCTTTTCGCATGTGTTTTTTTAAATGACATTCGTCAGTACGAGAGCCACGTGGTCTGCATCCTGGGAGAGCGAGGCTGAGCGCCCGCGGAGCAGTGGCAAGCCTGAAGCGAGTGACTACGGAAGCCCCGTGGGTGGTCCGAATTTCTTATGTAAATAGCTTCTCCTATCTCTTTGACTCTGAGGAAGTCGCGGCTCTGGGAGCCGGGTGGCCGCCGGCCACGGGTGCCGCTACGGGCTGACTCGTATTGCGGCCTGGCACCGGGCGTTCCGACACCGTCTAGGACGGTGGGCGCCGTCAACTCGAATGCTGTGTGCACCGAGCCGAGTAGGACCACCTCACAGAGCTGACGTCTCCTCGCGGCTGCCTGTTTTGCGCTCATTTTGGGTGTTGTTTTTGGATGCCGGTTGTTGTCAGGGTAGCGACGCTTTAGGCCTAACTCTTTACGAAGCTGCCTGTCGCACGTGGAGGGACACAACCTGGTGGACCGTGGCGTTGAGGGGTTGCAATTTGCTTCCCTCATTCTATTTCGCTTCGCATGAATTGAAATTACTCGATCGACTCAAGGAAGCGAGCTTTGTTCACGTGAACTTAGCATCTGAGTAGCTGCCCGATCTTTGCTAGCCGAGTTGAACATCGTACCACGTGGGCGATGCACATGCAGAATTCCTCTCCCTTGCACTACTTTAGTGTTTGCCGAGTGTGTTGAGTTTACGCAGCGTGATTGGAGTCACCCCTGGCTTGCTGTCACCTGCACATCGTCTGCGCTGCTGCCTCGGACTACGATCGAGCCACCCCGGGCGATGGTGATGCTGTGGCCAGTTCAGCGCGGCGACTTCGGCGGCCTCCTGTATCCAGCTCACAACCCTCGGCGGCAGACAAAAGAGCCAGCGGTCACCGACAGCTACGGCGGCTCTTGCCAGCAGGGCGCGTCGGCGCGAGCGACGCTTGCTCGTACCGACTACTGTGACGTCGTCTCCGGAGTCCTGGCCTGGGATCGTGCCGTCGAGTCTGCAAAGCTGCCGCTGTGACCGGCGGACGCCCGCGGTGCACCCAAGGACAATGTCGGCTCGCATGCTATGGACAGCGTGGACATTTCCTCGGCGCGGCCACTGTTTAATGTTCTACCTTGTTCGCGAAGCACAGTTTGATGTTAGACCGTGTCACATGTCTCGCTGGAATATGTAGTGATTTAAGGTTGGGGGGGATGTGGGGATGCGCGACTCTCGCGCCTCCCCTGATATGTTTTTCCCGCATGGCGCGTCTCCTGTAATCCGGCTTCGCCGCATGGCCTGCGTGATGCCCGCGGCGGTCGATGTGGTTGGGGCGCAGTGCGAAAGATGGCGCGAGTGTTGCGTTGCTAACGCCGCCTCACGGCAGGGTTACTTGGGGGGACAGGGGAGACAAGGCGCTCGCTCTTCCCCGGCCGGTCGGCGAACGGCGTGGACATCCCGCGCGCCGCCGACCCATGCTTCTGAGAGACCGCCTCGCGTGGCTGCCTTGGAATGCGCCACCATTCGCGTGACAGTACGCGCGAACGACCAGGCGTTGGGATCCAGCATGGGGCGAACATATTCGCTCGTTTTCCGGTCGCGGTGAGTCGGACTTCTAGATTTGTCGCGCGCCCATCGGCATGTTTTGTGGATAGCAACTCGGCTAGCAGGCATTGATCTATGAAAGGTGCAATAAATGCCCTTGTGATTGTTTGCACGACTGTGTTGTTGTTCCTTTGTCCCAAGAGCACGGGTGTGAGAGACCCCACACTACTTATTACCCAAGTCCTAGCTGAAATAAGACTACAACTGCAAAAGCAAACAAGGATGCTAAAAATCGGACAGATACTGCCATGCTTGTCCTTAACGCATTCCTTTTTGCATCCTCATATGATTCTTTGTCCCAGCATAGGATGTCGAACTGTACCAACTAGTTTTCCTAACCGAGGATGTCCTACCTGGGGATGGGCGAGATGGGCCGGGCAGGTTCTTCCACAGTTGCTTGTGGAGAGGCGGCTGTCAATCCAGCACCAGGTGCCTGCTCTCCTTTGTGTAGTGCCATCAGCTTGTCCAGCTCATCCAGAATGTCTCCTCCGTCTTCAACCTGCGGAGAGGACAGTGGGACACGGCAACACATGTGGCGTGCTCTGATCACTGCACATGAATGCATGCTGACTTGAACCATTGAAATTAATTAATGTGATACAACCCTGTAAAACAATGCATCAGCCATTACAAACAAAGTTCTATGGGAGATAAAAAGATGTTGGAGTCTATGTGAAGTGAAGCCTTAGTTAAGCAGTGCGTAGTAAACTGCATACAACAGCGATGCATAATATTGTGCTTACTTTCATCATATGCAACTTGTTATCTCCTGCAATGCTAACGTTTATTCCCCACTTAGGTCCCAACTCCAATACTGTGCAATTTTAATGTTTATAAACTGCACCACTGACAAGTTATGCAGAAATGCAAAAGTCATATCAGGCAGATGCAGTGCGATACCTTTATGCAGTGATGTCCCGAGGATGAAGGCAATGTGTGACATTTATTGAGGAAAGAATGGTGATGACAGGCGTATGCATAGAGAACCATCACTAAAGCTAGCTCCATTTAATGATTCGGTACTTCTTGTGTCACAGTGGCGAATCCCCCATTTTAGAGGATTAGCCAAGAATGGACACACATGCAGTGACATGTATCGTATGACTAAATTGAATAAAATCAGGTAACTCAAGGAACCTGCTGAACATAACACACTACTCTATTAAGGCGATGGTCTCCTTTAGAGGTACGTACGAGCCAACATTATATACCTTTTTTATGTTTACAAACAGAGTTCCCAAAATACTTCCAGTTAAGTCCTCTGAACAACACAAGTTACAATAGCCTATAAATATACAGAACACTACAGCTGGCACCAGTTTTGCTGCAGAATTAGAGAATGTTTGAAAAATTAACTTTTTTTGTAATTACATTTAAGCCTCGATATAACGAAGTCGGTAAAATGGGCAATTTGCTTCGTTATATGGAAATGTTGAAATTAGACCTTTCATGCAAATAAGTACAGTCGCCCATCGGTTTTTATTAGACATAAAGGGCCCACAGAATTTTCCGAATTATCGGGCAATCGAAAAAAATTCGCAGCTCTGCCTGAAAGCCGAACCGCCGACTGCGACAGCAAATTAGTAGATGGCTATACGAAGTAAGGATAGTAGTTTTATCGACTGTATAAACTTGTAAATATTCGCTTTTTAACTAAGTTAACAATGATAGAATGTGTAAGCATGACTGAACAATGACATAGGAACTAACAGACACAGAGAGACAGCGCTGTCTTGTTCAGTCGTGCTTACTCATTCTATCCTGGATTCAAACTAACTAGCCCACCAACGCGTTTTAACTAAATTAACCAGCACGGTGTCACATGCACACAGGTAAACACGAACACATCTCGCTCAGTGAGCGCAGAAACTCGGAAACTCACTGTCAAAATTCTGGAGTGAGGAATCACGGCAGCAGTAAGCGAATTGACCTTCATGCATCTCTTGCTTCAACACTGATGAAACGTCGAAAGCACAGCGCATACGACGCTACTACTACGTGCACTCTGCAAGCATCGCTGATCGCTTTGAAAATGAGGCCCGAGCGGTCGCGCACTTTGGCCACGTCGCTGATCGCTTTCGACACACGAGCACCGGCAATGCGTCCCTACGGCGTCCACTATGGCGTCCGCGATTCGAGTGGCCAACGCCGTAGTAGACGCCACGGTTGACGCTGTACGGAGCGGCGGGCAAAGAGGACATCGAGGCACTGTAGCAGCCGCTGGAGAAGAACGCCCCTCCTCCCTTGCCTGACCCCCCTGCCACGCATGGCACAGGAGAAGGCGTGCATCCGGGCCGTGTTCGCCGACTCACCCTCCCACGCTTTCACTCGCACATACAGCATACAGCGCGCGGCGACGGTTTATCGCCCTTGGACTTCATACGGAATCTAACGGCGGCGGCAGAAATGCGCCTGAAGTGTCCATAAAATTTCCATCGCAATAAAAGCAAATTTGAATGAGAAAACAGTTCATTTGGTTAAATTTGCGAGTCAGCGACATACGGTACGGTTTCATGCCATATACGTCCACGACATTTTCACATTTGACGGCACGAATTAAACGAAGCCAGCCACACTTTCGCGTGCTCTCAGCCCCCGCAGCTGATAGCGCCGGCCGAACTAGGACGACGCTAACGGGAAAAGCGCCGTCAGCAGGGAGCGAATGCTTGTTCTGCCTCTCGCTCCAATGGGTAATCGAAACTCGACATTAGACAACCTCAAATACTAAATGCACAGCAAAACAGCTTACATGATGCCACGCCATCTCGGCTGCGCTTGCAGCCATGCGTAGCCGCGGCCGAGAGGTGCGCCAACTTAAACGCCGCCCCGTCTCGCGCGCTTGATTGCATTACCTAACGCCCCTTAAACTTCGTAAAGCAGCGACACTCTCCTCCTCTGCCTTCGCTCCTCCTCGTTTCTCCTCTCTTTCATACTACCTCCTTGACCGTGACGCCGCCTACACTGCTCGAGTCTAGCAACGGTGCCAACATGCGCTCCTCGCCATTATGTAGATGCCTCTCGAGCAAAAATGGCGCTGATGCACGGCGCGAGGGCCCAAGTGATGCTATTAGGCCAATAGCGACGTGGTGTCGGCCAGAGCGCACGAGGAGGAGGCAGCATTCTTAAAAGCATGCCGCTACTTTACGAAGTTTAAGGGGCTTTACACGTTACCACGCACGAGCTGCCCCCTCTCCTTGCTCGCATGGGGAGGCGGTACTCATGCCTGAAGCCACCCTCTTTCTTTCTCACCCTTGCACACTTTCACTCGCACATAAAGCACACTGTGCGCGATAATATCTTATCGCACTTGGACTTTATAGAGAGCAAGATGTGGCTTCACTTCGGTGGTCGCTCTTGTCGCGCCGCACACGATTTGAGATGCCATTTGCAAGCAGCCACTTGTAATTCAATCATTTGACCATCTGCGTTGGCGGAAGTTTCCATTTATTGTCTCGGCATTTCTTTGCAGCGGCAGTGAAATTTTGTTTATAAGAATTGCGTACAAACACACTTCGTTATATCAAGGTTGAGGTTTTAATTACATGATGCTCTATGACTACGAAGTTATGAAAAGTTAAAACATTTCGTTATAGCAAGAATTTCGTTATATTGAAGTTCGTTATATTGAGGTATAACTACAAGAAATCTGCATGCATGAGCTTGGAACATGGGGCATATGTCCCTTATATCTGAACACATTAAGAGCACTGTTGCAAATGGGTCACAAGCCCCATGGGTAGCGTTGGCCTGGCGGCCTGGGGCACAGCTGGAAGTATCCGAAGGTCCTGGCAAAGGATGAGCCGACTGCTAACAGAACAACTTGTTTATTCTAGCATCGCAAAAGAGAGGCCGGTTAGGTCAACCGAAGTGGAGAAACGGGAGACCACGTTACTCGACTGAATAAATCGAAGCTTCTTTCTTGGCGTCCGGGGGCAGCTGCTTTTATACTCTCGGAGTCGAGGGCAAGAAGGAACGGCTCGAAAGAGGCGCACGTGACGGCGGCGCACGGACACGTTGTGACAAGAAGTGACATATCCTCCGGGCCGGCGCCGGTCAGACCTCCTCGCTTCACAGTTCGGGAGCTCCTCTCCCCGGCTGCCGCGCTTTGACAAGCGTGGGCACCAACATGCACGCGCACACATACACACACACGCGCGCACACACACACACACACACACACACACACACACGAAGACATGTGGCATTGAAACATGCCTGGACGCGCTCAGCTGGAGGCGTTGGGACAGTGCTGAACTGGCCAAAATGTCCGCCGCTGTGAACGAAGCCCCGGCGTCCGTTACATCCGCGCCAGCTATACCACACGTCGGAGGCGAAACGTAACAGCACGCACCTATGGCACGTGGTGGTGCTGCGAAGCTGTTCAAATTATCAAGCATGTCCCAAAAATCGGGCGTTCAGAAAAACGGTCGTTTACTGTACACTGGCAACTCCTACAGCCGACGACACAGCGTCAAAGACAATTTTTTAGGATTCCTCTTTTCTACTCGAGCCGGGAGTAGGGTTACTTTCGTTCGCTTTCAATAAAATGACAGCTAATTTTCCCTGATTGAAGAACAAATTTCCTGAGTTTTCCCTGACTTTTTCCAGACTATTCAAAATCCCCGAAAATTCCCGGTTTTTCTGGCTGGTAGACACCTAGAGAATCCATCTCACAATGAATGTCGACATTATTGTGATTAGCATTTCAGCAATGTATTGACAAGCGATAATGCCACCACCGAAACGCATCCCGCATGAGGCGTGTTTGCAGCCGCATTCATCTCTCACATGTATATCTCGCATGTATACTTGAATGTACATTCAGATTGGTAAATTCTCTCAATCTATATGTCACAGAACGGGGGGTGGTCTGGAGTGCACCCTACATCTGTCTTTCTTGAGCAGCTACGCTGAGTGACGGGAGGGCGAGCTGGCAACTGCAGCAGCGGACGACGGAACTGCGGCGTTAGTGGGCCCTGGTGCGAGCGCACAGGGGAAGCGTGACGGCGCACGACGGCAGCATAGGTCATTGCTTCCGGCTGAAGCTGTGGTGATTCGGGGACTCCAAGTGACTGCTGAATCTCTTCTCGGACGATGTCAGCAATGGATGCTACTTGAGGTTGCGTCAAAGGGAACATGCTGCGCAGTTCTTTGCGTAAGATGGTTGAACGGTCTCTCAGAGATTGTTGGAGCCTAGTGCTTGAATTTCGCTCTTCGGCGAAAGCACTTGGCAGCTGTATAAGTGGCTGTGCATTTTATTTAAAGCACCTTCTCAGTCGTCATTACCTCTGTCAAAAGCTCAGCTGTGGTCTTCGGGGGGTTGCAGATCAGTCCGGAAAAGTTCTTGTTTTACGCCCTGCATCAGGAAACAGACTTTCTCCTTGAACATTTCCAGGTCAGCGTGTCAGAAAAGATGGGTCATCTCTTCTGCGAAGATGGCGATGTTCTCATTGGGCAGTTGCCCTCGAGTTTCCAGCAGAGCTTGCACTCACTCTTTGCGCACGACGCTCACGAAGGTCTGTAGGAACTGTGGTTTAGAACTGAGGTTAAACAGCACGAATAAAACGAGGACACGAAGAAACAAATACCACAGACAACCGCTGACTGCCAACTGGAATTTTTATTTGAAATTCTCCAGCCATATTATACCTTTTGCAGCATAGGCATGCATACACCAGTCGCAAAAACATCAACAAATCAGCAGCATCGTAACCTTTCATCCAAAAAAGCTATTTCTTTTCCTGATAAGGCAAGAGAGGGAGCGCTTACACATTTATCTCCTTCCTTTCTAATGCAGTAAGCCTCTATTATTTCCCTTTCCCTCTTAACTTTTCCTTTCCCTATGAATTTTGTTTTCCAAATATGGGAGTGCAGTGACACTTGTTACAATGCCCCGCTAAACAACTCCTATAGCCATTCTTTAGGTTATTGCTGTGCTGACGAGCTCTTTCATTGAAGCACTGTCCCTTTTGACCTATATAAGTTTTTCCATGCGGAAAAACTTAACCTCAGTTCTAAATATGAACCTACTAGCCCTCATCAAGATCCTACTAAATCTGTAGGAAGTAGCAGCGAAATAGGTGCATCTTAAGGTGGTTTCTTGATTCTTGAATCTTGTCCTGGTGGTGTCTTTCAATGAGAAGACATGGCGTAGCTTGTCGTCACTGTTCCAGCTGTTAAACATAGCGACGCTTTCGTATGTTTCCAGCCAATTTTCCAGGTCTCCATACGATAATCATCAGAAGGTCAATGGCTCCCTGGGCTGTTGCAGCGAAATGGGTGACACTGGGGCTGCCATTGTGTTTGTTAACTTGGCCACGGTTCTTCCAGTTTTCTCAGGTACAAGTCCATGCTCCAGGGGCAGGTTTTGTAGCCTGCAGCTTGCTCGATGGTCCGGGGCAACGCTGGTGTAGTCTTCGGTGTGCGGGCTTGACGGCGGCGTCCGGTACATGAACGCAAAAGCACCTCTGCCACATTGTAGTGACGATGAAGAAAACAGTAACTGGTGAATGACAAACCTAACTTTTTATTGGGTGAACCAGTGCCCACGAAAGCAGGTTACACTCAAAGCACAACGATAGTGGTGAACAGTCAACTATCACCGAAACCTGACCTGCGGGGCAAGCACATCGGCTCTATTACATGAGCCATCAAAGATTCCAGAACAATCACTGGTGCCTGCATGTCTTCTAGAAAGTACTACACAATTCGCATCATGCATACAATCAGATTAAGCAAGGTTCAGTGACAACATGTGTAATAAAACTGAGATAAGTCAGCATGACAAGGTAGCCATCCTTGTTTTTTCTCACTTCCTCTTGTCCCAACCTTTCCTCTTCTTCTTCCACCTTACACCCCCCCCCCTTCCCTTTTTAAGTCTCACCCCTCCTGGGGTGATACGGAAGCACGCTGCCTCACAGCTGCAACCTCTAATTGTCTACAATTCATATACCCAACAGTCTTGAGTGTGTCTTGCTGCACACACGTTTTTACGACCTGGAACGGACCAAGAATGCTTATGTCGGTTCCTGGTAATCCCTTTCGGACATGAACAAAGTCATTTAACTGGATTTCAGGTCCCGTGTTTATTCGAATTTAGGCCGATAGTTTTTTTCAAATAATCATATTCCAAACTCTAGGGTGGGCTTAGATTCGAGGATCTTAAAAAACGCGCCAGTTTTTCATTGAAACTGCTAAATACGGTGCATAGCTAGCGCCATCTAGAAAAGTCAGTATCACAGCCACTATTAGCTGTGCCAGTAGCCAACCGTACACAAGCGAGGTTGCCATTTTGACCTGTGTCGTGTTGGTCATATAGGTGTGCGGCATGGTGTTATCGCGATGGCACCAAGCAGGAGATGCCACTACAGTGCCGCTTTCACGCGAAAAGATGTGACAGCCGCAGAGGCATCGTCGAACGTTCAAGCCGGGTGAGACTTCGGCGTCGAATTTGAAAATTGTCCGTCATTGAAGGGCACAACGACAGCAGCTTTCTGTGAGTGCCACAACGAGGATGGCATTTAGCGGACTAAAGAAAGGCCGCTAAAGTGGAGACAGTTTTGGCCGACTTTGTTCGGACGCAGAAAGCAGCTGCCCTTCCAGTGACAACAGAAGTGACAACAGAAAGCCAGCCGGGGCTGGCTTCAGAAATTCATGAAGTGCTTCGGCTTCAGCCTCCGACATCGCACTTCAATCACCTAGAAGCTGCCAAGCGATTTCGAAGAAAAGCTGATGGCTTTTCAGCGCTACGTGCTGCGAAAGAGAGAAGTGGCAGGCTACAACCTTGGGCAAATCGGCAACGCTGACCAGACGGATGTGCATTTTGATATGCCAGTGGCGTACGCCGTGAATGAAAAGGGTGCCAAGGTGGTGAAGGCGCGCTCTGCAGGCTACGAGAAGCAGCGCGCAACTGTGATGCTGTGCTGCACAGCTAATGTACATAAACTCCCTCCATATATGATGTTTAAAAGGAACACACTGCCTGCTCGAGAAACTTTCCCAAGAAATGTCATTGTGCGGGCAAATGAGAACGGGTGGATGGCAGGCGCGATGGTGGAAGAGTGGGTTATGATTGTGTGGCGACGGCATCCGGAATCCCTTTTGACAAAGATCTTGCTCCTTTTCGTCGACTCTTACCGTGGGCACTTGGCCGACAACATGAAGGCTGCGCTCGCCCAAGCGAACACGGACCTCGCTGTCATACCGGGCGGCATGATGGGCCAGTTGCAACCACTTGATGTCAGCATCAACAAACCTTTCAAGGATCGTCTGCGGAAATATTACACGGACTGGTTGACTGACGAAGACCACATGCTAATGGCAACGGGCCGCATCAAACGTGCATCGCCATCGCAACTGGCGGGCTGGGTAGCTGCAGCGTGGGACGACATCCCAGGTACTTTGATCGTGCATGCTTTTAAAAAGTGCAGCATATCTAATGCGCTTGACAGTACAGAAGATAGTGCACTGCTTGAAGGCGACAGTGACGAGGAACACAGCGATGACGATGCTGAATGAGCTCTGCACGTTCAGATTTCACAAATGCTGTTTGCATTTTGTGAACGCTGTCCTCGCTTCTTTTGTTCGGCCTACATTCAAGGTAATATATATATATATTTTGTTGGCTTTGGACTTTAGGGGGTCGGCTTTGAATCAGGGTCTGCCTAGATTCGAGTAAATACGGTATATGTCCACAATGTCTCTTCTCGAACTGGCATGTCATCGCTTCACGATACCTGCTGCACTCCTCGATGGTTTTTGTTCTTTCCAGTAGCTAAGTTTGTCTGAAATTCCCAAGCTCCTGGTCGGCGGACAGTTTAAGCATTTTACCCTACATGGTGAAATCTGAGCTACATCGAAGGCTTGTAGTACGTGTCCTGTTATGATGCGCAAAGCCTGCTGCTAGGCAGCATTTCCATCCTCCTCGGAAATTTGGGTACATTGACATAAACTGCTTTACGCCATGGATAACACCCTCCGCCAATCCATTTGGCTTGGGAGCGATATCGAGAGCAGCACCGCAGCACAACCCTGCAACTGTCTGCCCACAGCTGAAACTTGTTGCTCATGAATGCACGTCCATTGTCAGAGGCTATGACCTTCAACTTCGAAAACATCACTCGGTCAAGAAGGGCAATAACACAAATTGTATCTTCTTTTGAAAGGCGTGCAGCTACCATTCTTGTGCACTGGTCAATTGCCACTAGAAATGACTGTGGTTGGCACACGCCTTCAACTCGGAAAAAGGAAAAGATCCAAAGTATTGCGCTGCCATAAGCACGGCACGGCCTCTTTTTCTGTTGTAGAGTAGTTGAGCTGAGAAGAGTTAAACGTGTAAGAATAGTACCCTGCGACTCGAAGTTGTTGATTTACCGGAGAACTGCAGAACCTCTGACACAGCGCTGCCCCTGTACCATAATGTGATGCAACTGTGTTCATCTCGAACGGCAGGATGAAATCAGGTAAAGTTAGTACTGGTTTAGACGAGATGCGGTGCACTAGTTCTTGACAGACTACTTCGCAGTCATCGGACCAAATAAAAGGAACAAACTTCTTTTTTTGTCAGCTCGGTCAGGCACTTTGTCATCTTAGCAACATTCTTAGTGAAAGCCCTGATGTGGCTGGCTAGTCCAAGGAAAGCTCGCAGCAACTAAAGGTCATGCGGCTTCGTAATTGTGGAAACTCAATGTACAGACTCTTGTTGACTACTTTTGATAGCACCGTCGAACCCTCTACCAAAAAAAAAAAAAAAAAACCTTCAGCTGAAAGAAATCACTTTTTTTTCCCTTTATCTTCAGATCGGGATTGCTTCGTGCTTGTAAGACCTTCGCCAGGTGTTCAGTGTGCTCCTCTTCAGACCTCGAATACACGATGATGTCATCAATGCAAACATTGCAAAGAATTCCGATATATGGCTTTAGAACATTGTTCATCATGTATTGAAACCATGCGAGTGAGTTCTTCCAGACAAAGGGTAGCCTGTTGTATTCATATATGTCGAATAGTGTCACAAAGGCCGAAAACTTTTTAGTCGCCTATGACAGTGGCACTTGCCAGAAGCTTTTGCACAGGTCCGAGCAACAGAAGACCTTACAGCCCCTGGTTTCATTGATGATTTCGTTGATAAGTGGCACTGGAAACCAAAGTAAGTCAGTCTGTTTGTTGACCTGCCTTTAATCACTACATAGACTATATGTGCCATCTCCTTCAGGAGCAATGGCGATCGGAGAAGCAAAAGCAGAGGTTGATGGGCAGATTACACCAGCATCAAGTATCTTCTGTATTTCTTCCTTTAACTAATGTTTTTTCACTCGCGACATAATACAAGTCTTGCGTTTCACTAGTCTTGTTGCGAAGTTCAAATGATACTTCAAACTTTGATGCGGCCTTTCGATAGCCCCCGATGCACATTAGCCCTGGATACAGCTTGATAACGTCCACCACTGTAGTGGGCTTCTGCTGAAGTTCAGCAAGTGAAACTGGAGACATTTGGCGGTGATCCTGAGTGATGATTTCCCTCATCCCAGTAGAGGTTAAGTCGTACCTTTTGCATGACTGGGAAAGACAAGAGCAAGTGACATTCTACTTCATCGAGTATGAGAGCCTTAGTTAAGGTGCCTTTTCCTTTGCACTTGACCAACACTTCCACCCACTCATTGTACGTCTGTTTCTTGCCATCGTAACCATACACCATCACGGGACAATCTTTCTCGATACTTAGGTCCGGAATTTCGCTCTTGTTTACAACTGTTATCGAAGCTTGACTATCTACTAAATCATTGACGTCCCTCCTATTTGCTTGCCCAGAAATGTACACAAGCTTCGCAAAATCGGTAAGAAAGATGGTCTCTTGTAATGAGAGAGGGTGACCTCCTGATGTCAGCTTGGTGACATCTTTACAGTGCAGTGTGTGATTTTCAGTGGAAGAAGTGTTGCAGCCGTTAGAAGCACGAGGTTCCTCGATGCTGCAGAGTGCATAAATCTTTCATATTTTTAGGCAAGTCATCAACAGTATGTGGCATTCGTAGTTGGACATCGTGCTGCATGTATTTTGGCAGTCCTAATGTAATCAGAGGTACGAGCAACGAGTCCAATAACGTGAAGTCACATGTAGCAGCCTTTTCGTCTTAAAAAAGTATTCTACCGGAATGCCAGAATTATATTTGAAGGCTATAGCGCTGTCCCAGCTTTGGAGCTCATTCTCGGAGAAAGACGTCAAAAAGCTGTCTCTCCACTCAACCAACAGGTGGTGCGCTCTTTCCGTGATTCTCAAGTCATGCTAGGTTTTTGCTAAGCCTTGTAAGCACAAGCGCATATTCGTAACCTTGTCAAGGTTTTCTCGACAAATATTTTGGTCACACGCGTATAATAGAAACTCGGCCAGGCTTGAGCATTTGCAGGTGACGAATCGTCATAAACATCCCTTTTTACCATTTCCAACGATGACCTCAAAAAATGCTCGAAGACGTTTCTTGTCATGAGCTCTAGTAGCGTATTTACTCGCATAATAGGTGCCCTCGCATAATCGGCGCACCACGAACATGGCACTGTGATCAGTGCCATGTTCAAGCCGACGCCCTCCTCCCCCTCCATCTTGGGTTAAAGAAAGAACACGCATGCACATTCCACAACCCAAGCTTATTAACGTATTTGCTAGACTACTTGTCCTCATTAGTGTTGCTGCTGTTGCAGCTGCTGAGGACCCACAGCACATACCAACATAGCAAAAACCAAATCTTTCATTGACCATCGTTAACTACCGCTACCTCCCTGCCCGAACTGCAGCGAAGCCAGTGAGCACGATGACCTAACGCGGCCGTAGAAACCGAAAAAGAGGAAAAAAACAAACAAACAAAAAGAAATGCATCAACGAGTGAAAAATAGTTCTTCTATCAACTATCGATAACACCCTCCCTCCAAACCGCCGCGTGGATGTAAGCTTTTTGCTACCTTCGCTGAGGCAGCTCGGAAAGCTGGGCGACTCGACACAAGCGACAGTGCCAATGTCATCAATGCTCCACACAAGCAAAGAAAAGAAAAAATGCCACATCTCACCATTTTGCAAGTGGCGTGCAATTCGTGTGGTCGCGGGTTCCGCAATGGGGAAGTATGGTAGCTACATGGCTGCATTCAAACTGAAAGCTGTGCAGTATGCACTCGAGCAGGGGAACCGTGCTGCAAGCAGACATTTCAGTGTCGGAGAAACAATCATTCACTACTGGCGAGGTCAGCAATAAAAACTTCAGGCCACCAAGAAGTCGTGACGGGCCTTCCGCGGTGCAAAGTCTGGAAAGTACCCGCAAGTGGAATAGCAACTCGTTCAACACATACAGGGCCTTCGACAGGACGGTTGTGCAGTGTCTCTCGACACAGTACAGACTGAGGCGTCCAGAATTGCCCGAGCGCAGGGCATCGAAGCGAAAGATTTCAAAGCAAGCTCTAGATGGACAACGCGCTTCATGCGACACCATGGACTTACCCTGAGGAGGCGCACAACGTTGTGCCAGCGCTTGCCCTCAGCATACGAGGACAAGGTACTGGAGTTTCACCGTTTTGTCATACGGCTCCGGCAGCAAAAGAACTTCCTTTTGTCCCAGATTGGGAATGCAGATCAGACCCCCCTCTGTTTCGACATGCCGAGAAATACAACTGTAGAGGAGAAAGGTGCACGAACTGTGCTTATTTGAACATCTGGCGTAGAAAAAGAAAGATGTACTGTCATGTTGACAGTGACTGCGTATGGGCGCGAACTACCGCCTTATGTTATTTTTAAGAGAAAGACGCTCCCAAAGGGAAATTTCCCTCGAGACATCTACGTGAGGGTCCAGGAGAAAGGTTGGATGTCCGCGGAGTTGATGGTGGACTGGGTCAAGACCGTCTGGGGCCGTCTGCCGAGTGGCCTGCTGTATTTGGCCATGCTTGTTTTGGGCAGTTTTCACGGACACCTTGTAGAACGTGTACGAAAGAAGTTGTTAGAGCTGCACACGGATATTGCCATGATTCCGGAAGGCCTCACTTCGGTACTGCAACCTTTGGACGTGTCCTTAAATAAGCCTTTTAAGAACAACGTTCGAACGCTGTACACTAACTGTATGGCTGGAGGACAGCGTCAAATAACTCCAGGTGACAAAATTAAGAGGCCGCCTATGGAAATGCTGTGCGGATGGATCGTGGAAGCTTGGCGAGAGATCTCTGATGACGTCGTCAGCAAAAGTTTCAAGAAGACGGGGATCTTCAACGCACCAGATGCGAGCTCAGACGACATGTTGTGGAGCTCAGACAAAGAAGACAAGTCTCCACCCAGCGGTGATGAGCATGTTCTCTCCAACTCGGACTCTGAAGAGGGGAAGGAGAGGAGCATGACATGTCTCAATAAATTTTACGTGTGTGTGCAGTCGACATCTCTCGCCTGTTCATTAAAAGGTAAGTAGGTAGCTTTTATTTTTCCTTTTATACTGGATTTATGGGTAAATTATGCGAGAGTAGCCATACTCCTCACATATGTTCAAATTTAAAGCGCGAGAATGCGAGTTGAAAAAACTTCGTAAATTTTACCCCGCGAATAGGCGCACCCCAAGCCGGATTTTCCGAAAGAAAAAGTGCGTCTATTATGCGAGTAAATACGGTATTTGTTACTGGTGTTCACCGTTTCTCTGCTCGATTTCCATTATATGGTGGAAAATGTATTGTGCACTCTCATACTTATAGCCTTGTTCACTCATGCTGGTCGTACACACTTACGTTACACCACCAACAGCAAAAGGTTGTTCGTGAGCATTCTGAACAAGAGATCCGTGGTCACCCATAATAGCAAACCGTCCTCCATAGGAAAAGCGTGCCTGCCACTGTCCACCCAGATATCAATAACATCCAAGCACATGGCTATTGGCAAAACAAAGCAGATGAGGTGCACAATACAGGTTCCTGTCCTGTCCTTGACTGTGCCAAATTTGTAATAAAACTGAGATAACAATTCGCATTGCACGTACAATCAGATTGCACAAGGTTCGGCGACAACATACAATAAAGAGAATCATCGACAGCATTTGAGAAACTTCCGACACATGCATACGCGTCCTGCACTGGGCGATAACGTTTAATCTTTGTTGGCTAGTGAGAAAGCGGTCACCCAAGAAAGATAAACAAGTGCACATGTCAATATTGGGGTTTAACTGTATTTGTACTAAGCGTTTAAAAAGCCTGCGAATTATATAGTTTTTTATTCAGATTTCGAACATGTCATTAGTCGGTGTGCAACTGCTACAGTCTCGAGTTATCAGAATTGCAAGGAATCAAACCCACGACCTTGCGCCCAGCTGACGTATGCCACAGCCACTGTATCACCACATCAGATTACATGTTCCATAATTTGGGGCGGTAACGCTGATGGCAAACGCAAGACACTAATGCATTTACTCTTCATGCTGCAAGTGCTTGTACGTCATTGTACAAAAGAACAAGAGCATGAACTCTGTCCCTGAGGAACAGAGCTGTTTTCAGCCAGACGATGGAACAGCTAAACGCTTTGTGCACAGACACAAGTTTACATTCGTGCTGCACTAGTTGAACATGCAACAACGCCCTATGTAACGATAGAAAATTGAGGATAGCATGCACAGAAGGCAATTGTGAATCATGAAGAGCAGGGGGAAATTCAGGAAGTTTCCATGCAAAACTCCCTATGATTAGAACAGGCAGCCAATTTATTTAGCTCATTCCCACTGAAAGTACTCTTTTCACCATCAGTGTATGGCATCCTCCCTACCAACTTGCCTAACCAGGAGACTAACAGATGGCAATGTAGTGCTAAGCAGAAAGCGTGACATTTTTAGAAGCTTTGAAACAATGTCAAATCATAATGAGTTCCGCCACAAATGCCTGCATTTAGCAAGCATAGTGATGCACGATGATCATTTCAAAACCGACAGCCAACTTAACCAGCTGAACTCGTCAGTAATGTACAGGCGGCAACAAAGGAAGCTAGTTGGCTTAGCGTACTACATACAAGGTGTTTCAGCAGACACTTTCAAAAAAAGTTGCCTGTGGCAGATTTCACAATTCTAGTTCATGAGCTGCTCTACTCGACAAGGCGGACACTACTTGCACAAAAATTTGAAATGCATAATAGACTAATCAACAAAAATTCCCTAATGGCCCATATTGCAATTTACAAAATCTAGCCGTGGAGTTAACCTTGTTAATTTGTTAACAAAATGTTGTTTTGTGCATTAAAGCACACAAGTAACTGGAACACCAATGCATTTCCCCGCAAACTTCGGGAATTCATGTCTCTAAACTGGCGACGTCCGGAGAAGTCGTTCCAAGTGGATCCACCTTGCTAACTCCATGGCTAGAATTTGTAAATTGCAATACGAGTCATAAGGTAATTAGTTCAAAAGCTAATTTGTGAATTTTTGTTAATTCGCCGATTTTGCATTTCAATTTTCTGTGCAAGTAGCGTCCACCGCTTCGAGTAGACCGGCTCATGAACTATAATTAAGCTACCAGCCACTGGCAACCTTTAAAACATTTTTAAAGTGTTTGCCAAAACACCCTGTATAAGTGTTATAGAGCCGATACCTGAAGACTCTCTAGCACTCGTATCCCCGATTATTTTTTTAAATGTTAGATGAACGAGGAACATGTGCATTAGTCAAGTGTCCTCCACGATGTCATGAGGAATTTATTTGACAAGCGTCACCGCACTCACCCAACATAAGCTGTAAAGATTTGGCTATAAAGGCTACATGGTCCGCCTGTGTGGTGAACATTTTCCTTTTCAATTTTCGCCCCATCACCAAGAGGTACTGCCTGTGTGCTAGTAAAACCATTTGACGATCAGAACCTTCTTCATGTTGTGTGCTTCCATTTTTCCAGAGCTGTGAATACGTCAAACTACTAAAACCAACTAGCCCGGCTTTTTGCCTTTAACTACTACTCCCAAGACTTCCTCAACTGAGGTGAAATGCCACTTGCCTCCACAGGGATCGCATCTTTCTCCAGAGGGTCGGCCTGCGTCATGGGAACTTCTTCACGGAGTGTGATTGTCTCCACGTCCACCGTCAGCCCGAGTGCCCCTGCAGCTTCGTCGCCTGAAGGCAACATCAGTCGATGAAGTCGGTGCTTAAGAGGAAGCGC
Organism: Dermacentor variabilis; assembly: GCF_050947875.1. Taxonomy (NCBI): domain Eukaryota; kingdom Metazoa; phylum Arthropoda; class Arachnida; order Ixodida; family Ixodidae; genus Dermacentor; species Dermacentor variabilis. The sequence goes on along the minus strand of NC_134576.1, from coordinate 46,407,580 downwards.
GACCTCAGTACAAGCAATCTAAATACATGGAATGGAGAAACCATTTCATTTGGCATCCACTGCACCCAATTTGGTGAGGTTTGTTGCACGTTATGTTTCCCACAATAATTACCGTAGGGTGCTGCAATCAGTCAGCTACCTTAAGTGGGAATGGCTGGCGGTATGTATTTGTTTATTCATTATGCTAGCAACTTCAGACATTCTTGTGCTGTCGCATACTTGTTATGCTTCATCTTTCTAATAAAAAAAAATCACCTTCTTTCGAAACACATGAAGGCAATGAGATCCTGCATACATAAATTATCATGGTAAACGTTTGCATTTCTAATGCACTATCTTGCTGAACAAGCCTGATTTGCAAAGCCATACAGCCGTTTGAGGCCAGGAAAACAATGTTTAGTCAAGTCCACGTATTAACCATTATATTCCGTTGCTGGCTGAACCAGCATACCTGCAGCTCCCATAGACATTAGCGCCAAAGTTCCCTCTTGTAAATTTTTTTTTTCTACATTTGTTCCATATAAAAGAAAAAGTTCATCTACCAACCGCAGAGAGTAGATATTTTAATTAAATTACCAATAATTTTACGGAAATTACGACAACTGCAAATAAAGAAAACAACTCAAACATCAAGCTGACAATGCTAACTAAACAATAAGCAACGCTATTGTAAATCTGTGAACTTCCATTATTGTTACATCTAATGCAGACAAAATTGATGTGTCATGTGCCACTGTGAAACATAATACTCGTGAGCAAGACTTTTGGTAACCCCCAGAACATTGCAGCTAGTTCAGACAAAGTGGTAATATCGTACACCACATTTATCTATTTCAGATGCTCTGGCAGCTGCAGTTTAAACAACTGCAATATCTGTTTTTCGTGCAGACTTTTACATTTCTAAACTTCTTGCTTCAAGCAATTTTCTACATAATCGAATTTTGGCTATTTTCATAAAACTATGAGGCCCCCAAAACAAGTATCTCCGTCCAAGTCGACAGATACTATTCAGCTGTTCTGTTAACTCCAACAAATTTCACTCAAATCAGTACAGCACTTGCATAATAAAAGCATTCCTGCACCTCATGTGTATATCTGAATAGGGAAATTGGCTAGTTCACCTCAAGCAAAAGCCTTAACAAAAGATCATTAGGCTACGGATAACAATTAAAAGTAATACCACATGCAAAACAAAGCAGAAAGAAAACGGAAAAGTAGAACATAGGCACATTCTATAGACAAATCCAGAGCAGTTTTCTGTTCCTCTATATGCAAGGAATGTGTAGAAATTCCTATTCTGGATTCAGGGCAAGAAGAGAGTGCATGCTTTTCCAGTTCAGATGAGTTAGGCACCCATTCTGTTACATCCACAGGACCCCCGTTATATCTCTACGCATCACGTGACCTGGTCAACTCAAGCCTCCCATTCTCAGCTCGGCAATTGTGTTACTTGTCTTTTGCTCTCTAATCCATACTGTCCTCTTCCTGTCTTCCAAAAGTTACACCTATCAATCTTGGTTTCGTCACAATTGTCGCATCTTTGGCTTCTTATCATGTACTTTTTGCTATTCTCCAAGCTTCCATTCATGAATGGAGAATGCCTGCTATATGTGCTCCAAGTTTCCAACAAATTTTTATTTGTCTGGAAACTTAAAATACCTGGTTTCATTACTAATACCGCAGTGCACTTCTTGTGTTGTAGCTCTGTCATGTTCACTGCACTGATGCATAAGATAGTACATGTTTTTGTTGTGTTCTTAATTGCTAAGTGACAGTTGTAATTTACGTTGCTGTATGTACCCACTCCTGCTTGGGCCCGAATAGGGCCTGCAGTATTTGTAAATAAATAAAAAAAAAAGATACAAATTCAGTTCCTAACAAATAGCAGCTGCTGTCAACGCCTTTCTCATGTCTGCAGGACAGGCGTGCCAATATTTTGCATGTGCGAGAAGACCACCATTTTTTCGTGAGCACGTTTTCCTGTTGGCATGTCGTGCACGATGCCGTCCCGTCTCTCGCATATGCTGAACCTTTCCCCGAGCCATTATGCGGGCAACCCACCTGCCGGCAAGTCGGCAGTCAAATCCTCGGGAGCTGCGACGGGGTGGGACACTTTGCCAAAGTCGTGCGGCACGTCTGCTGTCACGGTCACACCCTTCCGACGCTTAGCTTTTGGCAAACTGCACGGAAGGATCCACACAAAACACCATTAATTGGAGACCAATCTCTATGTAACAGTAAAACAGTGCAAAAGACAGACAAAACAAGTACAGTCAAACCTCGTTATAACCATATCGCGGCCAACACAAAAATACCGTTTATTGAATCTGACAGTAGTTGTAAGCATATATTCATTACATGCTGATATTGGCGAGGAACACTTCACACATACTTCAGAATATCCAATAATTTGCGATGTCCATGTTAATTGTACCGAGGTTTAGCTGCAAAGAAATGTGCTGCATCGCTGAAAGGAAAGGTTATATCAACTTTTAAATTACCGTCCCCCTTATATCCTACAGATATAGCAGTATAATTATCACTGTAAGCAATCTTGGGAGGCACAGTGACACAGAAGAACCCACAATAAAACAATCATATGCATATTAATGCAAACAATATATGTAGGCTAGAACAGTCATAATATGAAACACTGGATAAGATATAACATGAAGTTAATAAACTGCTGCAGTCAATGTGAATCAAGGGTGTGGCTCCCATGCGCTGTAATGCTACCAGCAAGCTGGAACATCTCTTTCCAAGATAGGAGCTTAAAGCTGCAAAACAGTCGACTTCCATAATTGAACCTAGTGGATTCGATGAAAGTGCTCGAGTTATCCATGGTGTCGAATTAAGCAACAGGCAGGAAAACAGACCTAAATGTACCACTCATTCATTTAGCAGTACTTGCCCCGACCCACACACATCTCTGAATCGAACACACACTCACTTTTTATGAATTCAAAGTAGAAAACTAATGTACACATGACATTAGAGCTCCTAGTCAAAGTAGACATTGAATGCGCACCCATTTGTGTGGCGAGAATGCAGTGGGCCTCCAATATTGTAAATTAGAAAAAGTTGAAACCTGTAAACTTTACAGAATGAAAATCTATTTACTGAAGGGGGCATGTGGTGCTTGAAATCAACTTTCTTATTTTTTCGTGGATTTCTACGAAAATTGGCAGACTTATCAGCAACGTTTCTGTGATACTATTGTATAAATTTCATAAAGATATCTTTAGAATTTTTTTATGTATAATATTTCTCCTTCTGGTCTTGTTCCGAGGCTGAATCACTTAAAAAATATGATGATTATCGATTGTTAATTGCAGTAAAGTCAAACTGCAAAACCATGAGTGTCATGCCCTGGACAGTACATCCAGGAATACAGGGAAAAAACACGGAATTGAAATAGACCTAGTGGTCACGAAGAAATCAGTGGTACAAGCAAAGCAGGAAGCAAGAAAAGTAATTTTGAGAAAAAGGCTTTCAAAGTTGTACCTTAGATTTTACATTATCGAAAGACACCGGGGTTGTAGTCTTTTGTGTACTTCTCAGTGCGCGGCTTCTCGAGTGCCCTGCCTCTGGTCTGATGTGCCTTGCTTGACTTTTTTTTCCGCAAGACATTCTTTTACGCTGCTCTGCGAAGAGCATGTTGTGCCTACTGCAGTCCAAGTGTTGCACAATACTCAGCATACGTATAAGCGGGCCGCAGCATTGTATCTGCAGACTGCCTCATGGACATTTGTCTCTGTTGCAACCAATGATGCGTTTTTATCATTTGGCAGCAGCAACTATATGACCGAATGAAGGCTTTTGGCAGCATTCTTTTTTCTGAGGAGCTGCATGTCAGAAAGGCGTTGGTACTCGGGCAGCAATGCATCGGCAACATGCTTACAAAGCCAGTACCTGTGAGGAGGTGGAGGCTTCTCTGCTTCTGCAGCATGATGTCGGCACCAACTTTGGGGCCCCTGCGGGCAAAGGTCACGATGGGGGGTCTTCGTCGGTAGATGTTATATGATAATATGCTACCATCACGGCCTTTTGCATGTCTTGAACATTGTCGTCGTCACGCAGAGCCATGCCATAGTAATGTGTAAGTTTTTTTATTAAATCTTGAGTGAGGCCAGCTTTCCCTCCAAGAGGTTCCCCTTTCTTGCCTTTTGTGATCAGAGCACGCAGAGCCATCCCCATACTTTCCTTGACATGATTAGTGCAGTCCTCCTTTATAAAGGGAATAAATCCATAAGTCTTGCCCTGACCGAGTGCTACAGAGGTTCTACTGTCAGCACCACAAACAATGTTCGTATATCGCAAGCCATGTTTGCTAAGGGACCTCCTAATAGAGTCAATGCTGCTTCAACCTCCATTCTGCCAGAGTTCCCATCTGTGTTTTTTTGGCAGATGTGTGATGCTTTCCAATCATCACAGCCTTCATCTCCTTCTTTGGGGCCAAGCGTGCAACCATGGCATCGGTTTGATAGGACCACAGTCGAGCACCGGTCCTGCGAAAAATTCTATTGCAGTGCCAACACCTATGTGGGATGTATGGCCACGTGTTAGCCACGTCCCATCACAAACCACTGTTATGTTTTTATTAAAGGTAGGGTCCATCCCCCTGTAAACATTGTTCACTGCCACTACAGCATCAGAAAAAAAATATTCGCAGCAGCTGTTTCACTGGCAGGTATGAACTCGGCCTTGAGATGTTTCTGAAATGTTTTACGATGCAACCCTCTACGGGAGACATTCATTATTGACCAGAAATCGGTCAAAGCTGTTGCCCCTTTGCCAATACTTTTAACAGCCTGTGCAGCCCTCATATTCACATAAAAAATTTTGCGCCCTTTCGGTGGCAATGGCCACCCCTTCGCGACAGCGCCGCAAAACGCGCACGCCAGTATGATTTGCGCTGCTAATCCATGTCTTCTTCCCAGCTGAACTGAAAGTCCTGGTAGGGATGAGCACTGCTGGCACTTCGATTTGCCGAGAAGCGCGTTCAGGGCAGTCAGTTGAACGACGAGAAACTCCTCCACTTGTTCCGTACCGGCAAGCACCCTCGCCTTCAACCGTCCCTAGTGAAAATCCTGAACTGGGATCTCAAGTGGTTACAACTGGTATTAAGTGGTTTCATCTGGTAATCAACTGGTCCCAGTTGAAATACAACTGGTACTCTACTGGGGAGCAAGTGGTCCCAGTTGGAGGCAAAGTGGTAACCAACTGGTTCCAGTTGGAGGCTGAGTGGAAACCAACTGGTTCCAGTTGGAGCCCAAGTGGAAGTGAACTGGTTCCAGCTATGAGCCAACTGGGCATGTTATTTCCATGTACAGACCAGTTGGCCAGCAACTGGTCCCAGTTGGACCATGTAGAAATCAACTGGCTCGACAGTTAATTGGGCACCAACTGGCCATGAAATTTTCAGGTAATAGACCAGATGAGCAGTAAATGTTCCCAGTTGGCAGCCAAATGGGCGTATCGTATCACAGTTTACATGAAGCAGTTAACCTGTAACTTCACTTTATGAATCTCAAAATGGGTAGTTCTTATTCCTATAATGATAGTAGTATTCTATATGCATCTAGATGGAACTGACACATGCACTATGAAAGTTGCCATTATATGATCTTAGCATATTCAAATTGAGAAAAAGTGCATCTTATTTTATTGTGAAACATAAACTGCGCATTCAAGAATGCGGCTTAAGTTGGAGCCCGTGCTTGACTTTGACGCCTGGCATGAACGTGCCCAGGACGGTCATTGCGTTTCCTCCGGTGCATTCACGACAGGCATAATTTAAATCAAGTCAAACATGGGCTGCAACTTAAGTTGCGTTCTTGAATAGAGGGGCAAGAGGGTGCGAGGTGATGCATCTAATATTTGCAGATGAACCCGCATTGTCAAGGCTTATTGTTTTTCTTCTGCGGGAGCAAGCAAAATAGTAGTACAGGGGGCACAAATATTTTTTCAGTATAATCGAAGGCTAGGTATCTGTCAAATTTCAGAAAGGGCCAGCCCTGTGTCAAGACATACACCTATATGTCTGTCCTTGTATGTGTGCCAACATATCTTTGGTTAGTACGATAATTACAATCTATATTTACAATTCATAAATAGCAACTCCTTCAGTGATTTGCCAAAAATGTTTTATTAGATAGTTTTGTGAGGTTTATATGGAAGCTGTCTACACATTGAGATCGGATGCTTCAGGCTCTTTATTTCATGTTTGAAAGGAAAAAAAGCATGTGATGTGTTAGATGAACAGCCCAAAATTTTTATTTATGTGACTACATTTATCCAAAGGCACATGGGCAGGGGTTACATAATTAAATCCACACAAAAATATACAATGTAAAAGAGACTGTACCTAAATACTGTTCATACATAAGGAACAGATTACCAACACACTGCTTGTTCAATGCAAACATAATATATCAAAGAATAAACACTGACAAAAAAAGGAACTTCTAAGCAAAGAAAAAGAAAATGTTCAAGAAGTGTTTTAGATGGTGTTCTACCACAAATATTCATGTCACTGGTTGTAGTACCAGGTTTCTGCATGCTTCAGGGAAAACGTTATCAGGGGCACAAACATCGCTTCAGGACCTTTGTTTTATTTGTTTATCCTACATGAGAAAAAGAACTATCTTTAATAAGTAAAGCACTGACATTACCATGAAATGCATGTGGGCGGCTTTAGATATGTCCACTTGTCAGAATCAGAATCATGTTTTATTGAGCTGCTAATATGTGTAATAAAATTGAAGATATAGAAGGAGTTCCTTGAGCATAAAGCTGTAGAGGGACATCCTCTCAGGTAGTAGACAAAACAAATTATATTATTACACGGTCAGGACAGGAACAAAAAACAAAAGAAACAATAATACATGAAATACCAATGCAAAATACCGCCGTGAATACACAAACAATACAAAATAATGCCAACAAAGCAAACGTGATCATGCAAAATAAAGTACTCTCTTGTACAAGGGAAGAAAAAATGTATAAACAATAACAGAGAATGCAAGTTCTAGGAGGACATTATAGCACAACCAGGAATCCTGTATTTCCACACAAGATTCAGTCGAAGAGATAGTCTAGAAAAAAGTACAGTGACCTTTGAAATGGTCCTGACAATAAGACAATTCTTTTACATGCAAGTAACAAAGTGGTTCTGAATAGCTTTCAGGGAACAAGTTTATTAGTTTTCACGTTCCATGCCGTAGTGGCATACTCAAGGTAAAAGAGTCGAAACATATAAATTGCAATTCATTTCCTAAGCATGCAGCATGGTTTTAAGGTCACTGATTTTACAATCTTGTTCTAGGTTAATTCTAATGATAGAATTTTATTTCACATTTATGGTCAGCGAAATATTCATGTTGTAGGAAGTAACCACACCAAGAATTATTCAGTTTTCTGTGTTGAGACCTCATAAGCCACAGTAACATGTCTGAAATAAAGTTGAAAAGCGAAATCTCTTCAGCATGCCACCTGGTAACTGCATCTGGCAAACAGCCTGGCAACAAAGTAGTATCGTCTCCCATCATGCTCTATGCACAAACATCCCGATCGGTAATGTCAACAGAGCTTGGGGGACATCACGGGAAGCCCCAGAGCCACAGAACTCGTCAAGTTGATGACATCAATGTCGAAAGGTGCTACAATGTGAAGTTGCCAGCCGCATGGTCTTTAGCGTTGTACTATAAGGATGTTTTCGGAAACTTTTATTAGTGACATTCAAAGATACCAGAGGAAGTAACACTCATTTGTTATTAACATTCAATTTATCCAGAGGAACTGAACAACACAAACATTGTGAGTTTTAAATGGGATGTTGTAGCTAGTTTAAACTTTGCTGAATACTAATTTCCTGAAAACCATGACATTAAATGTTCTAAGCATCACCTCCGCTGACCCGCGGCGGAGGTGAAGCAGGCATTAAGCACTCCCCATATGTGGGCCGATCCCGAAGATAGTGCAATGCCGGGCCGACCTGCGGCGGTGTAGTATGCCATTAAGGGGCCCACATACACAGCTTCGCTGGTCATCCTTCTTCGCAGAGTGGAAGGGCACTTCTGATTTTGTTCTGTAACAATATGTATAAAGCTCATAGCAAGCATACTCACAGATTGTGCTTATATTTAAAGTTATTTCATAAAAAGCGGAATGTAAACAAAAGTTAAGTAAAAAATGTATTACTGGAAACGATTGACGAGATTGCAAAAAAACTGCATTCCATCACGTTCAATCCAAAGGCATGCAGCTGTTTTATTGTCAACCTCTATGACCTTCTCTGGCATGCACTTTTGAACGCTTGAAATGTGTGTTGTGCCAAAAGAGAGAGAACTAACATAGCTCTTCGATACGAAGTAAATTCTCTTTCTGTCGCTGCAGCTCACTGAGACAATATGCTGTATCTTTGCATGCATATTGTTTGGCAGTCGTACAGCTGTGCAGTCGGTTCTGTCAGGCCTTTGGTATTGTTCACTGTGGAACACACGCCCAGAGATACGGACTCTGTCATGTTCCTCAACAGGGCCAGTGATCTGCTGAGGGACCTGTGCCTCGATTAATCTACGAAGAGACACACTGGCAAGCCTTGGCTTGCCTAAAAGCGCTAGCGATTCGTCCTTGCGCATATCCCAGCACACAAAATCTTTCACTTGGCGACTTGCAGTTGCCTTGTATGCACCAACTTTGTTGGCCATTAGGACTCTGCTCATCACTTGATGAGGCACGCCCTTTGCAGAAGTAATCAATTTTTTAATCTTTCCTATTGCTGCTTCAAAAACAAAGCAAGAGTGTGCCCAAAGTGGCCCTTGCATCGTAGCACTTTTCGCAAGATGTAGCAATAAATGCACATTTGATGTCATTTCTTTTTTGGAATAAAGGAATTGAACACCAACAACAAATTGCACAAGGCATTCTGTGCTCTGCCTTATGTCTTCAGCTGAGACAGTATCTGCAAGAAGAAGGTACACTGCTTTTACCAGCAGGCTGAAGTGCTTCATGTACTTGCCTGGCAACATTCCGTCAACACACACAAGGCTGAAATACAAAAGCCACTGCTGCCACTCACTTGCCTTCCAAAACTTTCTCAGCTGAACAGATCTCGGCAGGCGTGTGATGCACTGTGGCGGCTTTATGGCACACAGCCTTTGATCAATTGTCGTAACACATTGAGGTGATCCAATATAATACGGAGCCCCAACACCAGACAACCACAACTCCATAAACTGGCGTGTCACTCCAAGCAAAACACAATGCATGTAGTCAGGGGTGAAGCCCCACACAATATCGAATCCCAACAAGTTTATCAGTGGGGATGGCCCCTTCACTCCCCGAACATTCACTCCGCTTCTGTGAGCTTCAGCCATGTCCTCAATCATTCCTTCTTTAGTCCTGTCGGGCACAGCTGTGGTGCTGACAGGATACTTGACTGTTCCTGCCAAATAAATATAAAGGAAATAAATTAAGTACAAAACTAACCGGTAGGCAAATAAACCTTTCCTGCAATGAATAATACATATTCCAACTTGTATTAATATTCCTGAATACATGTGACACTCCCAACAGCCACGTCAGTGCATGCTGATGTGAAGTTCCCATTAAGCTTTCAAAAAGTTTGTACAAGTAAAAAAAAAAAAAGAAAGGCTGCAGCCTTTCTTTTTTTTTTTTTACTTGTATTTACACTGACCTTTGGTATTTACACTGACTTTTACTTGAGGCAAAACTACTTCGCAAAAAGAATGCTCAAAACACAAGTTTGTGTAGAGGAAATAAGAATGCAGAAACCAAATTACAGTGGCAAACTAGTGATGGTAAAACCAATAGACACATTAAAATGCAGTCAGCTAAATGTTTTTGTATAAAAGTGAGTTTGCTTACCTTCAATGCACTTGCCAGGGTGCAAACACCAGCCACACCCAAAGTATCCATTATACTGGACCGTGTTCTGCATCAGAGCCCTGGCTGGGGCATCAGCCGTACCAGTGAAACAGTAGACCTGTAAAGACCGGAAAAGGAAAATAAGGTCTTTGATGTAAAAATGAGAAGCTGTCATATGGTTTTCAAATGGTGCACTTTCAATTGCAATTGAGCCCAGTTGGGATAGAATTTCTCGGTCAAGATCGGGTCCTTTGCGCAAGCTGCGTGAGGATGCCAACTGTGGTCCAGAATTTCTATCCGAATCGGGCTCAATAGCGATTGCAAGTGGCCGTGTGACACTGGTATATTACACTTGGTTCAAAAGCTTATGTGCTGACAATTGGTCTTTTGACAACAATAACATTATTCATTGGAATAACCTAACTAAAAAAAAATTGCAATTCAATTTTGCGACTCACCTTAAAAATAAAAAGTTATTTTGTAGGTTGGTTAGTTTTTGACATGTTATACAGCAGTCAAAATCAGATTACACAAATGGCGCTTCCAAAAAGAAAAAGAAAGCTAGTGCAACAATAAGTATTTTCAATCCCATCGTCCTTACACTTTTTAAATGTGTTTCTTCATTTTTTGGTTGTGGAATTGTGCGGAGGGATAGATGATGTGCCTTTACATTTTCTAGATGAAACTTACAAAAACAAATAGAAGGAATTACTCACTTTTGAGTGAAAGGTCTCTCCGTCACACGTCCAGTTGATGCCAGTCTCGGCGAGAGAGTCCATTTGCTTGGAAAATGCCTCCAGCACCAATGTCATATCTGGATGGCACTGGCCGTACCACAGCATGGCAACTGTAACATTTTTGGACCGCAATCCTGGAGGCAACTCATTAACTATCGTCTGAACGGGCCATATTGAAAACTTTGACGAGTTGAAAACCGGACTTCCATCAGAGTTGATCGTCATGGTCAAGTCCATAGCACCGAGACCGAGATCCTTGCGTTGCTGCTGATACAAACTTCCGTCTGTAATGTCTGCCATGAAGGCGGCCTCTGAACGATGTGACAGTACATCTAAAGAGTTTTTCAGCGCCCTGGAATTTTTTTCAGATGACAGAATTGAAGCGATCTGCTGCCCCATGGGAAGACTGACAAAGAAACTTCCTTGCGCCGTAAGGGTATCTCCTGTATACAGCTGTTTGCACTGCGCACATGTTGCTTTCATTTCTTTCCTTTTCTTGAGGTCTCCGTCACATTCGCCAAGAAGGCACACACATTCAGGACAGTAGAAATGAAAGACCATGCTTTCAGTCGAGATCCCCGCAAACTTCTTGAAAAGGAACTTTGTGTCTGGGAGATCGTTTCTTTTCAGTAAAAAACTGACTAGCTTCATCAAGTGCGCTACTTGTGTCCACGATAAATCAAAGTTGACCGCAAAGTCCATGACTAGGGTCACGATGTCTTCTGCCGATAAATCAGAGCTTAGACTAGGAAATGACTGGAAGCCGTTATCTTCACCTTCACGATTTTCATTTGCGTTCTGTGCATGGCGTTCCTCGTGGACGCTCTGCCCAAAATCTTCGCACTCGTCGACTTCCTCGTTTGACCAGTCGTTCACGGAAACTGTTGAATTCCCAGCGGGTTCTTCAGCAGCAGGAACACCGTCCGATATCACGCTTTGCACTTCGCTGGTGTTCGGCACGGGGCGAGACGCCCTGTACCACGTTGATCTCGGCAGCTCGTTCCCTTCAAATAATGGCTCTAAATAGAGCTTGCGCCGCTTAGACATGACGGCGGAACAGGCTAAAATTCGCACTGCGATATAAACTTTTCGAACTAATTAAAAAAAAGAGACGAAGTGTGCGCTTGAGCTAAAATATTTGAGGCCACAACTTGCAAACACGTGCATAGGCGCAAACGTCTTAAGATCTGGATTGCGTCGGCTATGAAGCAGCTATGAAACAAAAGCGACTAAACAGCATTATATGTTTTTATTTTGATACCGAGCAACAAATCTGCGTTAAAAATTTTCACTCACTTAGGCCACCTCTTTGATAATGTTATCACTGCATATTCAGTTTGTGCGCGTAAACAAATTCAGATCTCTTGGTCGGATGGCTGTGCATGGCTGAGCTGAGCCATCCACAATCCACGCCGTTCTAGTCGTCTCCAGTCGGTAGTGTGCAGCACGCATTTTAGCACGTTGTGTAGTACATGTGAGTTGTTTCAATATGTATGCCCTAGTTCGGTTCCTGGATCACGACCATATGCATGACACTCGCCGGTATGTCGTTCGAGTGGATGACATCCGCGATTTTCATCCGGAGCACGAGACAGATTTCGACAGCAAGACAGTGTATGTTGTACACTGGGAGGACCAAGTTGATAGCGACAACACTGGAGATTATCGGGCTCAGATACTTCGACTTGGAGGTAAGTGGAATCGTGTCTGCCCTGATCGATGAGTTAGTCTAATATTCGCACGTACACTTTCAGCCACAGAGAAAGAAACTCGAGAAGCACCAAAGAGAATACACATTCCTAAAATGACGATCGATGAGGACTTCAATGATGAAGAAGCTGTACTGCCTAAAAAGGCCACTGTAAGTGCACGTGTTCGATCGCAAGTCTTTTGTCCCGTCTTTATTTTCTATTTCTTTTAACTGCTGATTTATGAAATAGATATTATCTAAGTGTTTGGAGCATGTGTATTCTAAAATTTGCAGGGAGCAAGAAACAAAAAAACTGTTGTCAACCGGACTGCAGCCAAGAAAGACCGGTATGAACAAATACTGAAAAAGCAGATGAATCAGGCTCTCCCGAAAATCTCGGAACAAACTGTGAGCATACTAGCAAATACTTGTTACTCACTTTTTTTTCCCCACTTTGAAGCTTCAGTGAAGCACAAAAAAAAATTTTTTTTTTATGCAGCGGAAAAGACGGGTGAGTTCGTCTTCAAGCTCGGACGACTCCCTCATATCGAGGGCAGAATTAGAAGAAGAAAAGAAGAAAACTCATTTTTGGAAAGAAAGGTGCATGGAGCTGCGACAAGATAATATGTTCCTTCAAGAACAAGTCAGATCGCAGCAGGTGCTGCTCAATTCAAAATTTTTGAGGTGTAAGTACAACGTACATAGTCTTCCTTGTTAATACATAAACTCAGAAAGTTCTTTATATGTTTATGTCAGTCTGTTCATTCCAATCATGTATGTCTCTTGAATATTTGTTAAACATTTTAACAGTTGATGACCTGCAGCACAGTAGACAGGCTGAAACCTCAGCTGTAGAAACTGCCGTAAAGAAGACGACGGCCAAGACCAACCTCGGTGCATATTGATTTTTCTTGCATATATATGTATATGTATGTATATATATATATATACACATATATATATACATATACACACACACACATACATACATACATATGGAGGGTTGTTTTTTAGACTATATACAGAATTGACAGTCACCTGAGGTAGCTCAATTGCAGTACTCCTTGAACTAGATTAACTGAAGTGGCAGACATTACTTGCATGAGAAATCAAAGAGCATAATAATACATTACTTAACAATAATAACTAATTAACTTTTAAAAATTACTTCAAAACACAGCAATTTACTAATTGTAGCCAGTAAGTTAGCAAAGCATATCCACTTGGAACAAATTGTAAGGATCACGCACATTTCAAGATGTGTGCCATGAAACTTGTGATAAGAATGCACTTTTGTTCCACTTTCTTAACAAAGGTCATTTTACGCAATGAAACAAAAGTAACTGAGGCGTCCATGTACTTTGTCATTTGTCACACTTTGGGAGTGAATATGTCGAAACTGACACCATTCCGAAAATTTGTTTCAAGGACATGTATCTTATGAACTACCAGCTTCAATTTGTAAATTTCAATATGCGTCATAATAGCAATCAATTAGACAATTTGATTGGTAACTTTTTGTGAATAGGCTGATTGTTAATTGTCATTTCAATTTCTCATGCAAGGAATTTTCAGACGTTTTTACTAGTCCAGCTCAATCACTAGAATTATGTTACCTGCTACAAGTAATTTTCAGCAATTATTTATAGTAAAGAAAAGGCACCCGGTATGAATATCAAGGGAAAGGTTTATTCAAGTTTTCGGTGCTTTTTAATATTTTCTCGCAGTACTAGTGGCAAAAAGAAATAAGGCTTCTCTATCTTAAAGTTGCAAATTTGTATGAAAACTGTGTGTCTTGCAAATAGATCTTATTTAATTTTGCATGCTTACATGAAGTGGAATGTTGCATGTGAATGATCTTATTTAATTTTGCATGCTTACATGAAGTGGAATGTTGCATGTGAATGAAATTGAAAGAGGCTACACCATTTTCTTAATACAGCCCTTGGAACTGAACCTCCCGCTGACAAAGATAAAGAAATGGCCATGCGAAGTACGACACCCTTGGTACAGAGTAAGTTGAAGGATGTATGTGTTGCTATGGGCATGAGAGCTAAATTCTGGCATTTCCATACTTAATTACAGCGACTGACAGTCTGCACTCAAAAAGGCCCATTGACGGTAAGGTTTCATTTGTGAATTCCATTTCTTACGTGTGATAACAATATGAATTATTGACTTACAGCCTTCATAGAGGAACCAGCTTCAGCAATAACTGGTGAGTTACTGGCATGCTTATGTGCAGCATTTGTTGTAAGCATGAACTTTTCCTCTTTCCTTATGCACAGCAAGTGGAGCTGGTGACGAACCATCTGTGACAGGTAGCCATGTTTGCATGTTTCAATTGTAGGAAAGTTCTAGCACTGCACCCTTCACAAATGTTGTAAATGTTTTTCAGGGGAGGACTTCGCATATTTGTGTGATGGCTCTGTAAGTATATATTTTGCATCTAATCTGGGAAGTTCTAGCACCCTATGATCAAAACAAGCAGGCTTACTCTACCAAACCTTCTTTACATCCAGCTTAAAAGCACATATTTTGTCACAGTACTTGTTTAATCCCAATGACAAGGTGTTATTATTTTTGTGGGCTATGCCTGCTCGCTAATGAAACAGGTATAGTAACGTCGTCAAAGCAGGTGCCTGCAGAACATCTCTAAGCTGCATCTATCACTTACCGGTGTGCAGCATCTTGGCATGCTGCCAATGAACATGGCACAAAACTGAGAAATTCAAGCTAAGAAAAGCTAACATAAATTTGTGAAATGTGCTGTAAAATAAATGTAGCTATACAGTACAGGTAATCTGCTGGCTTGTAGAGAGTGCAGGCCGCTTGTATTGGAATACTTGCATCTATCATTTTTAGTAGCTAGACATTATGAACACACCTTGGTGTAATGCACTTGCAACAAGCTTAAAGATACCTAAATTCTAATTAGCACTAGTAACATTGCTAGTGCAACTTAGCACTAGTAACATTGTTACTAGTGCTAAGTTGCACATTTTGCATAGTGTCTTCCAATAGCAGTATCATAGAAAGATGTTGCTTCACTCTTATTGATTTTTTACAGTTTCATCTTCAGAGAGGCATTTGCCTGACCTCAATACAGGCTAAGAGAATACTTAGTCATAAGAAGCCCACATTAGTGGTGAAGGAAACCGCCCAGGCCATATGGTCGCAAAAGGTTTTGGCGGCACGCAGCGTCAAGGGGGGCGTAGCTCCAAGGAAAAAGAACCTTGGCGAGCTTCCAAAGCCTGCGTTGACACCTGAGAAAGTCAACATTGTTGAAGGTTTGTCTGCTGTGTATATCTCATATAAATTGATATGGCTGTTATGAAACACGCATGTAACAATTGTTACTTATTTTGCAGCAACCCTGTCCCACTGGTCACGGGTAAACAACATCGATGCATCAGCAGCAGCTGCAAACTTAACTAATATACTGTCGGAAAAAATTCAAGATTGTATCAAAGCAGAGAGACGAAGAGGAATGTTTCCTTGAAGCAATGACGACCATGCTAAGTCAAGGCAGAGAACCGACACCCTAGTCACTCAACTGTGATAATAAAGTTATTTTTTCTACGTGGAGTCCTTTAGAGTGTCTGAAGTGCTAGGATGACCATTATTCGCAAGTTCAAGATCATTTGAGCTAGCTGGAGTAGATGGACATTCTGGCACAGAGGGGGGCTGGTTCTGGGACTACGACCAGCTGGCAACTGGTCCCAGATCCCAACTGGTCCCAGATGCCAACTGGTCCCAGATGCCAACTGGTCCCAGGTCGCAACTGGTCCCAGTTACTGACTGGGAATGTGTTCCTTAAACCAGTTGAACTGGAACCAGTTGCACGCCAGTTAAATAGCAGTTAGAAATTTTCACCTGGGGTCAGTTCCATTTTCCACGCGGTCGCCGACAGCGAACTCAGTTTTGCTTGCACTTTCGCGGCGACCTCCCGGGATGCTTCGGCCGATACAAAACGCGGCTCCAGGTGCGCCTGAATGGTGCCACCCGTATTTGTAGACGGCGCAGCAACATCGTGCGAAGTGCCAAGACGATAATATCGGACACATTCGAGGCGCGATCGCTGGATGCATCCGACGATGTGGAACGCGGCACGACAAGCTCGGCGGTGCCACTGCTGCTCGCACGAGATGTTTCGCCCGCGTAAGAAGCACTGCGACTCTTCAACATCGTCGACACAAGAAGGTATCCGACCTCGTGTGAAGTGCTCGGCGGCGGCTCCCGAACGGCATCATCGGCACGTGCGCGTATGCATCCTGTCCGCATGTGGAGTCCTTGGCTGCGCGTCTGTGACTTCTGCGCTATGCTGCACAGTACTAGCTGCCACGCGACGTTGAAGCAGTCTTTTTCACTGTCGTCGATTTTCGCTTACGAGTGCCGTAAGCATGCGCTGTCTTGTACTTCAGAGGTCGCCGACCACTGGTCACCAGTAAACTTCCGAAACTACGCCCCACAAGCACTGATGGATGCGTCGATACGATGTGGCCAGAGTGGCGTATCACAACACAAACCAGCTTCCGAAACTATGCTCCTCACGCACCGACGGCGAGCTGATATGTACGCAGGCGCATGCCACAACACAAGTCAGCTACGTTCCGCAAGAACTGGCGATCCGAGGAGGCGCTTGTCACTTGTAGAGTCCGCTGCCGACACTATGCTCCGCACTACGTGCTCACAAACAATGCGAAGCGACTGTCAGACGCGTGCGAGCCACGGGCGTTATCCGATATAAGCTTCTGAAACTATACGCCGCACATACAGACGAACATCGCGCGCGGCGGCGGCGTAGCAGAAGACGCGCACCGCCAACGAGACCAATGGCGAAGCTCCAATTGGCCACGTGACGGACGTGGCCAATCGTAGGCGTCGGGACGGCCTTGAATCATTTGCTTTTTTGTGCGCTTCCTTCTTAATGGAGGAGGTGGCTGGCGCGGCAAATTTAAAGAAGGAGAAATGCGCTTTGTAACATTAAAATTCAAACAGCGCTAAACGACAGGACCAGAATGAGGAGGAGACAAACACGGCGCTGTTTGTTTGTGTTTGTCTCCTCCTCATTCTGGTCCTGTCGTTTAGCGCTGTTTGAATTTTAATGTTACCATGCGACACCAACTCGCCCAATCCGCTGCCCTTCTGCAGAAATGCGCTTTCCAACACGGGCAAAATGGCGTCGCTCGGCTGCGCCGTTGCGGAGATGTCGTGGCTTGAAAAATGCCGTTGTTTCGCGATTTCCGCGGAATTTTTTCGTCACGTTCGCTGCTACAAAATTTTTTTGAGCACTTCTACGCCGTTTTCAGTGTTCATATTTTGGAATCGGATAAAAAAAGAGTTATAGAAACGGAATATGTGCTTTTCAAGAAATCTATTTTTTGGTCATTTTTCGCGATACGAAAGCTGCGTCCCCTCTTAATGTCTACTATCATCACTTTATCGCTGCCTATAAAGAAGCACAACAGGTCCTCCGTACAGTTTATAGCGCATTTGATATTCTCCAATTATGAAACAACTCCGCAACAACGGATGGTAGCCCATGCCTAGATTGATCAGCACTTCGCTAGTTCCTCCTGTGATGCATGCAATTGTCCGGAATGCCAAAAACATGTGCCGCGACTTCTCACTGCTAGCTTAACACGTAAAAAACTTAAGATTCGAACGTGTTTTTGTAGTAAATGTGAAAGCGACGCGTCATCGTGATCACATTGTGCGAGAACTCGTTTTGTCACAATCTAATAAGGTTGCAATCTTCTGATGGCAATGGCGATGACGCTGGCAAGGCTGGCTTCGATGGTAGGCTGTTCCGAACGCTGTTTAGGATTTGGTTTCGCAGTGAATTGCATCACCCAAGAACATTTTCCAGGAAGTTTTCTCAGGAAGGGAAAAAAAAAAGATTCACAATAGAATCGGATAAAAACTGCAATAATTTATTGTGAGGCACCACCTTGGCTTTGAGAATTTTCTGGAGCAGGCAGTAAACAGGCATTTTTGATGGGAAACGATGTGCGTTCAATGCATTTACTGTATCTTAAGTGCTCCAAAGATTGACGTTGCTGCTACTGTAGTCACCAATGTAGTCGCTAAAGCACAAGGCTGCGGGATCCAATCCCAGCCACGGCAGCCGCATTTCGATGGGGGCGAAATGCAAAAACAACTGCGTGCTTAGATTTAGGTGCACATTAAAGAACCTCAGGTGGTCCAAATTATTCCTTCACTACGGTGTGCCTCATAATCAGATCGTGGGTTTAGATCGTAAAACCCCATAATTTTTTTACCACTGCAGTCACCATCGGGGTCGGGTGCGTCCGTGATGACTAACCAGGCAAGTTCGAATTAACTGGCAACGGTCAATCTCAGGAGCAAGATAACAAGGGTTTGGTTGGGCACCAGCTGGAACATTTAGTTGGGATTGCAGAGAAAAAGTGAATAAACCGGAGTCAAATTAACAGAAGTCTACTGTATAACCAAACAGGGCTCTACACAATGGCAAAGGCAATAATACACTAATGTCTGCATCCCACCAAATCTATAAATAGGAAAGTTAAACCTTGGTGTAATGAAGTCGGTAAAATAGGCACTTTGTACTGTTATATCGAAATTTTATGTTGAAATTTGATCATAACTTTATGGAAGTAAGTATGGTGAGACATACTTGCTGCAAAATTAAGCACACACACAAAAGAAAGACACATACATGATGGTGCAGGCGGAATTATCCAAACCTGAACAGATCTCACTCGTTGACAGTGAACACTCGCTGTCACAACGCTGGCTCGATGAAGAGCGCGAACAGAAGGGAGGGAATGCTGTCTATGGCCTCTCCATTTAACACGTCTACGAAGCTTGAGATTACGTTCCCTACAGCACGTACTTGATTACATTACCGTGCTCCTACTCCTCCTGCCCCTCGCGCACGTGGCAAGACAGCACGCATCAAGCCACTGTCCTCGGCTCACCCTCGCCCCTACAACACACGTCGTGCAAGCACTGTAGAATCCTACCGCACCTGGACTTTATACAGGGCATAACAGCAAGAGGGTCTTGCGTTCTGCACTAAAACCACTACTCGTCTTTATCAGACGCTGCTCTGCTCTGGCTGCCACCTCGTCAGGGCGCTCATCACACAACATTTCCGAGCCCGTCATGTAAATTCTTGTGACAGGTTGCTCGGCGCTACAAAAAGATTGATGTGCGCCTACGAATGGTGTTAAGAACAAAGGGCCACCATACGTTGTTTCACAAAGATGGTAGCCGCGAACAACAGTCACCCACAAGAGGCACTATGCTGATGAACGATTTCATCTTTGCTGTGCAAGTTCTGTCTTGCTTGATGTGCAGCTTGTACTACAAGGCCCCAGATCGACTACTCAATGTACAATATTCTGGCGCACTGCTTGAGCTCCAATATATCATCGTGGGATCGCAACTGTGTCATCGAGTGGCCCTTTATGCCTGTCATCGTGGCTTTAGTGCATGTGCCAACGCCAGTGATGTTGATTGACATGGAATTGTGCGTGGCTATAAGAAGTTCTATCCCGCCAATCTCGTCCAGTGGGCCACACGGCAGCACAGGAGGCCCTATGCTGACCAACTCTTATCTTCACTGTGCAAATTTGTGCTTACTTACGTCCAGTGGGCCACACGGTAGCACAGGAGGCCCTATGCTGACAAACTC
Source organism: Dermacentor variabilis (assembly GCF_050947875.1). NCBI lineage: Eukaryota > Metazoa > Arthropoda > Arachnida > Ixodida > Ixodidae > Dermacentor > Dermacentor variabilis. The sequence continues at coordinate 46,387,578 of NC_134576.1, read as the reverse complement.
TTTTATCTTCACTGTGCAAATTTGTGCTTACTTACCAGCACCTTGCTATCGTAGCGATAAACGTTTTCTGCTACTGCTGCCTTACCCATTTGATGTTAAAAATGTCTTTTTGTGCATTTGTTCACTTCAAATTATTTTGCTATAATGTGGTGATATTGAATCAAACCCCGGCCCGAAAGAACACGACCCCTTGATCAAGCTGCTTACGGGGCAAAATGAAATGACTGCCTTAATCAATAACATTATTTCACAGCAAGGGAAGCTGGAAACGGCCATGGCTTGTCTGGCTGAGAGAATCGGTGGCGTAAAGGCCCAGATAATGCTTATGAATTAAATGAAAGCAGAAGTAAATTAACCAAGAGCAGCCGTATGTGAACTTCAGAATATAAATGCGTTAATAGTGAACAAAGTTGACGCTCTGGAAAACAGAAGCTAAAGAAACAACTTTATTGGATATGGCTTAGAAGAAGAGGCAACTGAAACATCAGACAGCCTCATAATTATGGTCAAAAAGAAACTTTTTCAAGAAAAACTAAGCATTACTGTTGGCGGCTCGGTAAAAGAAAGGATAATGGGCATCCTTTAATCGTTAAGCTGATAGACACTTGGGAGAAGGTGACAATACTGAAGGTGTGTTCCAAACTCAAGAGAACAACTACTTCAGTGACTGAGGACTGTTCTTGCGAATGATTTTTCTTCTGATTAATATTGTACTGCACAAAAGCAAGGAAATTAATCAATTCTCGTGTGTGCATTGCATTAAAATTAGGTAACTGCTTCAGTGAACTGTTGTGTGTGTACGCTATATCACTACTTTGTTTTTGAGTTGTGATCTACAAATATTGTTCTTATTTCATGTTTATTGTTGATAATTCTACATTGCAAAAGCTGATGTCTCAGTATTTTTTTCTTTAGTTTTTTCTATTTTTCTATTTCTAGTCTTGTTTATTAGCATTGATGTAACCGCTACAGCTTGGGCCCCAAATAGGGACTGCAGTATATGTAAATAAATAAATGAATGAATTAATTAATAAAAGTGTGTGACAGTCAGAAAGATTTACGGCTTAGCTCATCACAGGAAAGGTCAAATGGAGCAAAAGTCAGATTGGTGTTAGATAAAAGGAGCCTTGATGGCACTATGTATGGCTGGAACGAAGGGGGCATCATTAAAGAATTTTAAAGAAAGACAGATGACCTCTTGAGGAAAATAGCCTGAGCTATACGGTGTCGAACACGAACTGTTGCAGCACAGTTAACAAAGCTGTACAGTTGGACACAATCTTTGTACACAACCTAGATATCATTATGTTCACAGAGAGATGGTTCAGGAAGGACGTGTTTGAACGGGAACTTGTGCCACTGGGATATAATGTGTTCCAGAAGAATCGTGACAGGAGAGGAGGAGGAGGAGTTGCCATGTTGTGTAAGAGCTCATTACATCTACAGGAATTGCCAGAGGTTGAACGTTGTGGGGATGCGTGACTCTCACGCCTCCCTTGAGATCTAGTTTTCCCGCATGGCTCGTCTCCTGCAGGGCGGCTTCGCCCGCCGCGTGGCCTGGCGCCCGCGGCGGTTGGAGTGGTACAAGCGCGGTGCGAGAGATGGCGCGAGCGTCGCGCCGCTGCGGGGTTACTCGGGCGCCGGGAGACAAGGCGCTCTGTCGCTCTTGGGGTCGAGACAGCAAGCAGCACGGACGTGCCGTGCCGCGCGTGGAGCGACCCTCTTTCCCGGCGGGTCGGCTAACGGCGAGGACGTCCCGCGCGCCGACCCATGCTTCTGCGAGACCGCCTCGCGTGGCCGCCTTCGAACGCGCCACGATTCACGTGACCATACACGCGAAGGACCAGGCGTTGGGATCCAGCATGGGGCGAACATATTCGCTCGCTTCCGGTCGCGGTGAGTCAGACTTCTAGATTTGTCGCGCGCCCATCGGCATGTTTTGTGGATAGCAACTCGGCTAGCAGGCACTGATCTATGAAAGGTGCAATAAATGCCCTTGTGATTGTTTGCACAACTGTGTAGTTGTTCCTTTGTCCCAAGAGTACGGGTGTGAGAGACCCCACAACGTGTGGAAAGCGTTTTTTTTTGCAACATACGCACTAATAATATCAGGTACACTCTGGGTGTAGTTCACAGACCACCCAATTCATCTTCGGTTGTGCAAGAGAAACTTAAAGGTATTATACACTGTCATCTAAAACCAAAAGACAAGTTGGTCTTCGGGGGTGACTTCAACCTGCCAAACATAAACTGGACAACTTTTTCATCATGTTCCTCGCAAATAATTGAAAATGACATGTTAGGACATTCTTTTTGATTTCAATTTCTGCAGATTGCTAATGATGCTACTAGAATTCCAAATGGCATGACATCTATTCTTGACCTTTATTTTGCAACTGGGAATATAAGAAAGGTGCCACTTGTAACATACTGAATGGTATATCAGATCATAAAGCCATTTTGTTGACATTAGACGGTGAATCACCAAAACAAGGTCAAGTGCTTCTCTAACTTTTCTAAAACTGACATTGGATGGTGAATCACCAAACCAACAAGGTCAAGTGTTTTTGTAACTTTTCTAAAACAAAAAATGGAGCTATTATTGATGTTCTCTCACTTCACTTCAACGACCTTAAAGATAGTTCTTGCAACATCAATGAGTTATGGTCATTGGACACATATTGTCCATGACTGTACGCAACGATTTGAGCATACAATATCTAAAAAGCTCAGAAACATAATCCTTGGATTTCATGAGAAACGTTGCGATTGCAGAAAGAACTGAAACATTTGAAAAAAAGAATGTCTGAAGGAGACACTTCATGAAATTTGGCGCTAAAGATAAGTAAACTATCGAAAGAACCAAAACGGCAAATCATTAGAGCTAAGGAAAGCTAGTATAATAAAAACTTGCAATAATTATTAAAAAATCCCCTGAAAACATATAGAGGTTGATTAGTTTGGGAAACAGTTCTTAGGAGTATACTTTAGCTGGACGGCAAGTGTGTTAACGACAACCACGCTGCTTGTTCTGCATTTAATGCTCATTTCAAAAGTGTTTCCATGCAGGACAACGATTGTCTTTCACCCTTTGTTATTTCTGCTCCTTCTATACCTGATTGTATAATTTCCGAGGAGGGTGTTTTCAACTTACTGCTGAACCTTGATATTACGAAGCTGCTGGGACCAGCCAACATCCCAAATGCCATTTTCAAATGCTATGCTGAGTGGTGTTCAAAATATTTGTCTGTGTTGCTCACTCGGTCCCTTGATCAAGGTGCTTTACCCGGTGACTGGAGGACTGCCTCAGACACACCTTTGCTTAAGACAGGAGACAAAACGTTCATTCGAAATTATCTGGCTATCACATTACCGTCAACACCCTGTAAAATTTAATAGCATATACCGTATTTACTCGAAGCTAACGCGCACCTTCTTTCCGATAAAACGGGTCCAAAAATTGCGTGCACGTTAGAATCGAATATGACCCTAAATCCGCATTACCATATCGCCATCGGCATTCAAAAAATGGCTGCTTCTAGCCTAGCTGTCGTAGCTTCCTCCATGTGCATACCTCCACGCTGTATGTGTAACCAGGCGCTGGTGTAACCTAGTCCACCGCCTGTCTTCCTGTTTTCTGCATTTATTCAATCAGCATGGAAGCACCGACTGCGAAGACACGCCAAGTCCACCATGAAGCCACATTTAAAAGGAAAGTTATCATGTGTGCAGAGACGGACAGAAATCGGGTTGCCATCACAGGCGTTCGGAGTTCCCGAAACTTGCGTGCGGGACTGCCGCAAGCAGGAGGAGAACATTTTCGCCAGCAAAGCAACAAGGAAGGGTTTCAGTGGACTGAAGCAGGGCCGCTTCACCGAAATAGAAGAGTTGCTCGTGGAATACGTGCAAGAGCAGCGAGCGGCACAGCGGCCAGTGACGACCGATCTGCTCAAAGTACGGGCGATGCAGTTAGCCCTGCAGAAAGGGCTAATGCAGAGTTACTTCAAGGCGAATAGGTGCTGGCTATCAAATTTTATGCAAAGAAAAAGCTTTTCTCTTCGAAGGCGGACAGGGATGTGCCAAAAATTGCCCGAAGAATATAAAGAGAAACTGCACATTTTTCAGCAGTAAATTTTGAAGTTGCGCCACAGAAACGGGCACCACTTCGGACAGACTGGAAATTCCGATCAGACACCGCTCTACTTTGACATGCCTGCCACCACAACCGTTGAAAAGATGGAGGCCAAAGCAAGCGTGCGTTTTGTTTTCCAGCCACGAAAAAACTAGAGTCACGGCAATGCTTTGCTGCATTGCGGATGGGCACAAGCTGCCCATCCGCATATGGTCAGTAGCTGCCACGAATTCACGCCCGCCAATAAAATGAAGCGTGCCTCGCTGCTGGACTTTGCTGGATGGGTGAAAGATGCATGGTGCACGATCCCATCTGCCGCGGTCAATGAGGCCTTTAAGAAGCGTGGGATTTCGAATGCCATGGATGGCACCGAGGATCAAATGCTTTGGTTTGTTGGTAGCGATAAGGAGTTGTTTGATAGCGACGACGAGTGATATCTATTGCCCCACATGACACATAGCGGCACAGTGAAAACCTTGGCAGCAAGGTGCGCCGCTTCCATTTGTGTTTTTATTCGTCACAACTTTAGTGTATAGGGAATAAATCTGTTTTTCCAAATGAGAGAAAATAGTATTTCTAAAGCATAACTGCGAGTCGGCCTAGTTGGAACAGATTCACTTTTTAAAAACTTTTTGTGCGCAAACAAACAGGAACAAAGAAGAGGAGCACAGTATTGGACTCTTTTTTTTTTTGGTCATGGAAAACGGGTGCACGTTACAATCGAGGTTCTCATTTTTTAATTATTTTGGTCACGGAAAATGGGTGCATATTAAAATTGAGGGCACGCAAGAAACGAGTAAATATGGTAAGTATGATACTTAACTTTGGCAGTGCTGCATTTTTTGGCCTAAAGATAAAACGTGCAAAAAGGATCATTAAAGAATATGCAAGTTTGTGCCTGTGTATGCATGCGTGAGGTGCACACACGCCTTTGTTTCTGTGTCGCATGTGCATTTTTTTACAGTTTGGGATAAATCACAGTCCTTTGTTTCTAGCATGAACAGGAGGTCCCAATTCAGCTTTTACTATTGGACCTCCTTCTGTATACCTATATCTGTGAAGTATGTTTACATAATAATAAAAATTGATTGGTTGACTGATTGATAGCACTGTACTAAATGAAGGCTTGCCTCGTAATGCAAGAAAGCGTGCTATACATAATGCCACTTTACTATTGCTTTACTTTACTATGCCACGATTTACTATACAGAACCGCAGGAGGTCCAGCTCACTTAATGTTTTCTGAGGTGTTCGACACAATGCTAGGTGCTGAGAATTTCTCGAGTCCTGTTTGGGCCACGAAATCAACTGTAGTTTTGTCTATGAGACAATATCTTTACCATAAATGTAGGTGCACAATTCCAGCCGTGACACTGCTGAGCTGACAACCATATTTGCTGCCAATCACGCTAAAGACGAGCATCAAACACGAAGGATGGAAAAGATCTAAGAGGAAGCGTCACGTGAGCGATTACCTTAAGCATAGGCATAAAACTACAGCCTGTGCTCGTAACAACAGACTTTCGGATATAACGAACCATATTACACTGTTTATTCTAGCTATTTTATTAATGCAACGAAGTTCGCTTTTAATAGACCGCGCTACAACAGACTATTGGCTACAACAGACGAAATTAGTGGCAAGTTGTGCCAAAATCAGGTTTATAAAATGGACTTTTGCCGTTTCGACATGGGCTGACAACCGACTTGTGAGGGTCAGCCGATGATTGTGGCTCAATATCGCACCCACGAAGGAGGAAGGTGGGGCAGAAGCATGCCGTCTTCTTTCGTGTGTGAGGCAAGGTGGTGGTGCGAGGGAGAGGGTGGTTCTACTCTGGCAGCTGCTGCTTACAGCGCGGCTGTGGGACAGCACATTTTGAAAGTGATCTGCGATGTGGACAAAGTGCACCCAGTGTCAGAAGCTTCGTATGCACTGTGCTTTCGACGTTTAGTTCTCATTGAAGCGAGAGACAGCACGAAGGTCCATTCGCTCGCTTCTGCTACTGCGCTTTCTCACTCCAATGTTTTGACAGCAACTTTCCGTGGTCATCGAGCGAGATGTGTTTTTGTTTACCTGTGCGCACATGACACCGTGTTTGTTAATTTATTTAGCGAACATTTACAACTTTATATGGCCTATAAAACTACTATCCTTACTTTGCACAGCTATCTACTAATTTGCTATCGCAATTGATGCTTCGCATCTTGGGTGAAACTGCAACTTTTTTTGTTTGTTTTTTACTTTGGACATTCGTCACTCTCACTCAGCAGTAACATTATAAATTGCAACAAAAGTTTTGGAAGCGAGGTGTTTCGGATATTACGGATTTCGGATAAAACGGACATTTTTTGTCAAATTATCAGGGTTCATTCCAACGAGTCGACTGTATATTAAAAAAGGCTCATGGGAAATAGGCCCTCACCACGTGATGAGAAAGTAATAATTTTTATATGCTGAGTGCATGGAATGGAAAGAGCGCGACGAGGGCACCACTAAAACTGAAGGCATACCGTACAGTGTTTGAAAAAGCCCAACAACTGTGCAAGGCTTACTCCTGAAGACTCACTGCACAGATTGGCTCTGGAGAAAATGTCGTGGCGTGGCTTCGTAGGAGGCTGGCTTGCCGAGGCTAGCTGCTCGGTGTCATGCTCCCTACTATTTGCATTTTCCATCCGTCAGGGCACCAAGCAAGTGCGCTGAAGCTACATTGGCAACGTTCATTCGAACTGTGGTTTACGAGGAGCAATGCTGAAAGTCTGCCTCGCGTCGTTCTTCTCGCAGATTGCTCTGGATACTGAGCACGTGGAATGACCGGTCACTCCACAGAGGCAACAGCAGTCTCGCTCATCATAGGCATTGCCACAAGCGTAGTTTAGTAGCATGACCAGCAAATGAGCAGCGTCATGATTTCAAGTCCCGCTGAACGGCAGCCACTATGCAGTGCTTTCGCACGAAGGGTAGAGCGCCCAAGCAAAACAGGGGAGGCTTCAAACGAACGCTGAATGGGGATGGTAACTGCATTAATGAAACCTATTAAACTGGAGCAACTCTGACCGCTCCAAACTTGCTCCTATCTTGCAACGACGCAGCTCACAGCACACTTTGTTAGACTTTGGCCACAAGAGAGAAATGGAATGCTTACACAGAATGTGGAGGCACGCATTCATGAAGGGGAGGGGGAAATCGCAGTTGTGGCGCACAGTCGCGTATTCCCGTGCTCGATCTTTCTTGTTTTTTCCGCACTCATATGACGCTTCCAGTATCATACTGCCATTGCCGCTGCAAATTTAGCTATGTTTTGGGCTCAGGCTAGTAAAAATAAACAGAACTCGTTTAGATCACTGACAAAGTATATTTTTTACTCAGGGCGAGAGCCCGATGTGCGACTCCTGTGGGTGTGAGGAGACCATAGAGCACCTATTGTGTACCTACCGTCGCTACGACGTCCAACGCCTCTCTCTGCGGGCAACTTTAAGCAGACTGGACTCGAGACCGTTCACCGAGTCAAAGATACTCGGACCGTGGCCACACCTGTCACTGGCTCGAAAAGCGATTCGTGCACGGGCTTAAAAGACCGTTTATAGTGTCCTTGTGTATGATGTCCCTCCCACACATGCTCATTACTTACTCTCTCCCTTTCTTCCTCTTTCTATTCCCCTTTCCCCCACCCCCAGTGTAGGGTAGCAAACCGGATGCTGTTCTGGTTGACCTCCCTGCCTTTCCTACCCTTGTTTTCTCTCTCTCTCTCTGCTCAGGGCTCACTCCGACTCAGACTCACCAAAATTATACTTGGCCAGGCTCACTCGGACTCAGACTCGCCAAAGTGCAAGTCAGCCTGACTCGCTAGGATTCAGACTAACCAAAATGCAACTCAGCTGCGTGGTTGTCGTGTTTATGCGCAAGCACAGCACAACAATATTAAGAGATTCCATTGTTGTTTTTGTTGCAGTAAATCATCCAATGGTGATGTTAAATTTGTATAAATATGAAATGCACCTTAAGAAGCAAACATGTTATCAAAGCTGAATTATATAGAGTCCATGCCAGCCGTGATGGCCCGCAAACTAATGCTGCTTTCGGCAAGCATGAGGACACGTCTTCCATTTACGCCACAGCGCTTGCATATTGGAGGTGGGCAAAGTAAAAAACTTTAGTAGTAACTAGTTCTACTTTTCGCTGGTAGTTAAATAAGCCTACATTAATGCATTGAAAAGCAGAAGCGAATATGTTTTCAGCAGTAAGTATGTTTGTCAACAGCATGAAGCTGACCATTATTTTTTACAGTGCTTATAGATGGGGAAGTAGATGAAACATGAATACATGTTTTGTCATGTTTGTAATAAATTGCTAGCGGTGTTTTTCATGCCGAATGTTTCCGGCTGGTTATGGGGATTTGAAAATAGAGAAATTGTCGGAATTCACGAATGAAGCAACTACATATTAACCTATTCAACTGTCTGCTTTGCTAATTCTTGAGAATCAGTGCAACAGCTCGACATTGTGGAGGTTGAGCCAGGACACGTAAGCTTAATGTTTACTGTAAATAAAGTCGCTTGACTGTCATTGCCATGCACAAGATACAGAATAAAATAAGTTTTGGATGTACTGTAGACGAGATCTAGCTATATTACCGACATGTTTTTTCTTCATCTTGACGTTCCCTTTAGTTCATATGCAGAAGCACTGCAACAATGCTATCAGTGTCCAAATATCCTCAATCTCACATTTTTGCCCATTTAATTAGAGAAAGGAAAGGTGAACTCCAGGGTGCTTACTTCAGATAAAGGAGTGAGCTGACCGGTGATGATCAGTAAAAAATTCAAGAATGATTCCGATACTCCCTAATGCGAAATTTGAGTGCAGCTCCACATGTGTTTTCATTTCGCAATACATTAAGGCAAGGAATTTGAGAGAGGCATGTAGCAGAGTCGGCAATTGTAGAAAATCTGAACTGCGGGTCAAGCGCGTCGGCTTTTATACATGACTCGTCGAAGGTCCCAGTGTAATCGCTGGTGCCCCTTGGTTTCCAGAAAGTACTACACAATTTCCGTCACATATGCAATCAGATTACAAAACAATCGCAAACAAGACAAAACCAAGCACACGGGTACACACCGAGCTGTCGGGGAGGTTTGCACGAAATCAGTTTCCCGCGAGCACATCACTGAAGGGGCCGCTCTTATTGGTGTCCGCCTTTCGTGGCTTGCGTCTTTTTTCATCTCCCGCTCTGCATTCGCTCTTTCATCCTTCACTGTTGTGCTCGTTCGCTCAGTTACACCAAGACCAACGCTGACGCTCGCCGCAGGAACAGCCGCCTAGCAGCTGCATTCTAAAAAAATAATCTGGGAGTGCCCCCAAAAATTCGCTGCCACTCTTCCCGCTCTCAGCGCCACTTTCAGTAGCTACAGCTTTCAAAAGGTTTAGCTACAGCCATTTATGGCTATAGTCAGTTAAAAGCGGGCTTTGCCATACATCTGTGCTAGAGATACTGCCTACCAGTGCACTTCAAACCTTTAGACATTAAAGACACCACGCACACAATCTGAGTGACTTTGCTGTACTTCAACAATATGAATCGCCTCTGCAACATTTACCCTCACATTATTACCGCACCCTCCCTCGCCCTCACCGATCTTTCAAAAGGCGATCCTCACCTAACCCTCACTTCACCACATGAGGGTGCCCATGTCTGATATCGACAATCATCAGTGATGGTTTCTGCACAACGCCTTTGCTGTCTGTATTGCCAACTCTTCAACATCAACCTAGCACATGGTTGCTTCTCTTTTATATTAATGTTCATCAAATCAACATCGGGACATCACAGAAGCAATGGTGTTTTACACCTGAAAAAAATATATGCCCTCTGGTGAAACAGCTAATACAACCATTTTATATCGAGGAATGAGACAATCTTTTAAAAGTACAGAGAGAGTCAATCATTTGGTCAAAGTAGGCAGACACTTTCTTTAACAGCAAGCTGTAGCTTGGAGGCTTATCAAATTATTGAGTTATCACAGTAATAGCTTCTCGCATGGAGCTGTCATTAACAGCCAGCCATTACAGCGAAAAATTACAGCCAGCAGCTCCTAGGACAACCTCTGCTCTACTATGAACTGAGGTCCCCAGCGTTGAGTGCAATGCACAAAGTCTGGGAATATGACATCATCAGACTCGTCGCCGACACCATCCCAATTTTTTGCAGAAGGACATTTAGTGGTAAACTTTTCACATCCAGCTAAAAACAAAACTGCATCTTTCTCAAGCAAACCCTGCATGGTTGAGCACAATATGTGCTACACTTGAAACGAAACCACACAGGTTGTCTTTTTGCAACATTTACACCCAAACAGCTACAGTATACTGCAGTGACTCAGACAACAACCTTTCTTTGCTCCCCTCACGTGCGTAGTCTAGTGACTTGCTCTCGCACAGTAAACTATAAATAGGAAATAATGACAGCTTACTCAATGCTGGTAGTCCTGAACTGCCTTCGTCTGGTCAGCATCTGTAGGCACTCTTCTGCTTCGGCTAAAATAAAAAGGAACATAGCCATCAGTAAGGATAGCGTAGGAAACCTTAAACACTCCATAATGTAAATTAAAGGGGCATTAAGTGTGGCGTCTCAATGACACAGGATGGCGTGGCCAAAGGCGAAAAGCTGAGACAAAGAACAATGCAATATGTGACTAAAGAAGTGCAAAAGTGAAGTTTATACACCTGTTGCATAATCCCAGTAACCCAGCACGCACATAAGGAAACCATGGGCTTCTGCCACCGTCACGAAGGTATGGCAGTGAAGCACAGAGGTGTGTGCATGCACAGGATGCACGTAGAAAAAGTTGTGAGCCACACATGCTCTGCTACTGGCGGCATTGAGTGTGCGATGGCATTTTGCTTGCACAGCGTCACATATCACGTAGCCCGACTGAGACAGACGGAATATCTTTGCACGTTGTGGTCTGCACCACAAACATATCAGGGCCTACTACAAAGCAAAAGTAGTGACAAGGGGAGGCCTTCACTGCAGGGGCTGCAAGTTATTTGTCGAGTCTTGTCGTGTCAGATTCTATTGGAGCAAAGCACATGAATAAAAGGGAAGCAAACGAAGAAACGCGACATGCCGCGATATCTTTCACACTCGGGTAGCAATTGCAAGCAATCATCTAGCACGGCCCAGGCACGACCTCGCACACAGTAGAATAAATCTGTCACACGATCGGGTCAGCTTGTCAAAGTCACCATTGCCCGGCACCTCAGCCTTTAATTGCTTAGGAAGCGCGACTGCTGTGGCACATACACGCCCGCAGAGACAAGTGACGCAGCTCATACAACAGTGCTGTAGTTGACGCACGTGAAAAATGAATAACTAGCCACTTGCACACTGTGGTACACAGGCTTTTAAATATGCTGGCTGGTAAAATAAAGCTGCTGCACTTAAAACAGTGGGAATGGCCATGCAGTGGCCTTGTTTACTGGTATTGTCAGTGCAGTGAACGCCACCTTGATTGTTGCTCGCTCATTGTACACCTTAAAGCAGGAACTGAACGTGCAAGACACAAAATGCTGGCATAGTAGCATGCAGCAGTAAGTTGGCATGCCGAACATCAGTGAAGGAACGCAGCAGAAACAGCACAAAGCACACGAATGCATGGTGGGGGCAGGCTGCCAAGAGCCTGCCTGTGTCTATGCCCCACAGTGGCGGCCAGAAACCCACGTTGCCTGACTGAAGTGCAATGTTGTAGGCATTATGAAAGTCCCCTGTTTGGTGCACCAACTTAAATTAGATAGGCCATGTTCTTATGATGATACCTGTATGCTTCCCAGAAAACAGATACAACACAGATTTGAAATAAAATTGCATATTAAACACAACTGTAACACTATAAGTCAGTTTAGACTGGCAATGTATTACACTTAAAAAACTCTCTCTCGCTCATTCAGTGGAAAAGGCTGGAATACCAATGGAGGAAATCAAGACCACTTTTTCCCTTTATTTGTTTTTACCGTATTTACTCGCATAATGATTGCACCCCTGAATTTGCGTCAATTTTTTTTACTAAGAGTGTGATCATTATGCGAGTAAATATGGTATTTCTGCGCCAGAACCTCAGATGTCTGGCAACGTCACAAATTTTAAAGTACTTTCCGAGATTTTGTCACTGGAAACAGTATCTAAGCTTGTTTGGTTGTGCCATTTGTTTCCTTTAAAAAGCGGTACTGTACTTTTTGCCAGTAGATAAACAAACTAAGCTTGTCTTAGATGCTGTAAAAATCCACCACATCGCAGTGGGCTGGTACTGGAACATTGTGGCAGTGTCTCCACCCGCTTCTGTTTTTCACATGTCCGCTGGCTTGCCGAAGCTTCCTCTCGTGGTAAAGATTGGCCGCTTTGTTATCACAGAAGTGTAACTCACAAATGACACTTAGCTTATTATTCCTTCACTAGTGTCTCTTTCCAGCATCCAACTGCTAAAATAAATCAGGAACAGTAATATAAGAAACCTCGTTAGGTTTATTATAAAAAGACATTCCTAAAGTGCTTTCAATTTGGTGAATGACATTATCCTCAGCCTCTGAGCACAGAACCTCTCCACAACTAGTTTGCACGAAGAAGGTGAGCTAGCCTCAGTAGCATAAGGTAGCCAGTGTGTTTTACACAATAATTTATTGCACGTAAATCTAAAGTTACCAGGAATTTCAGACAATGGCACCACTGTACTTTGTATCGTGCTTTCTGTACTTGCCGATGAACCTCCTCTTGTTGAAAGCGACTCGGAAGACGCACCTCTCATAGCGCATTCACTGCTTTGGGAAGCTAAGCCCGTAGGGTGTGCGAATAGAAAATGTTCAATTTTGAAGCGAATTAGAATAATAAAAACATGAGGCAAACTGAACATGTTTATAGTACGAATACCCCTGTTCTTGCAAAAATGCAATTTTTTTTGCCAGCCGGAGGTGCACGAAAAATAAGCAAGTTTATCACACAGCAAATGATGTAAAACAAAATTATGCTTTCTGGGACAAAATTCTCTACAACACTTTTGCTTTGCAGTATCACATCTGCAGTTATTTAATGTTGTCAGCAACGATGGATAGCTTCCCCCGACACGTTTCAGGGGCAGCGACACCGTCCTGCATGTCACAATTCCTTTAGACACCAAAAAGAGCCACTCACTGGACACACTAGTGTCTGGTATCGGCACGTACCTCTTCACAAGGCTGGGCAACAGTGGGCATCATGCTTACATCACCACACACACGAATCTTGTTTTTGGCCCAAAATTTCACATCTTTCAACCTGTTCTTATCGCAATGAAAATTGCTGCTGGTTGACGAGTTGATCAAGTCTTTCCACGGTGCTGACGTAGAAGGAGCCTCTTCAGAAGCTTCTATCGTTAAAGGCTTATCTGGGTTTCTTGAAATTTTCCATTCTTCTTTTACACCCAGGTTTTTAACTGTTTGCCATTGAAGCATCCTGGTGGTGCTCAGCTACTTTATACTAATGTATACACTGCCAAGCTTGCTGGCCAAATTTGTAGTTTGGAAGCCATGTATTTAGTGCTTATCTTAAAACTTTTTGTGCGCAAACAAACAGGGACAAAGAATAGGAGCAACAGAAGGACGAGCGCTTGTGTTGCTCCTATTCTTCGTCCTTGTTTGTTTGCGCACAAAAAGTTTTAAGATGAATCTGTTCCAACTAGGCCGACTCGCAGTTATGCTTTAGTGCTTAGCCAGATTAGTAGCAGATGAAGAGGTTTCCACCTGGTGGATCGTGTTGTTCAAATGCGTAAAGAGGCAGCACAGTGTGAATACTTGGGCTGATAGTGTCGGGTAGCTACAAGCACTGGCAGGTGCTAACGGTGCCCCCTTTTTACTTTTGATATGCTTCATTGCGCAGCAAGTACGCTTCACCACAATGCAGCCTGCGTGCTTCACTGTACAACACACTGTACCGCGGCAAAGCTAACATATAGAGCCGACAACAGCAATTTTCGGGAGTTCGAATATTTCGAATAAGGAAAGTGCCTTTTGAATTGAATACCAACTGATTCGAGTCAAACATTCCATGTTTCAATGTTCACACAGCTCTACTTTCTTGCTTTATTTTTGTACCTTTTTGTCTAGCTGATGTCTCAGCTAATGCTGAGCAAGTAAAAAAAAAATCAAAGCCTCTTGCGCAAGTGAAACAAGCTGTATATTCTTAGTAAGCCCCCAAAAAAGCCTTCAGTATATTTAAGGGATACTGAACAAAAATATGAAAAAATATTAGCACATATTTGAGAGACAGAGGAATAAAGGGAAATGCAGAGAGGTTAACCAGATGTAAATTTCTGGTTCGCAGCCCCACACTGGGAAAAGGGGAACAGATAAAAAAATAAAGAGAGAAAGTACATCGTAGGGTGTAGTGTCGGACTGAATGCCAAACGAGCAACAAACTGCCTGTGTATCATCATAACACAGCGGAAGCAATCGCATGGCTGCAGGCAAGCACAGCACAAGTAGCATGTGCCATCGGTGTACCTGTTCACCACCAGTCCATTCATCATGGCCAATGCATCCACTTCTACCACCACTCACAGCGGCATAAAAGTCTGCTACAATTTGTTCCCGACACGAAATAGTAACTAATAAAATGAGGTTATGACAAAACTCCACCTGTTCTGCAAAGATGCTAAACCACTGGCAAGACGGGGAGTCACGATACGAGGGTTTTTCGCAGGCAGGCAGCACATACCGACCGTCTCAGCAAAGGCCTCTTTTGACTTGCACGTTTGCTCTTCGTACCAATGGTGTCGAGAAAGCCAATTGTCTTTATTGCAGGGAAGCTTTCATCTTTTTGGATCTTTCCATCCGGTAACATGTGCACAATGCCCTCGAGAGCTCCCCGAGCATCGCCACATTAGCCTCTTGACAGCTGTAATCATCCGTGCAAAAGCATTGCAGAGACTGCCACACATACCTTTCTACTAGCGTGCAAGTCCAGAGGGGACGTGGCTAAAACTGTAGAGAGGAGGAAGAGAATGGGAAGAACGGACACAGCCACGAAACGAGTAAATAGAGGTTTAGCTCATCCAGTGTTCGGGTAAACGGGAGCATCCTGCATGGTGCAGCCACCTGGTGGTGCCGAGCTCAAAGAAACGAAAACAGCTAATACTGCATTAACCAAGTGTATCCTACTTCCCTGCTAGTGTAAATATTCGGCACTGGCATAATCATGTTGCTGCCAAAAATTTACACATGCAGCAAAGTAAAATACACTTTGTTACTGCAATATTAGCTGTTTTTGTCTGAGCTCTGTGCCACCAGGTGGCTGCACCATTCAGGCCACTCCCGTTTACACCTCCGCTCCAACGTCCACCTGCGGTTACCCGAATATCGGACAAGCTAAACCTCTCTAATAACGACCTTGCGACTCTTTCAGTTTCCATACAGAGAAGAAGGTGGGAGAGAGAAAAGATGACGATGAGAGAAGGCAAGAAAACACCAGTTTCAGACAAACTGAAGGTACGGTACGGTTTGGTTCTGCTAATTCTGAAAAATAAAGACCATGCAAATTTGTCAGGCGGACAACTGACGCAGCGCATGCACATATAAAGCCACATAATATCACAGTAGGGTCCGGGCGACACGACGGAAACGGTCGTGCATTAAATTGACACCTCTGTGCCCACTGCAGTAGCTCTGAGGCTATAACGATGCCCAAGGTCACACGTTTGATCCCAACAGCGGCAGCCGCATTTCGATGGGAGCAAAATACCAAAAACGTTCGTGCACTTAGATTTAGGTGCACATTAAAGAAGACCAGTGTTAAAATTAATCCGGAGTCCATCCCTACAGCGTGCCTAATAATCCGATTGTGGTTTTAGTCCATTCGGCCCCATAATTCAATTGAAATTTGGCACTGCTGCCACGATGCCAGGTGTCCTGTGAGGCGACGAAATGCTCAACCCTCTCAGAGGTTATGAAATATGGCACACAACAATGCCAAGTCGCGGAGTGGAGGGTAAGTTGGTACACGTCTCAGTTTCTAGTGCACATCTACGCTGTGGCTACACATGGCTGTTAGCACGGCTGAGCGCATACGCAGCCATGCACCCTGCAGCAGAGGTAATCTGCAGCGTGTGCAAAGACTGGGTGCGCCAAGCCGGCATGGCACCATGTAAGGTGTCCTACCATGCATATTGTATTGGACGTTGCATAATCTCGAGTTTCGGTGACTCGTTGGAGCAAGAGGCAGACAAAGCATTCGTTCCCCTATGCCGGCACTTTTCCCAATAGCATTGTCGCAGTGTGCGCAACCCTATTAGCCACGGGGCCGAGTGCAGGCAAAAGAGTGGCTGGCTTTGTTTAATTCGTAGCGCCTATAAGATATCGTAAACGTATATGACATGAAACCGTATCATTCGTCACCGATTCCCAAAAAAGTGAATTATTTTCTCATTCAAATTTGCTTTTTTCGATTGCCCTATAATTCAGAAAATTCTGCAGCCCCTTTCCATGGAAGAAAAATCGATCAGTGACTGTACTTATTTGCATAAATGGTCGAATTTCCGTACAGCGAAATTTCAATATAACGAAGCAAATTGCTGATTTTACCGACTTCGTTATATAGAGGTTTAACTGTATCACATTTGTCCACTTTAGCTGCTCCCATGAATTCAATTTACAGAACTGGAATATTTGTTTTAGGTACACAGATATGAATGTGTAAACTTTTGTGCTTCAATATTTTTGTAACAAACTATTTTGAAAATTTTTTTTAGAAATTCCAGGCTTTAAATCAAAATGCTGCTTTCTTGAGTCAGACGAACTTAATTTTCTCTTTCAAATGCACCAAATTTTATTGCAATTGGTCCAGCGGTTGTCTCATCAAAGCAGTTCTGCTTTTACAGGTATTTGAATGGGCAAATAAAAGTTGGCACCTAGTTAAAGCTTTTTGTAACATTGTTTGAAACCGATAGACAAATCACTGTAATACCCATCATTCCAGTATTCTGGATAGAGCGCTTTACTGGTGAAGTGTGCAGATCTTCACAGCACCACATTTCTCTCAACGCTCAGTGACAACTGAGGAATTCAGTGCCAGCTCTGCATACAAACACACCGTACTTGCACTCCCTATGTGCCTGTACTCTGAAGCAGCTCCCGAGAAGCAGAAATTGTGAAATAAGTTTGCAGACTGAACTGTGATGTCAGGGAAATTAGTGCACAAGGCACATTTATAGAAATTCTCTATGAGTTGGACAGCAGGGTATTCCCTCCTTCTGTAGGTTGTGGTCACAGATGACACTTTTCTTAGTACAACGCTCTTTGTTTCGACACTGTGCGTGCCTCTCACCTCGGACGAGGGCGGCCTTTCTGCGGTAGAGTACCCAGAGCCCCATGATGAGCTGGCACGACAGCCGCAGGGAGAAACGCAGCGACTTGTTTCCGAAGATCCCCTTGGTCAGCTCGCGCTGAAGGTCCTCACTGCACGTACACACACTCTCACCTCGCCTGAGGAAACAATTACCACGCAGGCACGTGACACGACGCTAAAGTGACGAGGCCCAAGCACAAATATTTTTCGGCTCCTCAGGCAGGTTGGCTAGTGTGCACAGTCAGCCAATAAATGCACCTGCCCAACACAGTGCTTGAAACGGTCGACAGAACCGGGGAAGCTTCAACCTGAAGTTTTGGCAAGGGAACTTGCATTTATGCGGGCAACAACTCCTTTCCTTGGGCAGTTTGTGCTACAATGGTTGTTTGTTCATCGACACTGCAAGCCCCCGAAAGTGCCCTTACATGAGTGGTAATACGGAACATAAAACACGCTATGTTATGCTTTCATATAAAACATAGCAGAAGGCATACGCATAGCAGTAGGCAAGGTAGCGCACGCTTTTAGCGCATATAAGGCAGTAAAACTCACAGTACCGACAAAATTTTTCACATTCACAGTAAGGACAAAAATATAGCGCACAATTATTGTGTAGCACACATTATAAGAATGCATAAACTTCAGTTTCGGGGAGCTATGCCATTACTATAAATAAATGTATGAGCAGCATTAAAATGCACTCGCAGAAGATCTTACTATCCATTGGTTTTGTCCTATTCATGGCTCTGAGAAACATACTTATTTATGTAACTCATCAATCTAATTAATATAAATGCACAAACTAGTCCATCAAAATGCCCTAGCGATGTACATTTACATAAAAATTGGCATTCGTGAGAACAGTTCCTCACAACTGTTAGTTAAGAACCAAACCTTCCACTGGGCTTAGTGTATTACCTTCATAATTAACTCAAACAATGAATATTGAATGCAGCCAGTGAAGCGTGATGGAACACCCTAGTGTTCATTCCTTTTGACCCAGACGGAAAGGGCAACGCTCTCTATTGTAAAGCCCCTTAAACTTCGTAAAGTAGCGACACTCTCCTCTTCCGCCTTCACTCCTCCTTGTTTCTCCTCTCTTTCACGTTCCCTCGACCGTGGCGCCACCTACACCGCTTGAGCGTAGCAACGGCGCCAACATGCGCTCCTTGCCACTCCATAGGCACTTCTCGAGCGAAAATGGCACTGGAGCACGGTGCGAGGACCCACGGGATGTTATTAGGCCAATAATTATGGGGCGTAAGCCTCGGCCAGAGTGCACAAGGAGGGGGCGGCATTTTTCAAAGCATGCCGCTACATTACGAAGTTTAAGGGGCTTTAGTCTATTGGGCTTGTCAGTCGCTCCATGGTCAACCCTACAAGGAAAGGGTGAAGATGCACTATTTGGCACTGCATGGCAACTTATGCTGTTGATACCACGCGACTCATGATAACGCAGCTACTGTGTATGTCACCAAGCTAAAGAAAGGATCCACACGAGCCAGACGATAAACACCGAGTGACTTCCATCATCTAAGCCGTTGGCCAAAGTGCTCACCTCAGCTTGGCCAAGGACACATTCAAGAGCTTCACATGGCGGACAGACTTTGGCGAGGTCGCTGCCAACCTGCGAGGAAGACACGGCAAAAAGGTTGGCATAGTTGCATAAGAGGTGCTACGTGTGAACGATAGATCTAGGCTTGGATTACTTTCTTGATACTCTCGCAGCATTCATATGCGTGAAAAAAAGATGGGTTGTAAGTAGAGAAAATGAATTTTCCTTCTCAAAAACATAGGAATTATTGCATGTTGTAGATTTCCCTACGTGTTAAACCACTGACAGCAATAATTTTTTTGCCTGTAGAAGAGCCGTTTGTTACCACGGGTGAGATTTCTAAACTCATTTAAAGAAAACCGAAATGGGCATCAAGCACAAAACAATGTCTTTGTAGTATTCGCATGTTTTCGCAGTGAATAGACTCAGACTTGGCAGGTGAGCCGTCTCGCAGAAATGGCAACTTGAACTTATGCAGCTGGATGGACGCAGTCACAATTTTCTTACGTTTGTAGGAAACAATGTGCAAAGCGTCATTTTCAGTCAGAAATGACTACACACTGACATGTTTTTGCTGGATAACCCTATCCAGCAATGGATGTTAGCCCTAGGAGCTAACATCGGTTGCCAGTGTTGCTCAACTGTTAATATAAGGTTCAGTTTCACAATGCTCCTGTGCCAAGTTTCTTGCACTCGCACAATAAATAAATATAAAAAATGATACTCATATTAGTCGTGTAAGCATGCATGGTTTTACGCATATATAAATTGCACATCTGTATAAAATGCAAGAAAATAAAATAAATTAAATTGTGAAAAAAAAAAAGAAAAACAAACTGCATTCTATAGTCTAGGAAGTATGGTACTGCATAAATATATTACATAACTATTTGGAGGAAGCAGCACTAAGGTCAATGTCCTTTTCTTTAAAAAATGTCCTTAATGATGCAAGTGGAACGTAATAGACACTAGGCCAGGCCACGCATTGGGAAAGGGGTGAGTTCAAGATCAACAATGGTGTGAAATTGAGCTTGTTGGTAAAACATGCTTTAAAGTTTTGATCAACAGTGCAAGGACACCAGGGGGGACAGAAGAGAAGGCAGTGCGTTGGACTTCCAACAATTTTTATTGTCTGAAGTTCAATTGCTCTGTTCTATAGAGAACATAGCGCTGAACTTCAAACAATAAAAATTCTTGGAAGTCCAATGCTCTGTTCTCTCTTCTATCCTCTCTGGTGTCCTTGTGCTGTTAATCAGAATGTTAAAACCCCAAGATCAAGTGTGCGCATAACTTCAGAGCAGGCAACAAGAGGTCAAGACACAATATGACCTCTGAGACCATGACATGTCAGTCAAAGAGTGGCTCCCTGTCACCTCCTGTGAGGTCATGCTGAGGCTGTGCCCAAAGGGTTTGAGAGTGCAGCATACACTGCGAGCATAGCGCACGCTCTTAAGCATGATGGACTAGGCAAGTGGCGTTGGGACAAATGTTGCGGTTGCCAGGCCATCATGCCACAATTTTATATAGTCTGCTTTTTGGGCATGTATGTTCTGCTCCAACGGACTGTTGCGTCCCATGTGTGCTGCAAGTACGGCATGATGTTCTGTCCCCTGTTTAGCTTTTGACATGTCGTGGCGCACCTCTATCGGCCAGCCAGTGAAACGCCCTGCGATGTCCTTTCTCGTCACAGTATACAGTCAAACCCGGCTATATATTCACAGCCTATCAGTTCAATATAGATCATAATTTGATATAAGCCTGCTAAATAATTGGATGTCATAAAAGCACATAGAATTTATAAAATCACTTTATTGATGAAACTAGCTTAGTTTCGCATGAAATAGTCCTGCATCTTCTTCTGCTTGGGCAATTTCACTGCCTGCGACGCACGCACTTTTCCACATTGTCTAAGGAGTCGGAGCAGCTGAGGCCGCAACCTTCTGCATTCACAGGGAAGCACCAGACTGGTGGGAGCGCACCAATCACTTCGGAGGATGTGGGCAAAGGATCGTCGTTGCTTTCCTCATTGTGCCCACTTTCAGTTCTGCTCGGTACAATGTCGGCAATGTAGTCTTTGTTTTTGGGCTCTCTTGTGGCTGCGACATTATCATTTTCACTCAGACTCGTCCACCGTTGATTCGTGAACAGCTTCAGGAAATTCTGACAGCTAGCTCCTAACTTCGGCAACACTGGCAACAGCTTCGTCGCATTTATCAGGATTTACAGTCATCACCGAGCACGCGGAAGCCGGCACAGCTGAAGCAATTTCGGATGAACCACTTGTACACAGCCGTGCATACGCATCAGGCACCATGGGCACCAGGTCGCAAGTTTGGCCATTTTAGCCCTAATCTCCCCCTTATTCTCCAAGATTGTGCTGAGAGTGCTCCTCGGAATCTTGCACGCTGTGGGGACACCTGACTTCTTACCGCATTCGACCCGATTTATAATTTCGAGCTTCATGATGAAAAGCAAATTCTGCCGCTCCATTATGGCAACATTTCGGAAGAAGGCCCACAAGAGGCACAGACAGTGGACCAGAAGAGCAGAGAGACAACTCGCACTTGCGACATCTTGCAGAAAGAGCGCACAACACATTCTGATTGGCTGTCTGAGGAAGCGCTGCAGGTGGGCCAGGATCATTTCTTGCAGGGGGGTGTAGACAGCTCATTTGAGGCAGCGCGGTCACAGTAAGGAGAGCGGTTGGATGGAGCCGCGCCGCCGGGTTTTCCCATCACCACGAGGGAAAGCCAACTCCTGGGAGCACTTTTCCACCACTTGACGTTCGATATATCGAGAGTCACTGCTATTTTCGTTCAATGTAACCTAACTTTTGCTACGCATACTCATTCTAACTATACAGTGTCCAGAAATTGTTCGATATGTAGAATAATTCGATGTAAACGAGTCTGGTTCGACTGTATATCCAATCACCACGTGTTACAATAAAGTTATTTCCCCACTCTCCTACTGCACTGGTGTTCCAATGCTGGCCAGCACTGAAGGAAGTTTGCTTTGAGTGCTAAGACAGCTTCGAGCACAAATAATGGAACACATTTGGAAGACGTCACTGTGTCTTGATTCCGCCTAGCATTGACAAGAAAAAGCCTTAAAACAAATTTTATTGTTGCATTTGAACACTTTGCATGTGCGAATCGGTGGAAAATGCAATGTCCACACTTTGTCTTGCACACAGCAATGCATAGCTGCGTTTTCTTGTGCGTAGACAAAAGTTCTCGTCAAGTTCTCAAGCATTCGGCTAAATTACCATCTTATTTACACAGCAAAGTAGCCCGCATCATTTCCAACTTCAATGCTGTCTTCGCGAAGCTTTTTTTCACAAGCTTTGTCAGAATTTGAACGAGACCTTGCTGTCCACTTAGCTATCTAATTAGCCATCTAAGGCGAGAGTATTAGAACACAGCCTGCATCTGCTTGCCCATGCGTCATCCAGTCGGCAGCGTTTTTTGTTCGGCTGTTTGGTTCTCCCTGCCAGCTGCATTGGCAACACCACGTATGGAACACCTTTACAGAGAAAGGCTAGCTTGTAATAAAGCCAATATAATTCAGACAACACTAATTTATTGAGAAAAAAGGCTGATAAGGTGCACTATGCTATCTGTACCTTTAGAAATAATTAATGTGCCTTCATATTATAATACAGCTGTAATCGGTAGTTAAATATGAACTCAATTTTGCCTTTAAACGTGAAACATAATGTGCAAAGAAGCCTGCCCGATGCAGACACAGCGTTCTCCATACTTATCTTGGTACATTAATTAGGATAAAAATAAGTAAATAACAGTGCTTCTACAATTAAATAGATAATATCCCATTTTGAAATAATTTGCCTACGATAAAAAGCTTTGTGTACGTTCTGTTTGCTTCGGGTTAAACATGTTTGCTTAAGACATCTGCAATGGTGAGGGTTACCATTGTGTTACGGCAGTTATTCCTGCGGTGCAGTAGTCAAAATTATTCAGCTATAGGATGGCTTCCCTTAGTTTGAACAGACACTTTTAATAATTGTTGTACGCAGCTGCCATATCCAGCCTGTTTAGGTAGATAACCCAAAGAGGCAGACATTTTTCTTGCACAAATTGCACTGCCACAGTGGATTATTTTAAGAATCACTAATTAATGTCTTAATTTCACCTAATGGCCCGCATTGAAATTAAAATATTGAAGCCCAACTGTGGCACCAGTCTTAGAACATGTGTTAAGCAGACATCACTACTTTTTGGCTTTCAATCTTACAATGTATGCCCTGAAGTGAACAATTAAAATGTAACTAGTATTTTTTTAACCACTGCAATTTGTTGCACAAGTAATCTCCACCTTTTAAGGTGATCCATCTGAACAGGCTAACTTGCACTATTTGTTGCAGGCAATTTTTAGGAAAATATGTTCTAACTAAAAAAGAAAAGTAAAATAAACATAGTATAGGCAGCAAGAGAATTGTGGTTCTCACCAAAGCAGCCCGAACTTCCCCTTGCGCCGATGGAGAATTTCATGCACGTAGAACATGATGGATGCACCTTAGATGTTGTGACTGAAATAAAGACAGCAGCGAGATGCAGATTAGATATGGCGGCTGCAGGAAGTTGATATGCATGCATACGAAACAATTTGCATACAATACAAACTGCAATTCCACTTCCAAGCATTTGTATGTTTGCGTAGCATATGCTATGAAGTATCACTTTTCATATCTCCAAGAGCTATACTATATCCATAATTTATGTGACGTGCTGTTCAGCAACAATGCAGATGGCCTAAAGCAAATGATTGAAGATCTTAACTGGCCAGATATAACAGAGGGTTTGAAGATTAATGTGCAAACAACTCAAGTAATGACCAATAGCCTGGCTAGAAAACAAGAGTTTGTGTTCCACAGTCAGCCCCTGTAGGCTGTGCGGAAGTACAATTATTCAGACAAGTCACAGGAGGACTCGATTCATGAGAACAAAATTTTAGAGAAATAGAAATGAACTGCAAAGCATACAACACATAACACTGGGTGATGACCCACAGCTAAACAATTACCTAGAAAAGAAAAGCGAGTTACACGGTTGTTCTCACATTGCAAGAAATGCGAAGCATGTGATGTTCCCTCGTGAGCAGCCATTTGTGGAAGGCGTGGAAGGCCGGTGTGCAGAAAGACACAACTCCTGCCTTTCCTGCCATGAATGCCGACCAGCTTGCTCAACACTTTCAGTCTGTATAAGAAGTCTTTAAGTTTCATATCTTCTACTTTGCTAATCAGTGTGCTCTGCTGAATTGTGTAAGCTTGCCAATCACCTCTGTGATTGGCAAGCTTGCACAGTGATACAGGTAGTGTGCATCATGCTGCCTATAAGAAGGAGACATTACAGAGGTATACATTGAACAATGGTCACCTGAAGTGATGGACAGCAGTCTAGCTAGGGATCTGTCTCTGAGGCCAGCATTTAGACCAGAGGGATTGTCCTCGCCAAGACGACAAGAGCTTTGCTCGAAAGCACCTGCACAGCTCGCTCTACACAAGTCCCCTTGTGCAAACCAGGGCTGTAGAGACACATCCCATGTTCGACCGCTGATGATCACTTGCACACCGAGACCTCACAAATGACCAAACTACAGAAAAAGGTGACCACATGTGTAATGGAGCCCCATGAACTGGATAGTGCAGTTGGCTACCCTACAACAAAGGAGGGGTAAAATGGAGGCAAAATTAATGAGCAAAATGCTTAAATGTAACACAAAACATACAATAATTATTTCTAATAGCATCCCCTTTGAAATGAGGTGGTGACAAATAGTCACCCAGCCTGCTTTGACACAAGGTGGTGGTATGTGCCACCACACTACAGCACATACCATTTAAGTTTATACGCAACTTTACTATTACTAGATATTTTTTAATCCCCACTCTTTGATCTTTATCGTAAATCCACAATTACATCATTCTGAGAGT
The DNA here is from genome assembly GCF_050947875.1 of Dermacentor variabilis. Classification (NCBI taxonomy): domain Eukaryota; kingdom Metazoa; phylum Arthropoda; class Arachnida; order Ixodida; family Ixodidae; genus Dermacentor; species Dermacentor variabilis. The sequence continues at coordinate 46,362,571 of NC_134576.1, read as the reverse complement.
ACATACCAACTTTTCTTTGAGATCACTCAGGTTCTTCTCTATATATGCATCACCAATATTGCAAATGTGTGTTCCTTATGTTTACTGATCTAATGTTTACCCGCTCCTTACTTTCTCCTAACCCCAAGGCTTCATGGAGACACCACATTTTATCTACTTGAAATGATGACAATGATTTATTGGCATCCCCTTTGAAACAGGCGGTGTCAAGAAGCCACCTAGCCTGCCTGAGTTAATCAGATATTTTATACATACTTTTCATTCTAGCATTTTTGTATGCATCTCCTTATTCTTTCTTTCTCTTCCTCAAACTTCCCCGTCTACCTTGTAACAATACCCACGCCTCTTAAGGATCCGGCTGTATCGATCTCTCCCCTGCTTTTCTTCCACCCATCCTCTAAACGTCTCTTGCTTATCTTGCCTACTGACCAGTTGATGCTTCCGTCCACTTTAAATACAAGCACTTCTGGAAGGCCTATGTTACCCAGGGGTCTCACACGATGAATCCCTTCGCATTCCATTAGGCCGTGTTGAGTGATCTCCAGATTTTTGCTGCAGCATACACATGCCTTGTCTTGTTGCAGTATTTGCTCTGGTATGTTTTTGTCCTTTGGCAACCAGCCCGAGCCTCAAATAGTAAGGCACTGCCCTTTTTGTTACCGTACGTCGTTTCCCTTATAATTTCTTTCTTCCCCTTCTTACAATTCTCCACGCTCCTTTCTGTTTCCACTTCTTGCATCCAATTCCCTATCTCTGTTCCTCTCACTTTCTTTCTGATGACTCCTGCTTGTCCACTTACCTTTCAATTACCCTGTACTTGGTTGCCACCTTTCTTGACATCTTGCTGCATTCTGTGTCCCCACTTTTCAGGTGCAAATAATTGTGCAATTTAGCCATCCATTTATTTTGATCCATGTTACTGAGCCTTCGTGTGAAACTAATTTTCCTTTGCGCTTTTCGAACTTCAAAGGAGGCCCAACACATGTCACCCTGCACTGCTTCATTTGTGGTTTTACCGTGGGCTCCCAAAGACAACCGGCCTACCAATCTTTAGTTAACTTCCAACCCCTGTGAGATTTAAAATTTTAAGCACAGAATGACATTTGCAAACGTTAGTGCTGGCCCCATTACTCTTTTGCAGATTCCACGCACCACCTCATACTTATTGTGGGGTCAAAGTGTTCCATCTTTCATTATTGCTGCATTCTGCTTCCCCTTTATTTTTACATTATCTTGGTGGATGCCTGAGTAAGTCCTTTCTTAGTTTATGCATACGCCACAGTATTTATATTGCCATGACTATAAGTATAACTTGCCATTGGATTGGCACCTCGTAATTAATCATCTTTAAAAATTATAACTCCCAATTTCTATGGGTTAAACTTAAGGCCTAGATTTATTGCTGCGTTACCGCAAATATTTTCAGGTCTCTCTAGATCTCTTGCATTGTCTGCTAGTAGCTCTGTGTCGTCCAACTACATCAGGCCGGGGACGTTCTGTTGCACTATTTGTCCATTATGCATGTAGGATAAATCAAAACCCAATCCACTGTTGTCAAGTTGTTTTTTTCTATGCCCTTAGCATAAAGTTTTAACAACGACAGAGACGGAGTACACCTTTGCTTCAGTCCTTGGGGAATTTCCGCCACTTAATTACAATTTTAGCCTTCCCATACAATTTGTACTCGGTTGTCTCTATATATCTCCCTCAGCAGCTCCACAAAATCGTCACATATGCCTTCGTGTTTGAGAATATCTTATAACAATTCACTGTCTGCAGTGTCGTCGGCTCCATTAATATCTAGGAATGCTATCCAGAAATGCCTATCCAATCTACTAAAATTTCTATGCACCAAGTCATTACAAACATCTTATCCTCTAAACATCTGCCTGGTCTGAATTCATTCTGTAGTTTCCCCAGGCCATCACTTTTCTCCACCCGCTTTGGCAGTCATAATTTTATGGCTTGCAATATGATTCTACGTATCAAAAATGTAACCGTAACTGGCCTGTAGGAGTTCGTCTTATCCTTATGACCTTTGTGTTTGTAGATGAAGTGCTGCAGATTGTTCGTAGCCGTAGCACCACCTGGTGGTGAAAGATGCAACTACTATTGCTATTCTGCTAATTTCCTGCAAAAACCTGTTACTCTACAAATGACTTTTTACTTTTTCTTTTACTTTTCGATCACCCGCTGCATAAATTAAAAACAGGCAAGAATCACATTAAGTCAGATATCACACTACGTACGTCTCAATAACTTAACTTTCCTCGATTATTATATAGTCTTTACATTTACAATTATTACATCTATTATAATATTACAATATAATTATAGAACCAAGAGTGCATTGTGTCATTTTACCACAGGAATACCGTGAGATCTGCTATGATCCAATGGAGAGCAATTTTAATCTGCATGTAAAACACCCTGCACTACAGACTTGAGCTGCTGTCAAGGGTCAACTGGAAATTTAGCCCAAGTGCTCTCCCCACTTGTTCCTTGGCCACTGCTGAACCTCAATGGCTGATAGGGGGCACCCATCAACATGCACACACTTTACTTTCAAAAACAATGCGAAAGGCTAACGCGGCTGGTAGGCTTCTAGACAATGACGGTTGTGAAGACATCAACCAAACAAGAAAAACTGCTTCTCTGCTGAGCCCAACAGTTGGTTCTTGTTGAGGGAACCATTCGTAACTGCTTCACCCCTGATTAGGCCGACTGACTATGCATGGCTAAAACGGACCACCGCATTCTTTATTTTATATCCTTCCCACGTCCACAGGTATGTGCAACACTGTCTAACACCTCCTAAATTACCTGCACACCTAATAATTCAAAATAATTAGGGAACGCCTGCTAGACCGTTTGACACGCAACCCCCTCCCCTGCCTTCCAGAGGAGGCAGAGGAGAGGGTAGCATGCGACCTTCTGAGCCCTCCTCTCCAACCCCCTCACCCTCCCCGACCTCGACAGAATTTCTACACCACTCGTGGCGCGGACCCATGCTAATTCAATGGAAAGGTAGAACCGGCCCTGTAGGGAATCGCCAAACGACGAAACGAAAGTTGCGGAGTGCAGCGAAGCAGTTTCTATTTTTTTTCTGGTTGCGTTCATATTCTCACAATCGTTGTTGGCTCGAAACCTACGCGCCACGTCACTTTCTGTCACAATTGTTATGCTTCACCGCAATACACATTTTATGTATTGCGGCGAAGCACACTAAAGTACATTCGCCATTTGGAATGCATACAAGACCCATGCCGGGTGAATCAGTGACGCAGTTATATACTTCTTTGCCGAGTTTCGGTCACTCTTGAAGAAAAGGCGCGGAAGATGCATGTACGAAATTTATGCTAGCGGCTATCCAGCGGCAGCGGATTTCAAAACAGCGCGCGCTGCTGCGCCAGTGTCTATATATGCTTGGATAGCCGGCGAGGATCCAAGCATATGCATACATATATATATATATATATATATATATATATATATATATATATATATATATATATATATATATATATATATATATATATATATATATATATATATATTATATGCATATTTCAATGTAAAGGATCGTTGCACGACATCCTTTACATTGAAATGTCGTGGACGAAGGAGGACGTTGAGCCCCCCAAGCGATTTGACGCGAGCTCGAGATCGGGAGCGAGAACGCCTAGCCCGCCAAAACGGTCCTGGCGCCGAAGAGGCCGCCGCAAGGTGACGTAAGCGAGAGGGCGCATCTAAAGCCCCTTTAGGCTCATCGGTTCGAGTCGCACATAGCGAAACTCATCGAACATGTCTGAATGCGAAATATGCTTTGCTCCCGCACAATAGCTAACGCTTGAACACACTTACACACTCGTAGCCGTCCTGTGATGTATACGAGGTGTTTCAGCGAACACCAACGTTTTTAGGTTAGGTTAGATTGGCGAACACCTTGAAAATTCTTAAAGGTTGCCTGTGGCAGGATGGCACAATTATGGTTATAGATAACTGATACAAGTTGAAATCCAAATACATATCTGTGTAAACAATCATTGTAATATGATCCAACACGAAATAGAGCTATTAATTAATATCCACATGAAAATTCGACAACTCAAGAAATAGCCACTCACAAAACAGCTGTGGCTTAGTTTACACACGTTACCGATTAAGAGCTGGGAAGTACTCGACGCCGCTTGCTTTACTTTCTTGAAGTCGCATTTAATGTCAGATCGAACCGCCTCTAAAATGGCTCGGACTGATCGCACGAACTGGTAGAACTCCTGGCAGGTTTGCTCACAGTTTGCCTTTACCAATATTTCGGCCTTGACAGGTCCACGCTGCATCGGCTTCGTTCACTGCTCCAAGCTCCCGTCAAGAGTAAAAAAAGTCGCCCCGCGAAAGCATTAGCCACTGGAAGTTTCGAATGCTCAACACAACTGACAGTGCAATGCCGTCTGGTTCGGAAAAGAAGCCCCTTTGTGCAAGCTGCTCCACTTGCTCCCTAAACATTTCTTTTTTTTTTTTTTTTCGCTGCGACTAGCTGCCTGATTGCTGGCTGCAGACAGCACGATTCATCATACCCGCTCGTTCATGTTGATTGCCGATGCCAAATGGGACGCCGCAAGAACTTTCGCAAGGTCGCGGAACGTTAGTTCGCGCTCCAAATCCAAGCACTGAAGTTTTAAAGACGCGACGGTGCGCGCCAGTTCAACCAGTTCAACCGGCGGCTCACATCGGGGGAACGGCGAGACGGCGCGTGCAGCCGCCGCCAGAAGCATTCGTCCCCGCCGTGAACCGCGCGGCTACAGAATTGTAGTGCACTGTAGCGCGGCTAACCGACTTTTTCGGAAACTTGGAGTGCTTGCAGTTAACACATCCTCAAACGGGGTGGCGAGACGCAGATGAACTCAAGGCGCTGCAGAACAATAATAAAGTGTTAAATGCGGGACATTTTTGAATATATTCGTATCTCGCGCGGGACAACAGCCCTCAATGGCAGACAGTCCCACGAGTCGCGGGACGGTGGCCACCCTACAGTGAGCACCAAAATGTTCACGCAGCATGCCTCTCAATGCCCGAAACGCCAACTGCGATGGATGGTAGTCGAACTCACCGAATGAGGAAGACGACGAGCCCAACAGATCAAGCTGCTAGCAGATGCGAGGCCACTAGTGTGGTCGCGTTCAAACCTTGCGGGCTTGCGGTTTAAACTTCAAACTGTTCGAACTGTTCAAACCGCCTTGGCTAGTGACGTCATGGTGTTTCTGTAACCTGAGCGTGAATTCCATTACACGGTCAATTTTCGTTGATGCCACTAAATAGACTGCGATTTTTAAAATTATAATATATATATAAAAGAAACAGGTTCTGAACAAAGCATTCCTGCGCAAGTTTTGGTTTCGGAATTATCTGGAAAGAATTTACTGTTCTAGTAAAAATTCAAAGGCCATTTTTTCGCTTGCGCGTGCTATGCTGGCGACTTTACGTCTATTTTACATTTATTATACAGCCTGACATAGTAAATTCACTCTTCTACAAGCGGTCCTACGAATGATTTCACAGCTAGCGTGGCAAGAAAGCGGACCCTGTTGCACGGCGAGTGCCTGAGAAAAGTGATGCACACGAATGAAACGCGTAAATTAATTTATTAAAACACTTTCAGTTACAGACACCAACAAAAGCACAGTAATTAAGCGCAGCGACTGACTTGCGCTCCTAGTGGTTATCGGCGTTTTGGGGAAAGCGAGTAGCATCATTTTATTGTACAACGTGTTAGTGCCTTAGCTCGTCACTAGGAAAACAGAAATCGGCCGAGCGCATAAACGAAACGGGAGAGAAGCGCCTTGTCGCCATTATTTCTATCGTGCCACGTCTCCGTGCCGATGCTTGATGACTACACTTTCCCCGTCCAGTAATTACCTAAAGTTTGGCTTTAGTTCAAAGATTGCGCGCAGCAAAAAGCTGGTGATAATAGATGCGGACGTTGCAACGTAAGCAAACAACCTTCGCTGGCCAGCACACTTTCTTTTAGTGCACATGCGTGGCTTGAAGCTTATTGAAGCTGAGGTAGTCCCATGAATTGAGCAAGCTTCTTCAGAGAGATCCAAATTAGTTCATAAATAATTTGAAGTAGGAATATACGCCGCTGAATATTTCCGGCAAAGTATTCCTTTTTAACATTCGTTATTGTATTGCTGTTTGGAGAAAAAGACGTTGAGGAAGGTTTTATGCAGCACGTAAACGGAAAAAAAAAAAATCAGCGTCGATTACGATACTCCCGAATGCTTTCGAAAACACGTATACAGGAGCGCTGGCATAGATGTTTTCATTTCGCGATATATTGGCTGGCGCGTGCAACCTGTCTCGTTCAGCACGTCGCAAACGGAGTGAAGTGTGGCGCGACTGCCTCGCTAATCAGCAGATCCCAAGAGGCAGCGCGTGGGTGACGCGTGGGCGCGATTCACAGAAGCCGCCGCAGACAGACCTCCGCTCATGCGGTGCTTTGTTTCCATAAATAGTATCAGTGGCGTCATCGGTGAATAGACGACGCGTGAGTCTCTGGCGCCATCTCGTAGCCATCGTCGCCGCAAAAGCTCGTCTTGCGCGGTACTTCGCTTTTCTTCTCCCACTTTCGCCATACCCACCTCCTCCGCTTTCATCCTCGCACTCCCTGCGCTATCGCCGTCTTTCATCGACGTTACTGCGCTGCACTTTACCCCAACCTTTCCTTCCCATATTCAAGAATCTCCTTCTCTCTCTCTCGACGCTCTGCGTTCGCTCTTTCATCCTTCGCTGCGCTCGTTCGCTCGGTTACGAGTACGACGACGCTCGCAGCAGGAACGGGCGCCTATGAGCTGCGCTGTAAAAAAAAAAAAGAACTACGGGAATGGTGATAATTGTCTACTAAAGCGTAAGCACTGTTTGGCTCGGCCCTGACTTCGTATTTGCGTAGTGTTGCTTACTTGCCTTTCCTAGCTCATGCACGTCTACCCATGGCCTTCCCGGCGGCGAATAATGTTTAGGCGTTAGTAGACAGATTTTGCCGCCGCATCCAACCCCTTCAATGCAATTGTACCAATTGAACCGGAACACCGGGCACGAGCGTGCCTCAACGGAGCAGACCGCTTGAAAGCGAACACCAGTTGCCGCAGTAGCGCGTGGCATAGAGTTTCCTACAAAGATTACTTGTAGGAAACTCTATGGCGCGTCGGGCATTGCGTGAGGGGCGAGTGCATCGCCGCGGTGCCGTGTCACCCTCGCGGTCGCTCACGCAAGCCCGTGTTATGCGCGCGTTCCTTGTCCACGCAAGCTCTCGCCTGCGTTCTGACTGTGACTGGCCCAACGAAAACGCGCCAAGCGTCTCAACGCGCTCGCTTGCACGCGAGGTGTTCGTAACTCGAAAACGCTCAGCAATGTTCAAATGAATATAATAATATACATAATATAATATAATGAATTTCAACTAGGGCCGCATCCAAACTTCAAAGGGCCACACTCAAATTTCAAGTTGGCCTACCCCCAAATTTAAGTTGTCCCACCCAAATTTAACACGGCCCATACTCAAATTTTAGTTCCCCCCTTTTAAATATAAGTAGGTGCATCCCCAAACTTCAAGTTAGCCCACGCACAAATTTGGAATGGCCCGCCCTCAAATTTAAAGCTGGCCTACCCCCAAACGTAACTTGACCCATGCCCAGATTGCAAGTTGGCCCACCCACAAATCTTCGTGCCACTGCTCGCGCGTTCGTCGTCGTGTTCTTCCACAGCTGGCTGGCTCTATCTTGAAAGTGATCGTTTTACGCGAAGGAAGGACGGACGGAGAGTTTTCTCTTAGGGTTACCATGGAAATGCTTGCGCATTTAAAACAGTTCGAGTATCTCCAAGCGACGGCAAATTACATCACCTTAGTTCTCTCCAGCTACGTGGAATTTGCATATTTTTAAGCTCTGGCTAAACTTATGGGGCACCGTGTATATCACTCGCTGCGGTGGTTTAGCGGATATGGTGTTCCACTGCTAAGCACGAGGTCACTGGACCAAATCCCGGGCATGGTGACCGCATTTCGATGGCGACGAAATGCAAATACGCCCGTGTCCCGCGCACTGGGGGCACGTTAAAGGTCCGCTGGTGGTTAAAATTAATCCGGAGTGCCCCATTACGGCGTGCCACATAATCAAGTCGTGGTTCTGGCGCGTAAAACACGTAAAACCCCAACATTCAATTCAATGTACATACATTCTCCGCTTTTTTTTTTTTTTGCGTCGTAAGCTTCTTCTCACTGGAAAGCCACCTCCCCCACAAACAAAAATTAATAAAAATAAGAAAATGAGGGCATGCCTCATAATTAAGATGTGTGTGTAATCGGGTGCCTCAGCGAACACTTTCAAAAAATTTTTAAAGTTGTCAGTGGCAAATTACGCAATTATAGTTCATGAGCTGGTCTGCTCGAAGAGGCGGACATGCACAACGAAAATTGAAATGTATATTCGACGAATTAACAAAAATGCACTAATTACGTTTTAACTAATTACTTTATGGCTAAATACGGAAGATTATAACCTTTACTAAATACAAACGAGAACCATTAATGAACGAAGCACTGCTGAAAACAAACGAAGGAAGACGATGAGGGGGGAAAAATTGGCGTCGCGCGCGCCGACCATTTCTTCAGCGACCTCGCGCCACGTTCTTGACCGTGTTTCACTGCACGTGCTCATGTTCTCTGGGTCGCCTGTTTCTGCCAGTGCTCTTGTAAAGCCCCTCATCTGCCACGTCTATTACGACCATATTGTTCTGTGAATTGCCTGCCAGGACGGGTACAATGAGCGACGAACAGTGTGATGTGGACATCAAGGCTGCCAGGAGGGCACACCACAGAGACGTGGAACGACGAAGAAGGCACGTGGTCAATCAGACTTTCAAAAGCTTGCGTGACGCAGTGCCAGGTCTACAGCTGCAGAAGGTATCGCGGGCTCGGATCCTCGACAGGACGACCGACTACATCGAGTCCATGCGGCGGAAAAACAGAGAGCGTCTGTATTCCATCAAAGAACTCAGGCGAGAGAAGGAGCTCCTCGACGAACAAATCGAGGCTTTGGAGAAACTCAAGATGACCAGGCGGGCTGCCATTTCGGCTGCCTCCACGCCCAGCCCATTGTACCTGGAGCGCGACTCTGATGGGAGCTCTGGTTCCGCCGCCGAGCCTTGCGGCTCGTCCGAGCCAGCGGCTCCCGGAGCTTCAATTTAGAGAATCGACCAATAGTAATAAAACAGTACATTGCAGAATCATCTGTGCCAACCGTGTCATTATTGAACAAAATATTACAGTGACACGTGCAAAGGCGTTGCAGATGCAGCCGCGGAGGCAGCATAGCATGGTTTGATGGCGGTTGGATGCCACTGGGGCATGGGCGTAGAACATGGGGCAGGAGATGCTTTGGGGTGAAGGGTGTACGTGTTCAGTTCTATGCACGAGACGTATAACGAGAACTTATTTCCTTGAATTAAATGTAGCAAATTTTGTCAGATCGCTGGCCTAATAGAATTAACGTCGAAGGAGAGAAATAACTATATATGTAGTGTCCAGTAGCTTAGGGACAACAGTCTAAGCCTAAACGGCGACCAGTAGCCCTTTGGCCCTGGCGGTGTCCTTGCCCTGATGGACGGCCCTGAGTTTTGTCTTTCGGGGCCAAGCTAGGCAGCACGGTCTCCCACTGCTCATCATTAGTTATTATGCGGCCCTGTCGGATCGCCTGAGGGCAAGACCATAAAATGTGTGGCAGGTCCGCCCGTTCTTTACATAATTCACACTTGTCTGAATACTGGCCTGAGTTGTAGTGTCTATAATCCACCGGGTTCGGATACGTATTAATTTGAAGGAGGCGCCAGGCCACCGCTTGTTGCTTTTCTAGAACGCACTTTAATATTCAAAAGCTACATTTAAGTAGCCGAAACTCGCTGTACGATGCATAGGCTCCGTGACCATGATGAACCAACGGTTGCCTTCACATTGGTAGCCTTGACATTGCGATTGAGTTTCACAGCACAGTGGTCATCATAGCCTTCACATTGTGCTCAAAGAATTGAAGTTCCCTTATTATGTACAAAACCTATTTGAATGCGTTTAAACGCTGTGAGTTCGGCGGTGTCCCTGAATCCGTTCGATTGGTAGAGGTGCGCAAGTGTAAGAGAGCTAATTTACAAAAACCAAGCGGAATGAATTTTGTGTTCAGGTACAGAACACGGCAAATGAATAAGACATATCGACTGCGTAAAGGAGGCGTACATATCGGAACGGCTGAGCTCGTTCATGCCGACTGAACAAATCGCTTCCGTTTATCACGGTTTTCGGGCCAATCAGTAATTCACGAGGCTTTCAAGTAGATCAAGGCTGAAAACGTGCTATTTGACCTGCGCAATGCTCAGATAATTGTCATCACCATGTTAACAACATGCGGTCAGTGCGTTCCGTAGCATCTAGTTATACTACCCCTAACGTCGAGAAGCACGAAAGAGAGAGAGAGAGAAATAAACTTTATTGTTAGACCAGGCTTCTTGAGCCCATAGGTGGGTGGCCTCCTCAGTCCAGATAGCCATGGCTCGCTGCCACCGCCTGAGCGCTGTTCACCAACCGTAGCTGGTTGTCAGGGTCTTGCGTCACCAGACCCTGGTCAGGGTCTTGCTCCACTGGTCTTCCAATTCTTCCTCTGGGTCCGCTTCTTTCTGCATGTTATCGCCTGGTGGTGATGATGACGGTGGTGCTTCTCGATTATTCCTGCACCCGAGCACGATATGGCGCAAGGTTTTCGGCGTGTCCGGCGGGCAGAACTTGCAGTCTCGCGCGTAGGTGCCCGGATACATGGCGTGCAGCAGTGTTCCATGTGGGTAGGTTCCAGCCTGTAGTCCTCTCCAGGTTACCGCTTGTTCCCTACTCATCGTCTTATGCGCGGGCGGGTAGCGATGCTTCTGCTTCCTGTAGTGCGCCAAGATATCCGAGTACTTCTTGGATATCCGATCATCCTCGTCACAGTCGTTGTTGCGTGTTCTCTGCGTGTCGGAGATGGCTCGGCGTGCATGATCTCGAGCAGCGGCATGCGCCGCCTGGTTCTCCACTAGAGACTCGTGTCCCGGCGTCCAGAGGATTTTTGCTGCTTCTATCTCGATGTTGTTCAAGACCTGAAGTGCTGCCTTTCCGATCCTTCCGTTCATGTACCTCCTGCACGCTTCTTGCGAGTCCGTCACCACGGTAACCAGGGTCTTGCACGTTGCGATAGCCAGGGCTATAGGCCCAGCTCTTCCGCTGTGCGCGCGTCCTTGGCACGTATAGATGTGGCTGTAAGTTGTTCGGCCTTCTCGTCGACCACGCTGATTGCAAATCGGTCATTTGTTCTGTACGCAGCTGCGCCCGTATATCTCACATTTCATTCTATGCTGTTGGTGCGTTCGAGTATGTGGTTGAGCGCCTTTATTCCTGCCTGCCTCCTTTCCTTGTCGTACTCGGGATGCATGTTTCTGGGAATGGTACTTATGCGTAGCTTGTCTCTGATCTCGTGTGGGATACGCTGAGGTAGGTGTCTTTCATACTCGACTTGGTAGCTCAGATCTTGGAGCAGGGCTCTTCCCGTCTCTGTCAGCTTTAGTCTCTCCAGTTGGTTGACGTGCGCTTCCACGATCTCTTCCCACGTGTTGTGGACTCCAATTTTGAGTAGTTTCGCTGTGGACGAGGAGGGGGGCAGGCCCAAGGCAATTTTGTAGGATTTTCTGATGAGGGCGTTTACTTTGTCTCGTTGACTGTTCTTCATGTCAACGTATGGGGGTCCCGTACGTGACGATGCTCGTGATCAGCGCTTGTATCATTCTCGTGCAGTCTTCTTCCTTGAGTCCGTGACTTTTGTTCGTAACTCTTTTGATAAGGTGAGTTATTTGTTGCACTGTTCTCTGAATTTTTTCCAACTCTCCTCCCCCGGCCCCGTCCTTTTGAATGAGGAGTCCGAGGATGCGGAGCGTCGTAACCTGCGGAATCGTGATGCCTTCCACCTTTACTACCGGGTCTGGTATCTGCTGCGGTTGTCGGCCTCTTGTGCGCTTTCTTAGCACCAAGAGCTCCGACTTTTCAGGTGCGCACGTCAGTCCACATGCTTCCAGGTAATTTTCCGTAGTGTCAACCGCTTCTTGCAGAGCGTCTTGCTGGTTACCTGTCGACCCTCCCGTAGTCCAGATGGTGAGGTCGTCAGCGTATATTGCGTGACCAATCCCTTCTACTTGCTTCAGTTGCTTGGGTAGCGAGCTCATCGCCAGATTGAATAGCATCGGCGAAATGACGGAGCCTTGTGGCGTTCCCTTTTGCGGTATGTCGAATTTCTCAGAGCGTAAGGGCCGATTTACGCTCGAGCCGCCCCATCGCCGCAAGCCGCACCGCACGCTTGCGGTCGCGCGAAAAATCGCACGTATCCAGCACTTGTGCACAAATTACCATTTACGCTGTGTGCACAGTGTAAATGGTAATTTGTGCAGAAGTGCTGGATACGTGCAATTTTTCGCGCGACCGCAAGCGTGCGGTGCGGCTTGCGGCGATGGGGCGGCTCGAGCATAAATCGGCCCTAGGTTGCCTATCCCCACTGTGGCTGTTCGTTCTTTCAGAAAAGCTTTGATGTAATTATATATTTTTTCGCCGCAGTTATATACGTTGAGGTGTTGTAGTATGGCTTCGTGTGACACGTTGTCGAAAACCCCTTTCACGTCAAGTGCGAGGATGGCTCTTTTGCTGTGCGTGTCCAATTTGTCGATGACTATTTCTTTGATCTGCAGCAACACGTCTTGCGTGGACAGGTGAGCTCTAAATCCGAACATGGTGTTTGGGACGTGTCCGTTGTCTTCGAGATATTCGATCATGCGGTTGTGCACCATGTGCTCGTAGAGTTTACCAGCACACGAGGTGAGGGATATAGGTCGAAGATTCTGCACGCTGATGGGTTTGTTGGGTTTCGGTGTCATGGTTACCTCGGCATGTTTCCATTCCGGTGGTACTTTACCGTGTTCCCAGCACTCGTTGATGTACTTTAAGGGCGCGTCTACAGAGGGTCCATTAAGGTTCCGGAGTGTTTTGTAGTTTATTCTGTCGTACCCCGGCGCCATGTTGCGGGTGAGTTTGCTCAAGGCCCTCTCGATTTCTGCTTCTGTGAATGGTCGATCGAGTTCTATATTTGGGTTGCCTCGATACTCGTCGAAGTGCGAATCTACAGTTACGTTCCGCTCCGTACCGAGGAACTTCTCCTTCACTTCTTTGATAATGTCTTCCTCTTTCGCCGGGTGGTTGTGTATGAATCTCTGCACTTTCTGTTTTGCGGCGTTCTTGTTCTCCTTCTTTGATAGGAGAGTCTTGAGTACCGCCCAAGTGCGCTTGCTGCTTAAGATCCCTTGAAGCATGTTACATGTTTAGCGCCAGTTCTTTCTTTCAAGTTGTTCAGAGTACTCTTGCGTTTCCTTGATCAGCTTGGAGATTCGAATTTTGAGTTTCCGGTTGCACTTGTTACGCTGCCAGTGCTTCACGAGAGCCCTCCGCGCCTCCCACAGGTGGAGTAAGTGGGGGTCGACCACGGGGGTGACTTGCGGCAGCTGGATTGTCCTCGTGTGCTTCTCGGCTATTTCCACTACTCCTCTGATCCATATTTCTATGTCGTCTATCGTCGCATTAATGGCGCTCTCGTCTTTGCGAAAGGTCTGCCAGTCCGTGATCTTGGCTTTTCCGATCTTCTTCGTAGCTTTGTGGTGTGGAATGAACGTTTGCACTATATAATGGTCGCTACCCAGAATCTCGTCCATGCAGCTCCGCTCATGCTGTTTGAGTCCGTGTACGAATGTGAGGTCGGGGCTGGTATTTCTAGATACACTGTTGCCGATGCGCGTGGGTGTCTGCGAGTTGTTGAGTAGCGTGAGGAGGTGTTGTTGGGCTACGCTGTGCACATCTCCTTTTTTCTTTGAGGCCGCGTAACGCCAGGCCACAGGGGGAGCATTAAAATCTCCAACGACTATCAGCCTGTTACCCTTGCTCAGCTTCTTCAACTTTCGCATTAGCTTGTCTAGATCCTTTAAGTGATCCTTTGGTGGGCTGTACACGTTTAACACAAAGAAGATTTGCTGCTGTTTTTTCTCGGGTACGATTTCGACGAGGGTGTGTTCGATGCGGTGTTGGATGTCGTGTCGTTGAGCGTTGATGGCCTTCTTGGTCAGGATTGCTGTCCTCGTTTTACCGTCGGTGACATGAGTGAGGTAACCACTGACCTTGAAGTCTTCAGCTTCGGTTTCTTGTAAGGCTATAATATCTGGGTCAAACTGCGTGCAAAGTTGTACAAGGTTGCTTCTCTTCGGATAGAATGACAGTTTCATTCCCAAATTTTGAGCCATGGGTGTTGCTTGAAGCCATCTTGTTCGCTTAGGGTCTGCATTATCTTGGCACCTCTCGCATGGTACTTATGTTTCTTGCGAGCATTATCTCTTTCTTCTAGCATGTGGATGCGTTGATTGAAACTTTCTCCGGATTGTATCATTTTGGTCTGTAGAGCCTGAATCTGGTTCTCTATTTCGCTCCTGAGAGATTGGAACCCAGTCTGTATCATCTGTGTTACCGTGGTTTGCATAACCTGCGTTAATGTGGACAGTGTGGTTTCCATCATGGCGGTCACGTTGGCGTTGATGCGGTCTTCAAGCGTCTTGAGGTCGTTCTGTGTTATCACCGCTTGGTTCGACAGTGTTGATGGCTCTGGTCGTGTTGGTGATGATGGTGGTGGTGGGGATGAAGGCCGCGGTAGTGGTGTTTGCGATTGCTGGGTCTGTTCTCTCCGTAGTTATTCTATTTCTCGCATCAGGTATTCGAGCTGTTTTTCTGTGCTGGCTTCCTTCTCTTGTGTCTTCTTCTTTTGCTGCTCTAGCTCTTGCTTCAATTCATCGTTCTGTCTTTGGAGAATCATTATAGTGTCTTCGTACCTCGAGTGGCTTGTGGTTTGAACGCCATTATTTTCCCTCGACGTCTGATTGTGCCCTGTGACGACGTTGGCCCAGCTTACCTTGCGCTGGGTGTTGTCGCGTTCCACGCCCGTTGCCGTCGTCCGGGGGACGCTCTGTTTTCTTTCCCTCGATCTCGATCCCGACTTGGATCTGGATCTTTTTGTCTGCTCGGTCTCATTCGATGACTCTGGCGATGGTGACGTGGTCATCATGTGCTCGTTGTCGTTGGTAGTTACTACGCTGGCCTGGTGCCAGAAGCTTCTCTGTCTCAATCTTAACCGCGCCCTAACTCTCAACGGTGGCGGGGCCGGTCTCAGCTTCCTTCGACAGCCTCTACTCGCCGTTTCATAGGGCATTCCGCAGAGCTTACTCTTCGGTTCGCATTGGTGATTATTTGGATCAGCGTTGTGTTCTCCGCAGGTGTCTCATAGTTCACCGTTTGGATTAGAGCAAACGCCTTGTCTGCGTCCTATCTCCCCGCAAGATCTACAGTACTGGACTGACTTTCTGTTGGGTCTGCAGTGGGTGAGCGTACATCCAACTTTAACGTAGAAAGGCACGTGCGGGCCCTCGAAGGTGATCACTGCCGACGTCGATCTTTCCAGCATTCTAGCGTACAGGATTTTGCACTTGTTGGTCGTTGCTAGTAGATCTACTAGCTGCTCGTCTGTGGTGCCTTCCTCTATTCCGTGAACAACACCACGTACAGTGCCCGGAATTGGCTTGAGGTACGGTGTGACTTCGTATGTTGCGTGTACTATTTCGATGTTTGTTATTTCTGCTAGTTTAAGTGCGCAATCCTCTTCTTCGGTACTTGCCAGAATTAAGTTTTGTTTCCACTGTGTCTGTATGATCACCTTGGCGTAGAGCTCCTGGGGTGGGACTCCGCATGCTTGGGCTAATCCTCTTGCTATCTCCCGTCTTTCCAGTTTGATACTTTCACACCGGCTTTAGGTCTGTAAACAATCTTGTAATGGTTTTCTGGTAGCGGTGGGGTCGTTGGCCAGCGAGGACGTGGCTTGCATGCGTTGTTGTGGCCCCATGGTTGTTGAGGGGCTTGTTGCCGTTTTCCATCATTCGTGTTCTGCCCCGTGCTGTGTTTGTATGAGAACTCCTTCTGCGTCTTCGACGTTGCGATGGATTCTTTCTTCTCTGATGTCGCGCTAGTAGCATCACCCACGGTCCGGTCTTGCATAGTGTTTTTCCGCTGTTGCTGTCGAACGTCGGCTCCGTGTCGTTCATCTCTGCTTCATTATTTGTTATTCCTGTTATGGAGTTCGTTCGGTCAACTTCCATAACGCTAGGTTGCGGTTACGTTTGAAGAGAGATAACATTTTGAAAAGCCGTTGTCGGGCGGCCCGGCGTGCACGTGGCCTCAGGCAGCAGGGCTCGGCGATCGTGAGTAGGCTTAGCTGGGCACGGCCGTCACCTTGCAAGTTTCAGGAATAGTACTTGCGTGAGGAATAAACTCACGTCGGTGTGCGTGGTCTGTCTGAATGGCATTTCTTGAGCTGAGTCGAATGCTACGGACAGTCAAGCGTTGCGAGGGGGCGATCCGCAGGAATTGCAAGCTGAATCGGGAGCACATGTCGAAGCACGAAAAGATTTGGGATAGTACGTAGTCTAAGTGCATTTTCACGCTAAGAAAGCTACGTTGCTTGTGTTCTTTGGAATCGTGCTGTTATAGGCGGAAAGTTCTCATTTTTTCATGGGGGGAGGGAGCGACTGAGGCCCGACCAGTTAACCTAACCCCATATATATATATATATATATATATATATATATATATATATATATATATATATATATATATATATATATATATATATATATATATATATATATATTGTAATGGTGCACTGAACAGTTCCGATGGTAACGTCTCTTCGTAACCGAGGAGGCAGGTGACGCAGAGCAGGAACAGCTGGTAGCTCGAACGGCTCACACTCGTGCCAAGCACTGGCGATCCCGCTGACCCACTCGTTGCACAGCAGGCATGGAGGAGACGATCTGGCTGGCCTTGTTCCTGTGCTCTTCTTCTTCATTACAATTACCCCCGGTGCAAAAGCGGAGCCATCCTGGCGACTTACGACGTGGAGACGAGCGGGTAATAGAATTGTTTCAGGCGGCGCACGTGGACAACATCCCGTCCACAGCGGCGCTTGTCGGATGTCGATGTAAGCGGCTCTATGACATAGTTGACGGGAGAGGTCCGTTCGATGATGCGGTACGGTCCATCATACTGCGAGAGAAGTTTTGTCGAAAGTCCAGGCGTGGTAGAAGGCACGGACAACAAGACAAGGGCGCCGGGAGCGAAGTTCGGTTTCGTAGCGTCGCCATCACGATTGGCTTTTTGTCGTTGTTGGTCAGCGGAGGTGAACTTTCGGGCTAATTGACGGCATTCCTCGGCGTATCGGGCGACGGCTGAAACGGGAGCACATTCTGACGCGTCTGGTGTATAAGGCAAAACCGTATCGATGGTATGGGAAGGATCGCGACCGTAGAGAAGAAAGTATGGAGAAAATCCTGTGGTACTTTGTGTAGCCGTATTATATGCGTACGTGACAAATGGGAGGATGATGTCCCAGTTTGTATGCTCCGATGAAACGTACATGGCGAGCATATCACTAAGGGTGCGATTGAAACGCTCTGTAAGTCCGTTAGTTTGAGGATGGTACGCCGTGGTGGTCCGGTGAACTATGCGGCATTGAGCAAGCAGAGCTTCAACCACCTGCGACAGAAACACACGGCCTCTATCACTCAGCAGCTCCCGAGGTGGGCCATGACGAAGAATGAAACGATGGAGCAGAAAGGATGCAACGTCACTGGCGGTCGCTGCAGTTAGAGCAGCGGTTTCGGCATAGCGTGTAAGGTGGTCAACTGCGACAATAATCCATCGTTTTCCAGCGGGTGTTAGTGGTAGCGGCCCGTACAGGTCAATTCCCACACGGTCGAAGGCACGAGCAGGGCACGGAAGCGGCTGTAATAAACCGTGGGCTGGATGAGGCGGAGATTTGCGGCGTTGGCATTGCGGACACGAGCGGACAAACTTTTGGACAAAAGTAAACATTCCGCGCCAGTAGTAACGTTGCCGCAGGCGCTCATACGTCTTCAAAACGCCTGCGTGTGCACATTGTGGGTCAGTATGGAAAGACGCGCACATGTCGGAACGCAAAGTCTTAGGGATAACCAGGAGCCACTGGCGACCATCGGGCTGTGTTTGGATCGCACCGCTGGTACGATCTGTTGGGAACTCGGCGCTGACGCCCGTGGTTGTACCTGGGTCGCAAGCCCCAAGGGTAGCGTTGGCCTGGCGGCCTGGGGTACAACTGGAAGCATCCGAAGGTCCCGGCAAAGCATGAGTCGACTGGTAACAACAAAACAACTTGTTTATTTTAACATCGCAAAGAGTTGGCGGTCAGGTTGACCGAAGTAGAGAGACGGGAGAGCACTTTACTCAACAGAAGAAATCGGAGCCCTCCTTTTTGCGTCCGGGGGCAGCTGTTTTTATACTCTCGCAGTTGAGGGCAAGAAGGAACCCCTCAATAGACGAGCACGTGAATGTACAATGGGCTAATGGTGACGCACACTGTCGTAGCGCTGCCGGTCGGGCACAATGACTGGAAGGGGAGGATGACCCCTGCTGTCGCATCGCCTGGTTCAGGCACAATGACTGGAAGGGGAGGATGACCCCTGCTGTCGCATCGCCTGGTTCGGGCACAATGGCACATACACTCACACACGCACATGAAGACACGTGGCATCGGAACATGCCTGGAAACGCCTGGCGGGGAGCGTTGCGGCGACGCCGCACGGGCCAAAATGTCTGCCGCCCCGCCGCAGTCGCGCCGGCAAACCCGCGTGTCGCAGGCGAAACGCAACAGACCGCCCCGCCGGGGGAAGGAGATCCCGATGGACAGGGGACTGCATCCGCTGTCCGGAGGGATGTCGCTCGATGATGCTCATAACCGAAGTCGGGCGTCCCTCGACGTTTCTTGAGCGCAGCGCACAGAGAAGGCCTCGTTCTCTCGTTCAGGTTCGCACGGGACACTGCAAAGTGACTTCGGGAGAGTTCACATTTTTGCTCTCGTTCCCGGCAAGCGTTAGAACTACGCTGAAACTCAACCGCTCAGTCAGCAAGCACGGCACAACCCTCACTAAGCCCTGCCAGGCTCTTTCCCCTTTTTATACCACTGCCTAGTTCCTTACAGTAGTCTAGCATCACTCAGAACGCGTCCACAAATTGAAAAAGTCCACTAGAAAGCATATCATCACTTTGAAACACTAAACAAAAGCAATATGTTAAAAAAAAATCCTGCCTCAGGAAGAAAAACATCAGTAACAAACAATTTTTAGGCTGATTCCTACGTTAGGGGCTTCGACTTAAGCCATCGGCGTTACCGTTGAGACTCCCCTTTTTGTAACGCACCTCAAAGGAATATTGTTGTAAAGCGAGGCTCCAGCGCAGGAGGCGGCCATTTTTGGGAGAGATGGTCTGCAGCCATTGGAGAGGGCAGTGATCCGTCTCAATGATAAACCTCGAGCCGGCTAGATAGCATGACAATTTCTGAACGGCCCACACGAGACATGCACACCCTTTCTCGGTGGCGCTATACGCCTGCTCACGACTGGTCAGCTTACGACTAGCATACAGGACGGGGTGTTCTACTTCTCCCTTTTCCCGTTGGCACAGTACAACGCCCATGCCTCGCTCACTAGCATCGCACTGAACAATGAACCCTTTTGTATAGTCTGGCGATCGTAGCACAGGCTGGCTTGTTAGGGCACTCTTTAGGGCGCTAAAAGCTCTTTCCTTTGTCTCGTCCAAGACGACTGTTTGAGGCTCTGTCTTTCTTAGAGCATCCGTCAGGGGAGCCGCGATATCAGAGTACCTAGGGATGTACCTCTGATAGTAGCCGGCGACACCTAAGAACGACCGAATATCGGTCTTCGTGCGCGGTTGCGGAAAGTCTCGCACAGCGGCCACTTTTATTTCAGAGGGGCGGCGACGACCCTGACCAATCACGTGACCGAGGTAGACAACCTCGGCCTGTGCTAACTGGCACTTAGGAGCCTTTACTGTCAAGCCCGCTTCGCGCAGGCGGGTTAGCACTGCCCGCAAGTGTGCCATATGCTCAGACCAGGATGCGGAGAATATCGCTACGTCGTCTAGATACGGTAAAGCGAATTCTTGCTGTCCCCGCAACACTTTATCCATGAGGCTTGAAAAACAGTATGGCGCGTTCTTCAAACCAAAACTCAACACTTTAGGACGGAATGTTCCCATTGGTGAAATGAACGCCGCATACCTACTAGCCTCTTCTGTAAGTGGAACCTGCCAATAACCCCTGACAAGATCTAGGGTGGAAATAAACTGAGCGCTACTAACTTTCTCAAGGCGCTCCTCGATGTTAGGGATCGGATAAATTTGATCCTTAGTGATGGAATTAAGCCTGCGGTAGTCGACGCAAGGACGAGGTTCCTTGCCCGGTACCTCAACTAAAATCAAAGGGGAGGTATAATCACTCTCACCTGCCTCAATAACACCGAGCTGTAGCATTTTCTTTACCTCAGCCTCCATAATATCGCTCTGGCGGGGTGACACCCGATACGCCTTGGATCGTACTGGCTCTGGGGAGGTAAGTTCTATGTCATGAGTAAGGACAGAAGTCCTACCAGGCCTCTCAGAGAACAGACTTTGAAACTCTTGTAATAGCTGGTGTAGTTCGGTTTTCTGCTCAGGCGACAGCGGTGCTTTACTGATAAGGTCACTAATGACTTGACCGGTGTCTTCCCTGTTCGTCACTGAGCCTAGTCCCGGAAGCTCGACCGGAAGCTCTTCAGGAACGTTTACCATCATGCACACCACTGCTTCCCTTTGTCTATAAGGTTTGAGCAGATTACAGTGGTAAACTTGCTGTGCTTTCCGCTTTCCTGGCAGACTTACCACGTAGTTAACGTCCGACAGTTTCTGAACAATTCGCGCTGGGCCCTCCCACTGCACGTCTAGTTTGTTGTTTAGCGATGTGCGCAATATCATGACCTCATCGCCCACCTCAAAACGACGGGCCCTGGCTGTCCGATCATAATAAACCTTTGCCCTCTGCTGGGCCTTTTTCATTGCTTCACCTGACAACTCCTGTGCCCTTCTTAAGCGTTCGAGGAGCTTAAGCACGTACTCCACCACGACTGGGTCGTCGCCCCTACCTTCCCACGATTCTCGAAGCATGCGAAGCGGAGATCGAAGCGAGCGACCGTACACCAGTTCAGCTGGCGAAAACCCCGTAGCCGCATGCGGCGCGGTCCTTAAAGCAAACATCACCCCAGGCAGACACAGCTCCCAGTCAGTTTGATGTTCAAAACACAACGCTCTCAACACGCGCTTCATGACGGAGTGGAGCTTCTCAACGGAATTCGACTGTGGGTGGTACACTGAGCTGTGTAACAGCTTTACCCCACACCTTTCGAGAAAAGTTGTCGTCAAAGCGCTAGTAAACACTGTGCCCTGATCTGATTGGATTTCCGCAGGAAAACCAACTCGCGCAAATATGGACAGTAGTGCATTGACTATCTCAACTGAGCTGAGTTCTTTAAGCGGCACTGCTTCAGGGAACTTTGTCGCTGGGCAGATCACAGTCAAAATGTGTCTGTACCCCGTGGCTGTTACCGGCAGAGGTCCCACTGTATCAATAACGAGCCGTCTAAAAGGCTCCGTTATGATAGGTACCAATTTCAACGGCGCCCTTGATTTGTCCCCTGGTTTGCCCACCCGCTGACAAGTGTCACATGTCCTCACGAAATGGTCTGCGTCCCGAAAACACCCTGGCCAATAGTACTCTTGCAAGAGACGGTCCTTAGTTTTCTTAACTCCTAGGTGTCCGGACCACGCACCCCCGTGTGACAAGCGCAACAGATCCTGACGATAGCATTGAGGCACGATCAGCTGATCGAACTCCACTCCTCGGCGGTCTAGATACTTCCGGTACAGGACTCCACCTCTTTCCACAAAACGCGCAGTTTTCCTGGCGATACCTTCTTTGACATTGCAGCGCACGTTTTCCAGGCTGCCATCCTTTTTTTGCTCGGCTATCAAAGCCGACCGGCTGACTTTCAGCAACCTATCAAGTCCGTCTGACGTAGGCGCGATGAGCAAATCAGTAGATAGCTCTTCTAACTTTCCCGTGTCGGGCGTTTCCTCTCCAGTATCTGGCGCCTTTAACGTTACAGACTCAAGTTTATTCAGTTCGGGCGTGCTCTGAATATCAGCTTGCTGCGCCTCTGACCCTTTTTCGTTGTTTGATAACGTCGGCCCCGCAACTACCGCCTTTGCAGCGAGCTCCCGAACCTTCGATCTGGTTAAGGCCTGAACACTAGCTTCACCAAACAAAAGCCCCTTCTCGCGCAGGAGGTGATCGGACCTGTTTGAAAATAGGTACGGGTACTGGGGTGGCAGCATAGATGACACTGCCGCCTCCGTCTCAAGCGCTCCGAAAGGTCCTTCAATAAGCACCTTTGCTACTGGCAGACACACGCTATGAGCTTCCACGGCTTGCTTGATCCATGCGCACTCGCCCGTGAACATATGGGGTTCTACGTAAGACGGGTGAACTACATCCATCGTAGCTGCGGAATCGCGAAGCACTCGGCACTCTTTCCCGTTCACGAGGAGGTCTCGCATGTAAGGCTCGAGAAGCTTCATGTTCTCGTCAGTGCTGCCTATTGAAAAAAACACAACTTTTGGTGTTGTTTCCGGACACTGCGCCGAAAAGTGACCCGGCTTCTGGCACGTATAACAAACGCGCGCTCGCCTCATCTCGAACCGCTTTCTGCGTTTGGCTGCCGCCGTCTCTTTACGTTTGGTCGGACTGCTTTCACTCGCATCCTCACTACGCGTGTCCCCCTTTAATCTCATGGGCGTGAACTTTGGCCTCTCAAACTTCAAGCCAAATTCACCCTTTTGACCGTCCTTAGCTCCGCGAGCCCGACGCGTCACAAACTCCTCGGCTAGCTCAGCGGCTTTAGCCACCGTACAAACGTCTGGCCTATCCAAGACCCAGTACCGCACGTTCTCCGGTAACCGACTATAAAACTGTTCTAGCCCGAAGCACTGCAGAACTTTATCGTGGTCACCAAACGCTTTCTCTTCTTTGAGCCACTCCTGCATGTTCGACATAAGCCTATACGCAAACTCTGTATATGACTCACTTTTGCCTTTCTCATTTTCCCGAAACTTCCGACGGAACGCCTCCGCAGACAGCCGGTACTTTTTTAGAAGACGCGATTTCACTGTGTCGAAATCCTCTGCCTCCTCTCTATCCAAGCGAGCGACTACGTCGGCCGCCTCGCCGGGTAACAAAGTGAGCAAGCGCTGTGGCCACGTTTCCCGAGAGAACCCCTGCTTCTCGCACGTTCGCTCAAAGTTAACCAGGAACAAACCAATGTCCTCTCCAAGCTTAAACGGCCGCATCAGGTCAGTCATTTTGAACAATACGCGTTCTCCTGCACCGTGTGCCTGACTTCCATTACGAGCGCGTTCCATCTCTACCTCAAGACGCTTCATTTCCAAAGCGTGTTGACGGTCACGCTCTTGTTGCTCTCGCTCTTTCTGTTCTTTACGTTCACGCTCTTCTTTTTCTTTCTGTTCTTTACGTTCACGCTCTTCTTTTTCTTTTTGCTCTTTAAGTTCGCGCTCCTGTCTTTTTGCAGTCTCCCTCTCCTCAATGGTCTCAAGGCATTCCGACAGCTCGTCATCCTCAGCCTCTAACTCAAGAATAGCCTTTAGCAGTTCAGGTTTTCTTAGTTTGTCTGAGACATCCAGACCCAACTCTCTTGCAAGCTCCAACAATTTCGGTTTGCGCAACGACTTCAAATCCATGGATGCTCTGAATGCTGCTTTCTCTACTGCTTACTATTGTCTTGCCGCAAACTAACCCGGCAGCAACGACAACCAAAATTACCAGCTCTGTTTCTGACACTAACAAAAGCCTGGCAAAGCTCAGAAGAAGAAAGTCCCGCACTCACCAAACCTCGCAGCCAAGAGTCCAGCGCAGTCGTTCCGCTGCAGGCAACCAGTCATCACACAGGGCTCGTTGCACTGCTCCCGGATCGTCGTTGAGCTGCTCAGCATACAGTCAACTGCATCTCTTCGCTGCTGCCAGATGTTTGGATCGCACCGCTGGTACGATCTGTTGGGAACTCGGCGCTGACGCCCGTGGTTGTACCTGGGTCGCAAGCCCCAAGGGTAGCGTTGGCCTGGCGGCCTGGGGCACAACTGGAAGCATCCGAAGGTCCCGGCAAAGCATGAGTCGACTGGTAACAACAAAACAACTTGTTTATTTTAACATCGCAAAGAGTTGGCGGTCAGGTTGACCGAAGTAGAGAGACGGGAGAGCACTTTACTCAACAGAAGAAATCGGAGCCCTCCTTTTTGCGTCCGGGGGCAGCTGTTTTTATACTCTCGCAGTTGAGGGCAAGAAGGAACCCCTCAATAGACGGGCACGTGAATGTACAATGGGCTAATCGTGACGCACACTGTCGTAGCGCTGCCGGTCGGGCACAATGACTGGAATGAGAGGGTGATCCCTGCTGTCGCAGCGCCTGGTTCGGGCACAATGACTGGAATGAGAGGGTGATCCCTGCTTTCGCATCGCCTGGTTCAGGCACAATGACTGGAAGGGGAGGATGACCCCTGCTGTCGCATCGCCTGGTTCAGGCACAATGACTGGAAGGGGAGGATGACCCCTGCTGTCGCATCGCCTGGTTCGGGCACAATGGCACATACACTCACACACGCACATGAAGACACGTGGCATCGGAACATGCCTGGAAACGCCTGGCGGGGAGCGTTGCGGCGACGCCGCACGGGCCAAAATGTCTGCCGCCCCGCCGCAGTCGCGCCGGCAAACCCGCGTGTCGCAGGCGAAACGCAACAGCTGGTAGTTCCGTCGATACAAGAGTTTATCCCGGACAGCAAAATGGACAGCCTTGCGACGCAGGGAGCGGGAGATGGGAGATGCAGGCGAGCCAGAAAGGAGATCCAAAAGAGAGGCCACCCAAGGATCCTTGCGCTGTTCTGATGCGAACGTGTCGATGTCGACCGAGGACACCGCCTCAATGGTGGAGAGGAAGGCCGCGTCGGCAGGCAGCGGAGAGCGGGGCAGAGCGTCAGCGTCAGTGTGCTTGCGACCGGAGTGGTATATGACGTGTATGTCGTATTCTTGAATGCGCAGAGCCCAGCGGGCAAGGCGTCCAGACGGGTCTTTTAAAGAGGATAACCAACAAAGGGCGTGATGGTCAGTAACCACATTGAAAGGCTTGCCGTATACATAGGGGCGAAACTTCCCGAGTGCCCAAACGATGGCCAGGCATTCTTTTTCTGTGACGCTGTAATTGCGTTCCGCTTTGGTCAGCGCACGACTGGCGTAAGCAACGACGTACTCGGAGTAGCCAGACTTGCGCTGCGCAAGGATAGCGCCAAGGCCAATACCACTGGCATCGGTATGCACTTCAGTTGGGGCGGTGGGGTCGAAGTGTCGCAGTATAGGCGGAGACGTCAGGAGACGGCGTAAGGTCACGAACGCGGTGTCGCATGCAGGAGACCAGGAGGATAGGTCGTTGGCGCCACTTAAGAGTTGTGTCAGAGGAGATATTATCGAGGCAAAATTGCGAACAAAGCGCCTGAAGTAAGAACTGAGGCCGATGAAGGCGCGGAGGTCTTTGAGTGTCTTTGGCTTCGGAAATTCTGCCACGGCGCGAAGTTTTGATGGGTCGGGGCAAATGCCGTCTTGTGATACGACGTGACCCAGAATCATGAGCTTGCGCGCGGCGAACTGGCACTTTTTCAGGTTCAGTTGCAGGCCTGCGTTGGTCAAGGACGTCAACGCTTGCCTAAGGCAAGCGTTGACGTTCTTGACCATCGATCTGTACGTCCTTGACGTACAGATCGATGGCGACGCAGTTCTTGCCTCCTGAACTGCGGCGCTTAGTTTTCCTCTTGCGTGGGTGAAGGGCGCCGACGCAAGGGGGATAACGAGCGGCGACGCGGGGAAGGCGAACGACGTAGAAGGACCGGGCGCTCGGCTGGTGGCCTGTTCGACTGCCGACTAAGATAAGTGTCTTGGAAAGGTTGCAGGTCGGCGCAGGGAGGCGACTGCACCAACCCATCAGAGTGCAGCATGCGGCGGCGGCAGAGTCGTGCAACATGGCCGGGAATACCGCAGGCATAACATATGGGCCTGTTGTCTTGTGTGCGCCAAGGATTAGCAAACGCAGGAGCAGGTCGATTAACGGGATGACGAACGGGTGGTAGCGGCCGTGGATGTAGCGCAACGAGTGATTGACGAGGAGGCTGCGCGGCGACGGATGCGTAAGTAAGTGGCGCGGCGCCAGGATACAGCTGATGCTGCATTGGTAGAGCCTCAGCAACTTGACGCTGCGCGGCGACGGTTGCGTAGGTAAGTGGCGCGGCGACAGGGTACTGCTGATGCTGCATGGGTAGGGCCTCAGCAACTTGCTCTTCAATAACCCGCCGGAGCGTAGAGGCGAGCTGTGTAGGAGGCTGTGAAGGCAGCAGCTGCTGTTGGGGCAGCTCAGCAAAGGGCTTTAGAGAGAGCTGACGTGCAATTTCCTCCCGCACGAAAGCTTGGATTTGTGTGAGCAGGGGGGAGCGATCAGGGAGAACGGTCATGGAAGAGAGGGCCTCGTCAGCCACTGAGGGGCGCCTGGTCAAAGCGCGTTGCCTTCTCAACTCGTCGTAGCTTTGGCACAAGTTTATGAGCTCTGCTACGGTGCGCGGACTCTTGGCGATCAACATTTGAAAAATGTCATCGGCGATGCCCTTCAAAATGTGCTTTAATTTCTCATTTTCGGGCATAGAAGCATCCACACGTTTGCACAGGTCGAGAACCTCTTCGATGTAACAGGTGAATGTTTCACCGGGTTGTTGCGCTCGCTCTCGTAACCGCTGCTCGGCGCGCAACTTGTGGACGGCAGGGCGACCGAAAACTGCAGCGAAACTGGTCTTGAACGCGGACCAGGACTGAAAGTCGGCTTCGTGATTCTTAAACCACAGGTGGGCCACTCCCGCTAGGTAGAATATGACGGCATTTAACTTGGCGGTATCATCCCATCGATTGTGCAAGCTCACCCGTTCGTACGTAGCCAACCAGTCATTGACGTCCTGTTCGTCCGTACCGCTGAAAACCGCTGGATGGCATTGCGGGACAGCGCCAGAGCAGGCAATGGGGGGTGGCGTCGGCGTCGGCTGGCGAGAGTCAGGCATGACGGGAGGCAGAGTCCGAGACCGGAGTTCCAGGGTGTAGATGTTCTTGAGTACCCCGCACCTTCCACCAATTGTAATGGGTGCACTGAACAGTTCCGATGGTAACGTCTCTTCGTAACCGAGGAGGCAGGTGACGCAGAGCAGGAACAGCTGGTAGCTCGAACGGCTCACACTCGTGCCAAGCACTGGCCATCCGGCTGGCCCACTGGTTGCACAGCAGGCATAGAAGAGACGATCTGGCTGGCCTTGTTCCTGTGCTCTTCTTCTTCATTACAATATATATATTTCTTCAACCTGCAGGAACTTCATGTGACCTCGAAGCATTGTTCATTGAAGTGACGGCCTTATATGAGAATTTACAAGACCTCATAGTAGGAGACAGTTTAATTTTACAGCCTGAGTTCTTTCCAACCTCCAAGACTCAGACGTCCCTCAGTGATGTAATCTACCTTCGTGTAAATGTCGTATACTTCGCTATCACTAATACTGCTTCGCTTTTGCGGCGAAACTGCATCCTCCATTTTTTTTCTTTTTCTATGAGTCCGTGTTTAACCGCTCCTGCGCATGACTGCTGGTGGTTCTGATTCTGAGTGAATTCGGTTTGGCCTCACTTCAGTTACTGAGTGAATTCTACAGGGTGCCCCAACTATCATGCACCATGACTTAAAAAAGAGCAGTTGCGTTACTCAAAGAAAACCTAGTGCATAATGTTTCCTGTACAGTGGAGTAGCCGCCAGTAATTCTTTCGTTCCTGAAATTTTATTCGACAATTCTAATTAATTCTCTAATTTCAGGAGTACTATTCCAATTATCAAAGGGTCAATGAGGCGTTTGTAGGAACCCCAAGGCACCTCCAAATGACATATAACTGCTGTATTTTCAGCGACGTACTAATTGCGTGCAATTTTTTTCGACTGGCAAACAAACCTCACAAAATATGAAAAAAATACCACGTGACTGTGCTTCCACCCGCATTCATAAAGCAGCGCCCTCAAATAAGCTGACTGAAAGAAACTGCATTGCCTGTCGCAAACCTGAAGAGACAGCGCATCACCTCGGTAATGGTACGGAAGGACCACCAACAGCAGGGTTTCGCGGCTTTCCAGCTATTACTTTCTTTCTACGTCACACTTATTACCCTCTCTCAAGGTCGACTGATGACATTAATAACAAAAGTCCTTTGATAATGCGGCCGAAGCGCCGCTCTGACCACGCATGAAACGCA
Source organism: Dermacentor variabilis (assembly GCF_050947875.1). Classification (NCBI taxonomy): domain Eukaryota; kingdom Metazoa; phylum Arthropoda; class Arachnida; order Ixodida; family Ixodidae; genus Dermacentor; species Dermacentor variabilis. The sequence continues at coordinate 46,334,066 of NC_134576.1, read as the reverse complement.
AAAACCAACGTAACAGGCATAGCGTGTTTAAAAATCCGGGCATTGCTTGCACAGCATCGAAAGAGTGCGCGCGCAGCTATATTTCGCCGCGCCCAAAACTTTCTTCGGACCAAAGCCAAATTTAAGTTACGGTTTGGCTTTCGTGAGAGTGTATACGGTGCTGCAAAAACAGCTTTGTGCCAAAAATAAAAACGAAATAAACAGACCAGGAAGCGACCTACGTGTTGAGAAAATGCAAAACCAACGCGTTCAAGAAAGTAACAACTTCTAAATGAGCCGAATTGGCAACCGGGACGCCTGCACAAAAAATACACCAGACTTCAGTGTGCCCTTATTATCCATGAATTCGTAAGTGCCGTTGAACACTAGCTGCTGATATAGAGGACGTGTTCGAATAGGACTCCTTTTCAAACTACGCAATAGTGAGTCCGCTTTATCACATCTTCAGTGGTTTTCTTGATGACCGACGCTCGAAGTCTACGGCATACATCCATTATCCTTTTCTTGAGCTGACCTGACGTCCGTCCAGATCATGTAAGCCCGATCTTTCACATAAAGCCAAAGAAAGAAACCGAGTGGAGAGAGGTCAGGTGACCTAGCCGGTCAATCTGTCCAGTGCCTATCAATCATTTGCGCATGAAAAGTCGCATCCAGCCAGTTTCGTGCTCGGCTGCTGCTGTGTGCTGGTGCTCCATCTTGCTGATACCACAGAAGTGGAAGGCGTGACAGCGGGACTTCGCTGATAAACTCACCCACCACTCCAAGGATTTCGTCCACGTAACGCTGTCCAGTCAATGTGTGATCGAAGAAAATGGGACTGATTGTAGCACCGGCGTAAGTTCCGCACCCCACATTGAACAACCACTGGTACTGGTGCTGATTGCGCTTTACTCAGCGTGCATTGTAGTCACTTAAATAGTGTGCCTTATGAAAATTTACCTAGACGTTTCTGTGAAAATTGGCTTTATCTGTCCGCATGATGTTACTCAAAAAGTGCGGTGACTCATCGGCTTTTGTGAGGACTCCATTCGAGAAATCTAGACGATTCTACAGGTCTCTATCTGCCAAGCATTGGTACTGGTTAAGGTGGTACGGGTGAAAGGCCGTCGTTTAGAATCCTCCAAATTGATGACTTGGAAATTGATATCTGGGCGGCCACGTCCCGCAAGCTAACATGACGGCTTGAGGGCATAAATGCTAGAACATCCGGCCGTGCGTAGGCTAGGACTCAAAGATGAAGTCCTACGCCGCTGTTTCTTGAAGCTGCCGGTTTGTCTCAGGATTTTCATCATTTCTGATGATAGTGGACGTGTTTGGTCTACCGCCGCACTTCCATGACTGATATATATTTGCGGTCTTCTTCTTGTCGTCATTTGCATCTCCCAAGGCAAGGATTGTTTTTACTTTCTGCTCATACAGAAATACATGGTGACTCCATGGGACGAAACAAAACGCGCCTTTAAACATTTGCACTGACATTGTCAATTCGCTTTTGTGGTGATGGGTATTGTGGTAAAAGAAAGAATCATCCGTGCACTTTATCTGCGTTAAGACAACAGTTAACACAGCTTGTTTGAACTAACACCAAACGCGATGTATTAATTCGGCCGAAGCGCGGCAGATAAGGCACTAGCTCGATCACAATGTTTTACAGTGAAGCTGTATATGACTAGCCAATTCGTCCGTCCCTCCGTCCGTCTGCCGCCTGTTCGCCGAAATCTCCACCGGCGCTACCCCATGCGAATGCACACAAAAAAAAAGGCGACAGGGAGGCGCACGATTGGCTGCGCCAGTAGTGACGTCGTTGCTCTCCGTCGTAGCCGAGCGGGTGCGCAGCAAATTCTCCCCAGCTCTGAAATGGATAGGCCACGCGTCATGCGTATTCCTGAGGAGCAGGCAGCTTTCGATCAGCAACGCCTCGAGCAGAACCGAGAACGAGCTCGTCAACCCCGTCCCGATGCTGATGCCCGGGCACAAGAACAGGCTCGTGCAGGCGAGCGCAAGCAGCAACTGCGTACCGATGATCCGGCTGCCAACCAAGCCGTCGTTTAATGAACCATCGAGATTAACCCAGTGATAAACACCGGGGCCACACGTTTCAGCTTCGCTGGTTAACCATCCGTACAGAGTGGTTGGGCGGCGATCTTTTTCTTTATTTCAATCATTTCGTTCTGGCTAACTCGGAAGGTGCCTGCTCGAGGGAGCTGCTTTGTGATCCGGGTGAGAGCGCAGTCACGTGGTATTCGCCGTATTTCGCAGGGTTCATTTACTAGTCGGAAAAAGTTTAGTACGCAATTAGTACGTCGCTGAAAATATCGCAGTTAGATGTCCCTTGGCTGTGGCTACAAATGCCGCATTGTCACTTTGATAATTATGATAGTACGCCTCTAGCTAGATATTTATTACAATTACCCAATTAAATCTCAGTAACGAAAAAATTACTGAGCTACTCCACTGTACTGGAAACAATATGCATCAGGTTTTCATCGAGTAACGCAGAGCCTTTTTTTAAAGCTTGGTGCATGATAGTGAATTCGGACATCCCGTATATATTTAAGGCCTCTGCATGCAAGTGACGTTGTTTCCATCCCTAATAAGTATTGTAAATTATTAGAAGTGTTCTTTTAATGAGTCGTTAGCTTTGCTTACTGGAAAGAGAAGCGATACTGAGACATATCACACACGTGCATTTCACGCGCCGTTGATAAAGGACTCTGCCGAAGGGGTCACTAAAGTCTACAATCTTTTTTTTTTTCAGGGTAAAAAAAAACACAAAGCATTTTGAAGCGACGTGAACATACAGCAACATTTTCATTCTCTAGGCATAAGCTATCCATACTTTAAGAAAAAATTGTTAATTGGCTATCTCCTTCTCTTTAAATATATAATAAACTTTCTCCTTTGTATATAATTAATATACTGTGTATGTATGTGAATGGTGTTTACAGTGAACATTTAAAACAATGTTGAAGGGATAAAAGACGGATGAGGCAGCCGGCGCTTGTACTTGTAATGCGCTTGTTCTCCTACTGTCAGGATTTGCAGAAATAAAGCAAAGAATGAAATAAAATCCGCGCACGTGCTCGCCAAGAATGATACAGTAAGCTATTAGCCACAATATCATTTTGAGTGAATAAGTCGAGGCAGGTCAAAAGAAACCTTAAATGATGTGAGCGACAAAACTCTGGCCATGACACCTTAGGTTGGGGGGGGGGCGGTAGGGGGCCGGCTACGACATCGCCGAGGGGGCTGAGCGCGCCCCCCCCCCCCGGAAAACTCCACAAGGGGCTCGGGCCCCGGAGCACCCCGTAGTCGGCGCCTATGCGTGCTCTATTTGTAACCTTACAATCTGAAGGTAATGAACAATTTAAGTTGTCATAATCCAGTATGTAAATATTAGAGGTAGGGGGCGAATGAATATCAATTTTTTTTCGTGTACGAAGTGAATACGAATATTAAGTATCCAATATCGAATCGAATGTGCAGACGCACATATTTACAGCAGAAATGCTTGTTTGAGTATAGTTAGGAACACGTTTGTACTGAATAGAGAGTCAGTTATGCCGCACAATTAAGATCGTTTTATACACAAGATCACATCACTCACGAAAAGAACTGCACTGATAGCCGCTTCACACCTTTAAACCTGGTGGAAAACAAGCTTTAAAAGAATGACAGGGATTTCAAACTGACCAAATTTTCAAGAACGCAGAATAAATAGTTGTTAAAAGAATATCACATAGTGCATTTTCACGCTAGGAAAACTACGTTGCTTGTGTTCTTTTGAATCGTGCTGTCTTGGTAACCTTCCAACTGAATGCAATGAACAATTTAATCTGTCATTATCCAGTATGTAAATATTAGAGGTAGGCGATTGAAGATCAATTTTTTTTCGGATACGAATCGAATACGAATAGCAAGTATCGAATATCGAACCGAATATGGAATAGAGAAACGCAGACGCACATACTAACATCCCTAATATTTGTTTCAGTATAATTAAGAACACGCTTGTACTGAATAGACAGTCAATTACCACGCTTAGTTAAGATCCTTTTAAACAGAAGATCACAACAGCCGTGAAAAGAATTGCACGAATAGGCGCTTTATACCTTTAAGAGGAAGCTTTAGCTCGGGCCCAACTCCGACGCGGCCTATTCAAATACATGTAAAAACGAAAAAAAAAACCGTTTTTCTGAGATAACCCCTGGACCGATTTTAATGAAATTTATTGCATTTGAGAGAGAAAGTTAAATTCTAGTGACGGTTGGAAGCGGAATTTCGATTTAGGGCTTGAATTTTGTTAAATAGATTTTCAAAAATTCAGAAGTTCGAAAAAAAAAATAAAAGCACGAAGTTTACAAACTAATAGCTCTGCATCAAGAACAGATATGGCGGTTCTGTAAATGGCATCCATTAGATCATTCAAAGCGAATAAATTTCATATTACATTTTACATTTTACGTGAGTTTGTTACGTTGTTTACGAGGGTTCTGCAAAAGTTGTAACTACATATTAATAAATTTTTTGAGATTCATGTGTAAGACGTCAAATGTGTCCGCTTTAGATGTGCTATTAGGTACAATTCACAGAATTGCTATATCATCTTTTCTTGCTGAGTTACGGAGTTGTAAACTTGATAGTTTCGTTTTCTGAAAATTTGCGATTTTTGCCAATTTTTAATAAAAAATGGACGACCTAAACTGAAAATTCGAAACCATGAGACACTAGAATTTAAGTTTTTCTTTTAAATGCAACAAACCCCGTCAAATTTGGTGCGATGTTTGCCGAGAAAAACGAATTCTCCTTTTACATGTATTCAGATAGAAGCACCCGAGCTAAAGCTTCCTCTTAAGCCTGGTGGCTAACAAGCTTTCCAAGAATGGCATGCAATTCAAACTGAACAACTTTTCAAGAACGCAGAATAAATAGTTGTTAAAAGGATATCAGAAGGTATTTGTACGCCCTAGACAGAATAAAGAGCCTGTTACAAGAAAAAAAAATTGAAATGTATCCGGTGCTGGGCTGGATCGAAAGCGCGACATATACATTGCGACAATCTTGTCTCGCATAGATGCGGTGTGCGCATTTCGCGATAGCGCCACCAGACGACGCGACGTGTTCAATGGGAAGCACGAGTGAGGAAACCGGCTGCATACAAGCCTCACGGATGACGCGTTTTGGCGATGGCAGTACGGTGTGCTTGAACTTTCGATAAAGAAGATAACCGATGTCATACCAAGAATGCCCTGCTGAGAAATGCGTCTTCACAAATTTAATCATCGTATCCGAAGCAGCCACGAGTCCATGTTTTGTTGTGTGCTTATGTACTTAGCGAATGCTGATAGGCATTTTACTTAAATGCTCGTGTGATTCCTTGTATTTACTGTTACTGCGACAGTATTGAAGTGCTCGAAGCTGGGTCTGGCTTATCTGTCCGTCCATTCTGTTACGCCGATGACGACAACGGTCGTAGTCGGCGATGACACATGGCATTGACAACACATGGCGGTGACGTGCGACACATGACGGTGACGTCGTTAGGCCGTGTCGTTGATGTCACAGCGCCAAGAAAAAAAAAAAATCACCGCCCAAGCGCTCCGTACAGATGGTTAACCAGCGAAGCTGGAACGTGTGGCCCCGGTGTTTATCACTGGGTTAATCCTGACGGTTCATTAAAACGACTGCTTCGTAGGCTGCCGGATTCTCGATATGCCGCTGCTGCTTGCGCTCGGCTGCACGAGCATGTTCTTGTGCCCGGGCATCAGCATCGGGACGGCGTAGACAAGCTCGTTCCCAGTTCTGTTGGCGGGGCTGCTAATCGAAAGCTGCCTGCTGCTCAGGAGTACGTATGACGCCTGGCCTACCCATTTAGGAGCCGGAGAGAAACTGCTGCGCGCTCGCTCGGCTGCGACGGAGAGTAATGACGTCACTACTGGTGCAGCTAATCCAACACCACTTAGACAGCACAAGACCTCTTCACTGCGATCCATGACGTCATATTACCTGGCACGACTCCCATATAAGATAATGGGGATGCTCCAGAGAAGGCAACAGTGATTGTGACGGCACCGCTTTCACAATGCCGGCCCTGTTAATTGAAATTTCGGGCAGGTACCGTGACGTCATGGATCGGAGTAAACAGGCGCTGTGCTATCAGGTGGTGTTGGCTAATCACGCGCCTCTCTTTCTCTTTTTTTTTTGCGCATGTGCATCGGTTTGCACCGGAGGTGTTTTCGACGGACAGGCGACCGACAGATGGACGGACGGGCGAATCGGCTAGCCATGTACAGCTTTGCTGTAAAAACATATCTGGTTGAAGCGTAAAAGATAAAGCTCCTACATGACTAGCTGCAAGACAGACTAATTGGCAGGCCATAAGCACAATATAGCCGATTGTCATGTATTGGACGAAAAGAAGGGTAACCGAGGGGCCCTGTTGTGTAAGGGCACCATCTTTGCAAGAACGCTCGCACGTAGTTGTTCGTCAGAACCATATGAAACTAACAGATAATGAAGGAAAGGAAAGCATAGGCTAAATTATTCGTAGTTTTTAATTGAAGTGCAAAAATGAGAAGCTAACGTGAAATGGAGTAAAACCCAACTTGCTGACGGTGAGAGCCTAATCCACAGCCTCTGCATTACGAGCGCATTGCACTACAAATTGTACTACGGCGACGGCAATTCCCACCTTCATGCAATCTTGCGTATTTATGCATTTGTACAAGATGCAATCCAAGGAGTGTTAACCAGCGCCACATTTGAATGAATGTTGGTCTGAATGGACCGGCCCTTGATGCCACATGTTTGACGATCACCGACCACAGATCTTATCACGACTTGCGAACGGTTAGCTAATACTTTTGCAAAAAATGTATAACCCACATTGTATAAGGAAATAGGCCGATAACCGTACACGTTTTCAAATTTAGTCTCATCATTGCTTTTGACTATGAGGACAGTGACCTCTTCGTACATAGTGGCAGTCAGGTACCCTACTTCCAAGGCCTCACTGAACATCTGAAGTAATAATGGTGATAAGAGGGAACGAAAACAACGATAAAATTCGGCCGTACGGCCTTCCGGGCCGGGTGTCTTGCCTTTCGCTAACGAATCTACGCTTGCAGTTACCTCATTATTATCTATGTTTTCATTTGTATAATCATAATCACCATGATTTAACTGGGGCAGCAACGCTACAAGTTTTCTTGCGGCATCTGTATTCAATGGCTTATGGCCTCGTAATAGTTTTCGATAATGTTTGAAAAAACGCTTTAGTTATTAGATTCGGCTCATTAGCAATGATTCCACCTTATTCTATGTCTAGTATTTGTTGAGACAGCGCGTGTCGGCGCTCATCACGTACGGACCCACTGCAAGGCTGTTCTTCCACAAAACGCTGCTCTCGCGCACGCATCAGTGCATCTCTATATTTTTCTGTGTACAAAGTTTGTAACTGTGCCTTGACCTTATGAATATAATCAATATATTGGCCAGCATGCAGACATTCAAGTTCATGCAATTCACTCAGAAGTCTATACAATGGTTTGTAATTATTCTTCTTTTTTACAAAGGCCAATATTGACGATTCTTCGACATATATCATTTTAACGTCCTGTTTGAATAATTACAATACAGCTACGAGTGGCAAGTCTTTGCGGCGTGACAGATGGGCTATAAGCTCAGTAACACGCTTTGGAAAGCCCTCAAGCGAAAGTAATGAGTTATTAAACATCCAGAAATCCCAGCACATGCGCCGATTTTGGCACCAACGGCTAGCAAATGGTGCTGAGACTAGGCAATGGTCACTAAAACATACGGGGTGCACAGTGTAACCATAAATACGAGATAGCGCGCTAAGTGAAACGTAAATTCGATCAAGCGTTGCATGGGAGTTACCTTGGAAATGCGTGTAGCGACATCCCGCCTTTTCATTTTCAGCAATGTCGACAAGCCGATAATTACATATCAGGCGTTGGAACGCATCACTACTTGGATCATGTCTCAGCTTAAATGGCGCATGATCTTGCACGTTACATACACAATTAAAGTCTCCAAAGAGGACCAATGCACAGTCAGCACAGAAATGATATTCTAGAGTTGAGAGGAACCATTCCCGTTCATGTAACTTGTTCGGCGCCATAAACATACACAAATCTAAATCTCATACCACTGATATCAATATCGCACCATATTAGGCGCCCTTCTCTATCTGTAAACAAATGTAGCAAATCACGCTGTAAATGTTTTCTAACGAATAACATACAACCTGCGGAAACGCCTACTGGATGGCTAACACAAACACTATAGTCTGATAGGAATGGAGATAGAGCTACTTCTGTGTTTTCGTCGGATTCAATCTTGTTTCCTAAATAGCAGCAATATATAATTTTCCATTGCGTAACAAACGAAGAAGCTGTACTTGCCGTCGCTTAATACATAAGACACGGATATTTAAAGTACCAAAATGGAAGGGAAAAGCGCCCGCAATGATTACCTATGTAGGTGCAGCGTTTAAACGCTGCTCCAGGGGTGCACCACTCCCTTCTTGATGAGGTGATGCACTGGCGTCCTTTTGTTGCACTTTTACACGAGACATCTGCAGGAGTAGGCGTTCCCCGGAGCGGTTTTGTCAACTATGACACTTTGGGAACGCGAGCCTCCTTTCTCGAGGGCGATGGATTGTCAGATGGCGCTGGACGCTTCTTAGTGGCCTCGCACATCGATCCATGTTGCAGTGACGGTGGGCGATTTTGAACTGGTGGGCATTCTGCCCATGACATGGTTCGTCGTCAGGCAACTTAGTCTCATCCTCATTGGCATGCTTCGGGCGAAGGCTATAGTGCCAATTTGTCTCTTACAGCTCGACCGACCCTACTGCTGTTGATGTGATGTCTGGCGTGCCCCAAGGCTCCGTTCTTGGGCCATTGCTTTTTTTAATCTGCACAAATGATTTGTCTGTTAACATCTCTTCTAATATTCGTCTTTATGCTGATAACTGTGTTTTATATCAAGTGATTAACTTTTTAATGATCGTTTCCGCCTCCAGGAGTCACCTTTTAGGTTTTGCACTTTGCAACACTTGGAAAATGAACATGAATTTTGATAAAACCGTCCTTATGTCCTGTAAAAAATCTTCCACTTCTCTTTTTTCATTACTCCTTCAATAACCGCGCTTTGCGTATAGAGTATCTGAATATAAGTATCTCGGCGTCATTTTTACCCATAACATGTCATGGTCTAATAAACTTGTAACAAAGCCCTAAAGATTAGGTTAATTACGTCGTACGCGATCCAATTCTCCAAATGATACTAAGCTGCTATTATATAAATCGCTAATCCGTCCTGCTGTTGAATACGCATCTGTCATTGGGAACCCTTATAAGCAGTATAATGTTAACGGGCTAGGAGCAATTCAGAAAAAAGCTGTAGGATTTATATGTCACTGTTATGATAGTGATTTTTCCATCTCTTCTGCACTTTGTTCCTTAAATTTACCTTCGCTCTATCCACTTCGCCGCATAGCATTATTAGATTGCCTGTACAGCATCGTGAACTCCTCCGTTACAGTTTCAAGAACAACTATACTAACCTCGGGGCAGAGTCATCGACGAGAGGACACCACGACTCAAACCTGATGGCCCACTTTGCACGCACTAATATCTTGACATTCAGCTTTTTCCATTCTTTACTTGACTCTATTCTCTCATGCCCATCCCGAAGTTGTGTATCTGCCATCAAAAGTGTATGGTCTTAACACACCACCCTCATCTTTTTATCGTATTTTACGTGTCATCCATCTGTTATTCCACTACTGCTATAGCGCTTATTGCGCTACAGTGTGGAATTGCGCTACGAACGAACGAACGAACGAACGAACGAACGAACGAACGAACGAACGAACGAACGAACGAACGAACGAACGAACGAACGAACGAACGAACGAACGAACGAACGAACGAACGAACGAACGAACGAACGAACGAACGAACGAACGAACGAACGAACGAACGAACGAACGAACGAACGAACGAACGAACGAACGAACGAACGAACGAACGAACGAACGAACGAACGAACGAACGAACGAACGAACGAACGAACGAACGAACGAACGAACGAACGAACGAACGAACGAACGAACGAACGAACGAACGAACGAACGAACGAACGAACGAACGAACGAACGAACGAACGAACGAACGAACGAACGAACGAACGAACGAACGAACGAACGAACGAACGAACGAACGAACGAACGAACGAACGAACGAACGAACGAACGAACGAACGAACGAACGAACGAACGAACGAACGAACGAACGAACGAACGAACGAACGAACGAACGAACGAACGAACGAACGAACGAACGAACGAACGAACGAACGAACGAACGAACGAACGAACGAACGAACGAACGAACGAACGAACGAACGAACGAACGAACGAACGAACGAACGAACGAACGAACGAACGAACGAACGAACGAACGAACGAACGAACGAACGAACGAACGAACGAACGAACGAACGAACGAACGAACGAACGAACGAACGAACGAACGAACGAACGAACGAACGAACGAACGAACGAACGAACGAACGAACGAACGAACGAACGAACGAACGAACGAACGAACGAACGAACGAACGAACGAACGAACGAACGAACGAACGAACGAACGAACGAACGAACGAACGAACGAACGAACGAACGAACGAACGAACGAACGAACGAACGAACGAACGAACGAACGAACGAACGAACGAACGAACGAACGAACGAACGAACGAACGAACGAACGAACGAACGAACGAACGAACGAACGAACGAACGAACGAACGAACGAACGAACGAACGAACGAACGAACGAACGAACGAACGAACGAACGAACGAACGAACGAACGAACGAACGAACGAACGAACGAACGAACGAACGAACGAACGAACGAACGAACGAACGAACGAACGAACGAACGAACGAACGAACGAACGAACGAACGAACGAACGAACGAACGAACGAACGAACGAACGAACGAACGAACGAACGAACGAACGAACGAACGAACGAACGAACGAACGAACGAACGAACGAACGAACGAACGAACGAACGAACGAACGAACGAACGAACGAACGAACGAACGAACGAACGAACGAACGAACGAACGAACGAACGAACGAACGAACGAACGAACGAACGAACGAACGAACGAACGAACGAACGAACGAACGAACGAACGAACGAACGAACGAACGAACGAACGAACGAACGAACGAACGAACGAACGAACGAACGAACGAACGAACGAACGAACGAACGAACGAACGAACGAACGAACGAACGAACGAACGAACGAACGAACGAACGAACGAACGAACGAACGAACGAACGAACGAACGAACGAACGAACGAACGAACGAACGAACGAACGAACGAACGAACGAACGAACGAACGAACGAACGAACGAACGAACGAACGAACGAACGAACGAACGAACGAACGAACGAACGAACGAACGAACGAACGAACGAACGAACGAACGAACGAACGAACGAACGAACGAACGAACGAACGAACGAACGAACGAACGAACGAACGAACGAACGAACGAACGAACGAACGAACGAACGAACGAACGAACGAACGAACGAACGAACGAACGAACGAACGAACGAACGAACGAACGAACGAACGAACGAACGAACGAACGAACGAACGAACGAACGAACGAACGAACGAACGAACGAACGAACGAACGAACGAACGAACGAACGAACGAACGAACGAACGAACGAACGAACGAACGAACGAACGAACGAACGAACGAACGAACGAACGAACGAACGAACGAACGAACGAACGAACGAACGAACGAACGAACGAACGAACGAACGAACGAACGAACGAACGAACGAACGAACGAACGAACGAACGAACGAACGAACGAACGAACGAACGAACGAACGAACGAACGAACGAACGAACGAACGAACGAACGAACGAACGAACGAACGAACGAACGAACGAACGAACGAACGAACGAACGAACGAACGAACGAACGAACGAACGAACGAACGAACGAACGAACGAACGAACGAACGAACGAACGAACGAACGAACGAACGAACGAACGAACGAACGAACGAACGAACGAACGAACGAACGAACGAACGAACGAACGAACGAACGAACGAACGAACGAACGAACGAACGAACGAACGAACGAACGAACGAACGAACGAACGAACGAACGAACGAACGAACGAACGAACGAACGAACGAACGAACGAACGAACGAACGAACGAACGAACGAACGAACGAACGAACGAACGAACGAACGAACGAACGAACGAACGAACGAACGAACGAACGAACGAACGAACGAACGAACGAACGAACGAACGAACGAACGAGCGAGCGAGCGAGCGAGCGAGCGAACGAACGAACGAACGAACGAACGAACGAACGAACGAACGAACGAACGAACGAACGAACGAACGAACAGAAATCAACACTAAATATACTACACCATCTCAGCCGTGTTAACTAATCTCTAAAATTCAAATGCCTCCCATATAAATCGGTAGTATTGGAAGAATTAGCCGAAGGTCCCTAAATTACTTCAGGTACGTCCATTAAGCGAGCGCAAAAAGACAGTTACCTCGCTTCGAGCATTCGTATATCTGGTTAGGCCTTCGCTTCACGAGTAACCTTCAGCGAGAGACTTGGCTACGTGATAGTGGCCACGATGGCAGAGATCAGGCAGTTGTGTTTACCGTGCAACTACGTCGAACGCATTGGAAACACCCTGTCGGGTATCGAATTTCTTTAGGTAGGCTATTGTACGCTCTTCGTCGAAATAACGTTTTATATTTGTCATCGCACGCAAATATTACTGCTGCCTAACTACTCGCCCTCTCCGGTCCTAACTTGAGGAGGGTAATTTGGCCGAGCATGTGCATGCGTGTTGTCTTTGTACCTGCTGAAGCTTGTGAAGCAATTGACTTTTCACGCACATTTTTATTTTCACATTCTGAATCCAACAGAATACGGAGCGACACGGCTACGGCATCGAAACACCCTTCCGTGAAATTTCATTTGCACAAGTTGTTTATAAAGAGGATTTTCCATTACGGCTACATCAATACAGACACGTTCGTCTTCACGAAGGAAGAAATCATTGAGTTGCTGCATATCCTAAAGGTACGTTTATGAGCTTTTCTCAAAACAAAAGCGCGAAAGATTGCTAAAGTGCAAACTGGAAGCACGTGATGTGACTTCGCAGTAGCAAATAAGGGTGTGCAAATATTCGAAAGTTCCGAATAACGAATCAAATAGTGTTGTATTCGATTCGGTCTTCAAATCGAATAGTCAGTATACATAAATGCGAACATTTTTATAATACTTTTCGAATATTTCCAAACGGCAACTGCGCCCAAACAAATATAACATTAAAAAGAAGTACGGTAAGTTTTCACCCCCACTGGCATAGTATGGATATAAAACGTGAGAACTTGAGTGTCGGAGCAGGCTACATCACTTAGGTAGCCATACTTCACAGGCTGTACCGTGATCATTCGCGCTCTGAAGAGCCCTGTGCATCGAAGAAACTACATGTTTGGCTCTAATTATCCATTTGTGCTTTTAATAAACAAGGCTTCATAAGGTACTATGTAATGACAGAAACATGCTAGTTTTTAAGGATACTGAGATATGAACAGCATGCGATATTAAATGTCATAACGGTTGTTCATTATTCGAAAACTATCCGATTCAGTCTCAAAAATCGCTATTCCACACCCCTAGTAGCAAACCATAGCAGTGCGTGTGCCTTAATGTTTGGAGCCATTTGCTCTGGGGTTCGACTAGCCGCGTGGTTGATTATAATGAAGGGGGTGTTTTGTGGCGCAAGAGCGAAGTATGGTCAAATAGCGCCCTCGTCGTGTGGTTATGTGCGTGTGTTGCTCTTGAGTGATCAAGGATTGTTCTCTCTTAGCGCATGAATATAGCCTTTTTCGTTATATTTCCAGAAAAGTGTGGAACTATAACGAAAAGGGCTTTAAAAAAAAGAAAGACCACTTCAAGAGCAGGGGTACGCAAAATGAAAAGCCTAACATTGAAATGAAAAGGCAATACCACGGATTGGAAATGATAGTACAATGATGCTCTGCCGATACGCTTTTGCAGTTATATATTTGCTAAATTCCCGCTGTCCGATTTATTGTCCGAAGAGCAGCGATAAGGACCTTCTTTCGCCAGTGATGATTCTGCGCCTATGGTGCGTCATGACGGAGTAATTCTAGCGCGAAACGATTAAAGCGTTAAGCTGCTTAGAATTTTCGCGTTGAGGGCCATTTGCTTCTCCCACGCATTCATATCAGAATATCAACTGGGAAGCACATAAACATCATTTTCGGGCAGTCACGCACAGTACGTTGGTTACTACGCAGGCTTGCATGCTTTTTTTTATGTGTTCTGACGCTTAAAGTTTACTTTTTCTGAAGATACATGTCACTGGGGCATTGTTCATAAAACAAGACCAGTGTAGTGCAAATATTCCTTTCGTTATTATCGATACTGTTCCGATCATAGACAACTCACGACAAGTCATTCCTTGTGAAAAAGTAGTCAGAGTACCATTCGGACCTCTGGATTGGCCTTAAAATATAAGCAAATGAAAAGAAGTATTTAAATAACTACAGCTTTTCTTACACTTCTATGTATTTCCTGATTGGCCGGATTTTAGGCCACCGTCGTTCATGACAGTGGTCAGTGTGACAAAGGTACGACCACCAAGACTGACCAATCGCGGATGGTATTTTCGAAAGTGTTTTGTGAATACCTAGAAGTGTTTTACGGGGCGGGACTTGAAGAGCCCCGCTATGCAATAGTATTTGCGCGGCTTTCTTTATCGGCGCTCATTGAAAAGGCTGGCGCGTTAAATAATCGCCAAATAAGAAGCCATTTGTACAGGGTGTCCCAGCTAAATTTAGCCAGAGTCCCTCTGATTTAGCTAAGACCAGAGTGGAAGGACTCTGCTAAGACTTAAAAATATGCCGATACACTTTAGTGGGACGTGGCCAAATGAATTTTGTTGGTTGTTGCAGGAAACAAGGCACACGATTTTTGTATAAATAGATAAGTAATCGTGCTTGTAGCAGGGTGATGCCTACCGTATCTAGTTAATTTCTTGGAGTAACCTCTAGACCCCAACCTTGTCCAGTTTTACAAGGGCGATTCTCGGTTCTCTTCCGCTAAATTCCCTGAACGTCACGATGGACCTATTTTTGTGCAGCATTGATCTCTCCACCAAAAGAGTTGGGGCTAGCCTCCCACGACTGGAAAGAATGTGCAAGGAGAGCTATTACACACATGTCATATTTGGCTATAACCCCGTCAGCTGGGTAGCGCGAAGATATACCATCTGCAGCAACTCCACGTTTATCATGAAAGAAAAAAAAAAGCATTCCGGCAGAACCAATCTCACGATGAATGTCGATGTTAATGAGGTTGAAGAGCATTCAAATAATGCAGCGACACACCGTCGCCATCATCAAAACGCGTCATGTCGGAAGCATGCATCACAGCCGGACCCCTAGATCTCTCGTGCTTTACTTTGGACACACTGCGCCATCTGGTGGCGCTGTCGCGAACTCCACGCGGTGCCTCTGAGATGTGCGGCTCACCGGTGTGCGTAAGAACTGTTTCCTTGCTGGCCTCTCATTCGTCACGCAGCGCGCTTTACTGTTGGATTCATGTGCTTTAAAATATGTGGGACATGCTTTCGATTCCTCTCAGCGCCAAATAAGTATTAAAAGCTTACTTTTGTTGTCATGGAAAACTGGGGAAGGAAAGTTACATAGAGACGGCATATATATATATATATATATATATATATATATATATATATATATATATATATATATATATATATATATATATATATAATTGAAATGAAGTTTCCATACAATGCTAATGCCATTAAACAAATTCAGATAGAACTGCTCGGTTACAACTGAGAAGAAAAGGGGTTAACAGAGGGGCCCGATCACGTTCTCGTGACGCCTGCGGCAGAAAGGATGTTCCA
This sequence comes from Dermacentor variabilis, assembly GCF_050947875.1. Classification (NCBI taxonomy): domain Eukaryota; kingdom Metazoa; phylum Arthropoda; class Arachnida; order Ixodida; family Ixodidae; genus Dermacentor; species Dermacentor variabilis. Next base: position 46,317,970 of record NC_134576.1, on the reverse strand, counting down.
CATCCGCCGTCAGGGTCTATGAGTGGTGGCGCTGGCCTATAACACTTTCAGCGTTCTACTAGGAAACATGAATACCCAAGAAAGTGGACGAGGAAACGGCGCCGCGGTAGCTCAATTGGTAGAGCATCGCAGGCAAAATGCGAAGGTTGTGGGATCTTTCCCCACCTGGGGCAAGTTGTTTTTTTATCCCCTTTCATTTCCATTAATGTATCGTTTCTTTTTTTCATTTATTGAGCGCAATTAATTTCCCCTGTTCTCCTTGGTGTCAGTGTTTGTTGGCTTCTTGATCAGTTATAACTGCTGACTTACCAGCAGCACTAAACGCAGTTTAAGTGCGGTCACTGATTTTAGCAAAAATGAATAATTCGCAGCGACTCACGAGTTACTTGAAAGAACGGAAGACCCCTCAGCGCCCGATCTACACTGTAATGGCGTCCACATGGAGTCCATTCTACGACGAAATCTCGGCTTCGAGCGTGACAGAGGCGTTCAGGTAAGCGAACTTACTTTTCAATAATAAAAGACTTTAGGTCAGCGTATGATGATAATGCAAGAATGAAGCCAAGACAATTAACAAAAATATTTTTAGCTAAAATAACGTTTTCATGACATATCCAGAGTTCAAGTTGTGTCAGGGTCTCTCTCGCAATCGTAATCTACATCGTGGTTCTTGGTCAGGTGCTGCTGTGCGCATTTAGACTTTAGAGCTTAGTTTTCCCATTTTGTAATTTTGTAAAGAAAAGTAGACGTATCAATAAAGAGAACGTCAAACTTCCAGCTGTTTGATACACTTCTGTGGCATTGCTGTAATATTTGCGGAATTTCACACCGTAATTAGAAATGAAAAAAAAAAGACCGTGCTGCGATTGTTCAACCATCATGACAGTGATGAGAAATAAATTATCTTGAAATGCATCATAATGGACGGCGCTGCAATTTATTCCCACAAACTAGAGTATTTTTAGATACTAATTGCGCAGTTCACTTCGCATATCCTCGTTCCTTCATAGTTTTGCGCTTTTGCGCTTAGTTTTGCGACCTCTCACAGGTGTTCTTTCTTCACCATCTTCTTGCAGAATTTGCTATTTGTTAAGATATTGCTATTCTTAACATACTCATTGATCTTGTGGTATAAAACTAAATGTACAAGAATGCATAGCAAAAAATAATGAACTGTACCGATATCGGTACCCTGAGTTTCAACGAGTAGAAAACCCCGGAACGTACAAATGCGATTCTCAAGGTAGAGTGAATTACCACACTTGGGGCATTTGTATGGGCCATTGCCAGAAAAGATTATTGTAAAAAAATTACAAAAATCTGTGCTTTCTTTCTACAGAGGATTTACTGAAAATGTGCCACCAGGTCAGCAAAAAACATGCCCACAGTCTGCATACTTTATGCGCGCGGCGTTGGTGCATATTTTTTCTGAAGAAAGTGCACAAAGCATTTGTATTCACAGGAGGCAGGAAGTGTGCAGAAGTTCTGCAGTATGTACACTGTAATCAGAAATAGTTAGTTCATATGATGAGAGTAAATTGTTCGCCTTTTAGCGATTTCCCTCCTGCGAGATGACCTCACTCGCATACACGGGAGCAAAGAATTGGGACCAACACTGCACATCCGTGTGTCCACATTCTAATACTTGCATATAGGATTGGACGACAGTTTTAGATGTGGCGATGGAACCAGATAATCGAAGTAAACAGCTAGAGCATACTCGAGAAAAGTGCATGTTCACGCCGCATTAACACTTGAGAAGGGCCAAATGCGGAATTTCGGAAGAAACCCGATAACCCATGTAAACTAGACACCCAACAAGGAGAAACCATAGGGGTGTAGACAGCCACAGTTTGTGTGCCTCATAACGGTCTCGTCAAAAGATGTGCCGTAGTATAAATTGACTCACCTGCTCGCCCTGACGGAACCCGTCTCTTAAAAATTAACGTAAGGCGTAAATCAATACAGGACACATCCTGTAGGCAGAGTTCTTCGTGCTCAGTTTTTTCATCTGCCTGCTGCAATCAGGGCAAGCGAGAACGTCCTATTTTCTACATAAGTGCTCAATTCTGAGACCCTGCCTAAGCTGAACAAATTAATACAACTTGTCGCGATGGTGTTAGGTCTGAAACTGATATTTCGGCGCAACTGAAAAGAAGTTGGCAACTCTGAATTTTATTATTCTCTGCATGTCACCTGTTGCCGCTTTGTCCTTTATTTTTAATGCATTTCATTCAACCATAGTTGCGAAAATGTGTAATCAAACGTAACAATTTAGGTTTTTTAAACCTGTTCATAATTGTAAGCATCAACTGAACTTGGCATAGAAATTAAATGAAGGCTTCATGCAAGGGTCCGCAACTCTTCAGACTGTTCCATTCCTTTTCTTTAGGACCGTGCTTATGCCGGACCTATTCATCTCGAAAGTGCACCTGTACAACAAGGACAGCTATTTTGACGACTTCAGAAATTTGCCAGCGAATTTACTGAGACGACCACCGAATCTTAAGGGCAAGAATATTTACTTCTTTAACTTGGTGAGAAAGCTTCAATACAGCATTCCCCTGTCGTATGGCCAGAATAAAAGCAGAATATATGAACGATAGAATGCGCGTAATAATAACTTAACAGTGTCTCGTAGTCACTGCATGGCTGCGGTAGTAAAAACAGAAGCTGCATTCACAAATGCTACGCTGACCCTCGATTCACTTTACGCCTCTTATAGCGTGTGTGTAAAACTTGAACATCGTGAAATTTTTGTGACTTCTGCTATGACTTACATCACATGCGGCAAACGCAAGCGTAGCCCTCGATATATGTTTTCGTTATTGAGAATGGAGCAGTGCTCTTTCTTTCTTTTCTTTTGGGGGGGGGGTGAAGCGGGGGCATGGCTTGAGACACTGTATAGAAGAGTTCTAGGGGACGTCTGCTCTCTCGATTGACTAACTGTATTTTATGTGAGCACACTTCAACACATTAGAAGCTAGAAGCTGCTTCATACTATGAGCATGGCCGAAGTAGGGCACGCTACGCAGTAGTGATTCTCATGCGGGCACCTGGGTATATTCTATGCCATGTCTTTTTTTTGCGCGTGAGCCTATAAGCCCCCACTTCTGAAGATTCGCAATGCCGGTGTATGAAGCTCGGCGATAAAAGTTGGCGCAGCACCAAGGCGGAGGCCAGTGGCGCAGCTGTCACGGCGAATGATGGATGACACAGAAAAGAACAGGCAACCGGCGCTGCGGATGACGTCGTCGGTACAGTTGGCGTGGCGCGGAGCGCTTGGCTTCAGCGCTTGATACAACTCGGCGCTCAGAGAGGCGCGTAATCAGTTCTGCATCGGCGCTTGGAAACAAAAAAAAACTTAAAAATGAAATTATAGGGTTTTACGTGCCGAAACCACGATCTGATTATGAGGCAAGCCGTAGTGCGGGACTTCAGAAATTTGGACCACCTGGGGTTCCCCTAAATCTGCCCCTAAATATAAGTACACGGGTGTTTTCGCTTTCCTCCTCCCATCGAAATGCGGCCGCCGGGGCCGGGATTCGATCCCTCGCCCTCGTGCTTAGCAGGTCAACACCATAGCCACAATTGGAAAGAATAGTCGGTGCTCCATGGCTGTGAAGCAGTAGGAACGGTGTGGGTGCTTTTCGTGATCTTGCAGCTGAACGCGAGCTAGAATGACCGAGATGGCAACGGCAGCGCCGTATGGAACAGTCTGGAACAACATTCTAGATTGTTATAGAAGTCACTCTGGTCAGAAGATGAAGAAACGGCAGCAGCGGAATTTAGTAAATGAAATGTAAAATAAAGTAGTCATTTAATAATGTACGTAACTGTGCTGCCTTGAAGTGGGCTGAAAAATAAGAGAAATATTCCGACAAACGATAACATAAACAATAAGAGAATAATGAGATAAACTCTGACGGCAGAAATGAGAGAAACTACGCTTACGCGAAATACGGGCTCACTTCGGGAAACGAAGGTCGTTTTCCTAAGGTGCCTGTAAAAGTGTCCGTGCAACAGCGATACTTGCAGTCTATGGCGTTAAAATATGAAAACCGATAATGATGTCATATTTAGCAAGGATGAGCGCATCATGCAAACATGATTTACGTACGCTTCTTAAGAGCGAAGAAAATTTTGCTGGTATGAATGCCTCGTTTGCACCCATACCATGTTTCTGTGATGGTGCATCCCATTATAGGCTTAGAAACATTGGATTTCTCTACTTCACACTCAAGAACGGTGGCGTTTTCCCTGTTTTATGTGTTTCCCATTGCAGCTGTGGCTATGTCGAGCTGTTAGACCCATGTCAGAAATCGAAACATTTATAGAGCATAGAAATGAACACAAAAGTACATTCCTGGGATCACAATGAGGCACGCCTTAGTGGGGAACTGCGTATTAACCTTGACCAGCTGGGATTCCTTAAGGTGCGCCCAATGCACCGTGCACGATCGTTCTCGCATTCCACCCCCATTGGAATGCGTCCCCCGCAGCCGCGACGGAACCCGTGAGCCCAAGCTCGGCTGCGCAACGCCATAGCCACGGAGCTACCATGGCGTGTTGTGTAAATGAAGTTCGGGGCACGAGAAGTGGGATCAGTGTACTATAAATGCTCTTTCGATACCAACCACCATTGACTTCCGCGTAGCAATGTGCGGGCGTGAATGATAACGTCTAATAACGTGACATCAACTCCCCTCCGTGTACCGTGGCAACGCACGCAGTTCACTGCACTGAAGCACGCCAGCGACCTGGACAAGATGCGGAACGAGGGCGTCAAGACGGCGGCGTTGTCCGTTTCCGTGGGTCTCTACGGCCGCTGGTACTACGTCGGCAGTGAAGTACGGATGGGGTTGCAGAACTACGCGGCCGGGGACCCCTGTTACCATCCGAAGATGGACCACCAGCGCGCTAGCATCGCCAAGGTACGTGCGTGCGCCCGTAATTACAACGAAATGCGACTCTTCGGTGAATGGAAGGGTTTGGTGGTTCTGCGTCTCTGTGCCCTGCAAGAGACCGCTTGACGAACACCTTGTTGAAACTGCAGCGTCCCCAACGTTCGTGCAAAAACCGTACGTGGCTGCCTTAAGTGCTTGAAACATTGGAGATTTTCTTCATACGTTCTTCTTCAAAATATTTCATTGAAATGCTCTGTAATATTAATTATTTTTACTAAAAACCTTTGTCAAAAGTAGACATGCTAGTTTGCCTGTGATGGCCATGACCACTACTGGCTATTTGAAGAACAGGCCATGGCCAAAGTTCCAAGTCACTGGGGAATTAAAATACCTCTTGCACTCATTATCATGGGTGCCATAAAAACTCGAGCACACAGCCGAAAGACGTTTTCGGTTAGCACGACGAGTAGGCCGTGCACTTCTGACAAAGTTTGCACAGCAAACAGTATATGTGCATCTTCTACTACAAAGTGCTTGAAGCGGGTTTAAAGAGTGCTTGTGGCGCTGGTATTAAAAGGTCGCTGTTTCGCCCGAAAGGCGAAGCATCGATTGTGATAGCAAATTATTGGATAGCAATACAAAATAAGGATAGTAGTTCTATCTGCTGTATAGAGTTGTAAACATAGGCATACTAATTAAATTGACAAGCATGGTGTCGCGCGAGCACAAGCAAGCATCAGCGCACCTTACTCGATGACAGCGGAAACTGGCTGTCAAAACGCTGGAGTAAGAAATCGAGGCAGCAGCAGTCACCGAATTTACCTTCGTGCTGCCTCTCACATATCAAAGCGAACTAAGCCGCGAATATACAGCGCTCTGTCCCCGTCACAGATGGCTTGCAAGATATTGTGGCCGGGAGTAGAACCCCCCCCCCCCCCCCCCCCATTACCTACTCTCCCCTCAGAGCGTAGAGCGCGAGCCTAGCTCTATAAAAAAAAATAGCATCGAATGGGTAAATGATCATTATCGCCTCGTTGATCGCGGGAAGCGTGTGCCCTGTGACGGTTTTAGTTGCCTGGTTCTGTACATTGAACGGCGAATTTAAAACTGTCTAAATACCGCCCTGCTAATACCAATGGACGCATGCTGAAAATTTTTTGAGAGTTTAATTCTCTGTGGGATTGTACTGAACAGATAGAAGTGCAAAGGCATGTATCGGAGTGCATTGCAATATTGGCAGTGTTATGGCGTATTTCAAAAATTAAACTGCAGTAATTCATTGAAGCTCAGCCCATGTTTAAAGATTCAGCAATGCGCCAGAACAAAGCTCTAAAATTTGAAATCAGAGCATTCTGTAGTTCGAACATCCTATCAGTTGTCAAATACTTCGTGGCGATGTGGTTTTAAATCTAGTGTTACATAGCTTGTGGTGAGGGTAATTGAAGCTGCAATTAACTGTATCGGCGCTGAATATTTCAGACAGCTAGAGCGTCAAGCACTAGCTGTCTAGATGTGCCACTAGTTATCACACTGTTCCTAGATGTGACACAGATAAGTAAAATATATCTCATATCAGAAAGGAACACCGAAAGAGGGCAGTGCATGAGCGAGATTTGAGACTTCAGGCAAACAATAGAAGGGGAGGAAATACAAGATTCCAAGCATTCGTAAAATTTAAAATGAATGCATTAAGATATGGAGACTTCTCTGTATTTTATATCTGCTCTAAAGATGAAAGTGGGAAATGAGTGGAACTACTTCGTAAATTTACAAAGTACAATAAAATGTTATTTGCGCTATGAAGTATGCCAGACAATTTCGTCTTATCTTATGAGTTCACAGTGGAAACTTGTGTGCAAACGATATTGCTAGGTACACAGAGTATATTATTTATACATCTCCATGCTTGGAGTGACGCCTCACACCGGCAAAAATGCCGAGAGCCAGTCGAGCTACACTAATCCATTTACAACGAAATTAGGAAGACCCACTAAGCTTCAACAAAAGGCACTCCCTCACCAGAACAGGAATTCGCCTCCCTGGTACAGTATTCGGCCACTCCTTCCCAAATGACACATTCTATCAACCAATGGTCCTCAGTCCCCAGCAGCTGCGGAGCAACTGACCAAGGTGGCGGCGAGACCTGTAACGCAGCAGTGGGTGCTAAGAATCTCTGGACCCGGACAGGCCGACAATGGAAACTGACCCTCGTCACGTTCAACAGTCGAACCCTCTCGAGTGACGCTAGCTTAGCAGCACTTTGAGGAATTATCGGGCATTGTTTGGGATATGATTGGCCTTAGTGAAATTAGAAGGACTGGTGAGATTTATACAGTGCTGACTAACGGCCGTGTCCTCTGCCATAGAGGTCTGCCAGACAGAAGCTATACGGGGTAGGATCCCTAATCCATAAAGACATGGGCAACATTCACGACTTCCAAAGCATTAATGAGAGTGTAGCAGTAGTAATAAAACTTAATAAGAAGCATAAAATAAAGGCAGTACAAGCCTACGCTCAAACCTTCAGTCACTATGACGATGAAATAGATCACTTTTATGATGTTGAATTAGCGATGAGAAAAGTGAAAACTTAGCTTACTGTAGTCATGGGCGATTTAAAAGCAAAGATGGGGTAAAGCAGGCTGGTGAACAAGCAATTGGCAACTACGGTATGGATTCTCAGAACACTACAGGAGAGTTGTTAATAGAATTCGCAAAAAGGAACAAGCTGCGAATGATGAACACCTTTTTCAGGAAGCGTGTCAATAGAAAGTGGGCCTGGAAATGCCCTAATGGTGAAAGAATAATGAAATAACTTTCATACTTTCTGCTGATCCCAGCATAGTGCAGGATGTAGAACTGTTATGTAAGGTAAAGTGCAGTGATCATAGGTTAATGAGGTCTAGGATTCACCTCCATATGAAGACAGATAGATTAAAATTGGTGAAGAAGGAAGAGACCAACCTAGACGCAGTAAAGTTGCCCCGTTCAGGCTGGTACTAGCCCAATTCAGGCTCATAGTCGCAAACACATATGAAGCCTTACAACAGAGAGATGAAGGTGACATATACGAGATGAATGGAACCGTAACTCGGCTAGCTTCAGACGCAGCAATTGAAGTGGGAGGTAAGGCACCAAGGCAACCAGTAGGTAAGCTCTCCCAAGTAACGAAGGACCTAATAACGAAAAGACAAAGAATGAAAGTGTCCAACTTAAGAGATCAGATATAATTCGTAGAACTTTCAAAATTGGTCAACAAGGAGAAAATAAGAGATATTCGAAAGTATAATGTGAGAATGGCCGAGAAAGCACTCAAAAATGGACGCAGCCTGAAATCATTTAGAAGAAAACTTCACATAGGACAAGCCAAGACATATGCACTGAAAGATACGCAGGGTAATATCACCAGCAATTTTGAAGATATAGTAAAAGCAGTGGAGGAATTGTATATTGACTTGTACAGTACCCAGAGCAGCCACGATACCTCCATTCAAAGTAGTAATGAACAGATTTCAGAGGCTCCTTCTATAACTGGCCATGAAGTTAGAAGGGCCTTGCAAGACATGAAACGGGGAAAAGCGGCAGGAGAATATGAAATAACATTCGATTTAAGCAAAGATGGAGGCGATATGCTTGAAAAGCTTGTGGTTCTTTATACGAAATATCTCACGATTTCAAGGATTCCAGAAAACTGGAAGAATGCCAATATTATACTAATCCACTAAAGGGTGACGTTAAAGAACTGAAAAATTATAGGCCCAATAACTTACTTCCCGTATTGTATAAAATATTCACAAAGATAACTTCCAATAGAATAAGGGCAACACTGGACTTCAGTCAATTAAGAGAACAGGCAGGCTTCAGGAAAGGATACTCTATAGGGGATTATATCCATGTCATCAATCAGGTAAGCGAGAAATCTGCAGAATACAATCATCCTTTCTATATGGCTTTCATAGATTACGAAAAGGCATTAGATTCAGTAGAGATACCAGCAGTCATAAAGGCATTACGTAATCGAGGCGTACAGGAGGCTTACGTAAATATCGTGAAAAATATCTCCAGGGATTACACAGTTACCTTAATTATCCACAAGAAAAGTAGAAAGATACTTGTAAAGAAAGGAGTCAAGCAAGGAGACACAATCTCTCCAATGCTATTCACTGCACGCTTGTAAGAAGTGTTCAAGCTATTAAACTGGGAAGGCTTACGAGTGAGGATCAATGGCGAATATCTCAACAACCTTCGGTTTGCAGATGACATTGTCCTGTTCAGCAACACTGAGGACGAATTACAACAAATGATAGAGGGCCTTAACATAGAAAGTCTAAGACTTGGGTTGAAGATCAATATGCAGAAGATAAAAATAATGCCGAATAGCCTGGAAAGGGGACGAGAGTTTAGGATCGCCAGTCAGCCTCTAGAGTCTGTGAAAGAGTACGTTTACCTAGGTCAATTACTCACTGGGGACCCTGATCATGAGGAGGAAATTTACAGAAGAAGAAAAATGGGTTGGAGCGCATACGCCAGACATTGCGAGATCCTGACTGGAAGCTTACCATTATCGATCATTAAGAAAGAAAGTTATACAATCAGTGCATTCTACCGGCGATAACATATGGGGCAGAAACTTGGAGACTGACAAAGAAGCTTGAGAACAAGTTAAGGATCACGCAAAGAGCGATGGAACGAAGAGTGTTAGGTGTAACGTTAAGAGACAGGAAGAGAGCGATGTGGATCGGAGAGCAAGCGGGGATAGCTGATATTCTTATTGGCATAAAGAAAAAGAAATGGAGCTGGGCAGGTCATGTAATGCGTAGGTTAATAAATGGTGGACTATTAGGGTTACAGAATGGGTATCAAGAGAACGGAAGCGTAGTCGAGGATGGCATAAGACTAGGTGAGGTGATGAAATGAAGAAGCTTGCAGGCGCTAACTGGAATCGGCTGGCGCATCACAGGGTCAATTTGAGATCACAGGGAGAGGCCTTCGTCCTGCAGTGGACATAATATAATCTGATGATGATGCCATTTAAGTGATAGGAGCTCGTTAACATATTGCCAAACGGATGCCTCTTGTATTTTGTAAAAGGAAGATGGAAGCATGGGCGCATGAGCTTGAATTTTAAACCAGCTGCTTGACAAGCAAGGTGCTATAGGGGACGTCTGGCATAGCAGCCACTGAGCTATGTTGCCACAAGATATCTTATCTGACTAAAGTCGCTCTATTAAGATTATCTCGTTTTTCTAACAATGTTCAGTCCAATAATCAGTAAGGCGACACTCATGAAAAAAATGTACATTTGTACGAAATTTCCGAGAAAGCAAATAGCCAACGGATATTTACGTTATGGTAATTTCAGAGGGAAAGGCTAACTCGAAGCCTTCAGTTTTTCAACTGTTGCACTACATCAGAAGTCTATCGAATCATGACTTTAAAAACAGGTTTACGTAACTTTTTTTTAAATCTCACGCATACTGCCGTTTTTTTGTGTAGCTGGTAGAGATTAGTTGAGATCACATCAAAATATTAAGTTGGCAGCTTAAGCATAGGCTCAAGGATGCGTGATCAGGCTAGTCATGTCACACTTTTGTAACCGCCGAAATTGACTGCAGGTGTGCAAGGACCCAAAGTACAGGGATGTCCACGAAAGCGAAATGTGGAACTGCAGTTACGTCGTGGATGAGAAGATGTTCAAGACCTTTGTCTACGGCACACTCGAGACACTACAGTACAAGGTAATTAGCGTCTCCGGCGCAAATGAGTCGAGCGTTTGAATTTATTTTCTTCAAGGTCGCTTTATTGTTGAAGTCACCAGAGACTGTTGTGAATGGCCATTGTTGAACTGACATAGCCACCATCATCGTAATCTACGGGACGACAAATAACCCCTCGCTCAGACATCGCTTACCCTTGACCTGCAAAAACAAAACCAGTCATGCGCATGCCGAATTCCAAATTGCATCACTCAAAAAGTTCACAGCCACTTGATGTCGACTATATATTTTTTCAGCTCGCACTAATTCTCGAAATTTATAAAAGACCGATGGTATGTGCTCTATGAATTACAGTTGAACCCCGGTTTTGCGAACCCCAATTTTGCGAATTTCTACATTTTACGAATGAGAAGAAAGGGGTTAACCTAGGGTCCCGATTTTTATTAATCATATCACAATAAGCCAACAAACAAAGAATTCCATGCAAGAACAACACAGGGGTGATTACTTGTAATTACCAATTGAAATAACGAACTTATAAATTAATGGAGTTGAAAGTGTATGAAAGAAAAACTTGCCGCAAGTGGGGAACGATTGAATGAACGGCTTGAATGAACATTAGATTTGTGGACAAGACAGCGGGTCCCGAGCGTATAAGGCCGCACATTGGGCCAGTTTGATGTATTTTTCTACGGTCGAAAGAAAATCAATTTCACGAGTTGGTACATATACATGAAACAACAGCAGGTTCCTCACTGTAATCGCAGATAAGAAAAAATATAACCGAAAAAGGGAAAGAAGATATGGTGACATCGAAAATTACTGAACTTCCCCAAACATGACGTTAGTTAATAATGGCTAATGTGTTACCTGTGTCGACAGGTGTTGATCATTTTTGTTTAAAATCAGACTAAGTTCGTTCCCTCATTTTCTTATTACGTCAATTTTATACAACCGGCAATATTAACTGTCTGAATTTGCTGCCTTACTTGCCAAATACATTATTGCTTATATATCCTTATCTTATTAGTAGCCTACGTGGAAACATAATGGTTCATAATGCACTGGCACACAATCACATGTACAGCCTCGTCCACTCTTAGGGTGAACACGGCTCACCGTGGCCGCGCTCCGCGGGGCGCCAGTGCGTCCGGCGCGGCGGCGCATCGAAGTGAAGCGGCGCAGGCGCACACGGACCCAGGGGAGGTGCTTCGCGTCGTCTGAATTTGCTGCCTTACTTGCCAAATACATTATTGCTTATATATCCTTATCTTATTAGTAGCCTACGTGGAAACATAATGGTTCATAATGCACTGGCACACAATCACATGTACAGCCTCGTCCACTCTTAGGGTGAACACGGCTCACCGTGGCCGCGCTCCGCGGGGCGCCAGTGCGTCCGGCGCGGCGGCGCATCGAAGTGAAGCGGCGCAGGCGCACACGGACCCAGGGGAGGTGCTTCGCGTCGTCTGCTACGGGGCTGTAGCGCGTCGCCTCTTACTTTGCTGTAAAGTACACTTCGCTACACTTAGGTGACTGAGTGCCCGAGGCGGCATTGCAGGAAGCAGCACTTCACTAACTGGTGCATTTTCCAGTAACCTAAAGAATGGCTATGGGAGTCATTTGCCAGGACATTGTAACAACTGTCACTGCACTCCCATATTTGAAAAAACAAAATTCATAGGAAAAGGAAAAGGTAAGAGGGAAAGGGAAATAATAGAGGCTTATTACATTAGAAAGGAAGGAGATAAATGTGTAAGCGCTCCCTCTGTTGCCTTGCCGGAAAAAGAAATAGCATTTTTGGATGAAAGATTATGATGTAACTGATTTGCAGATGTTTTTGCGACTGGTGTGCGCGCGCCTATGCTGAAAAGAATATAAATGGCTGGAGAATTTCAAATAAGCTTCCAGTTGGCAGTCAGACTGTGGTATTTGTTTCCTCGTGTCCTTGTTTTATTCGCACTGTTTAACCTCAGTTCCAGATCTTGTTCAGGTGCCTATAATCAACGCAAAATGTGGTGCTGCCATCCTTTTCCTTCACCAGCACAACTGTGGAGGCCCAAGGGCTGTGTGAAGGCTGAATAACGCCACGATGAAGCATGTCGTTGACTTGTTCGTCAATTACACCACGTTCAGCGCGAGAAACTCGGTATGGACGCTGACGTAGGGGTGCATGGGTGCCGGTGTCTGTTTAGAACGATGGTGGATGTGCGCCCTAAAAAACATTGCTTATTATCAAACGAAACATCAGAAATCGGTCGATGAGCTGCAAGCGTTGGGTACGCTGGGCAGGCGAGAGTTTGGGATCAATTGACGGAAGGAACTCCTCTAAGGAGGACGAATCGATGGTGCTAAGAGGAGTAACGCTATCGACGAGAAGATTTAAACTGTCGTCAGGCAGTTGAGTACAGCACACGGAATCAATATAGTGAAGCCGACCTGTTCATTCACCAAGAAATAATGTGGCTGGGGAAGAAAACCGATTTGTGACCTAAATGGCGCTGCACGAGTTTTCGACAGCGAGAACTGCAAAAGGGAGGATGAAGTTTTTGCGAGAGATGAAGGCTTCGGAGGGCGCAGACAGGGCGGTGCAAGAGGGCGCATAGCCGCAAGAAAGTGGCAGAAAAACAGCAGACATAGGAGGTATGTCAGTATCCGCGGCAATGACCACTCGAGAAGAAGGTAGGTGGCTTGTCAGATGAGGCGTCACGCAACGGCGATAACTCAAGTTCGGCACACGCACAGTTGTCAACAACGGCATGGTTACTAACGAGAAAGTCCCAACCCAAAATAACATCGTGTGACCATGGTGAAAAAAATACATATTCGACTACGTACAAAATGTCCTGAATGACAAGGCGAGCTGTGAATGCCACTGAAAGTTGGATGTGGTGCGCGGTTGCAGTACGCAGGGAGAAGTAGGAAAGCGGGATCGTTATCTTTAACTTGGGGCACAGTTCTCCACTAAGAACAGACACAGCGGCTGTAGTATAGACGAGTGCTTGCACAGAAACACCTTCGATATTAATAGTTACTTCGTTCGCAGGTAGGAATCGAGGCCTTGAAGTTGTTGACACGAGTGCAGTTCTTGCCTCCGGAACTGCGATGGATATTTTTGCGCTTGAACGGGCGAGAGGCGACGAAACATAGGAGGAAGTGAACGGTGACGTGTTGAGGGCGACCGATGCGTGTCGTAGCCACATCGAGTCAGTGAGCAGATGTTCAACGCTGAGTGGGAGGAGATCGGGTGCGGTGGCCCGAGACGTAAGTAGCCTTGGTTGTCTGCACCCGCACTAGGACGGAAGTCACGACGACGACAGAAACGTGCGACATGGCCAGGTAGACAACAGAAGTAGCAGATAGGCTTGTTGTCCCGGGTGCGCCAAGGATTAGGGGACGGCGGTGCGGGACGGCGAAAAGGTGGCGGGTTCATGCGAACAGGCGCACGCGCAGGGTAGAAGTCATTTGCAGGTCGACCAGGATCCGCGCCAAGTGGTATTGCTGCTGACTGCCTACGTGCGCCTTCAGCATAGGTCAGAGGAGCGGAAACAGGCGAATGCTGGTAGGCGGTTGGCATCGCCTCAGAAATTTGTTCCTGTGGCTTGCCGTAGCGTCGGAGCAAGTGCCTGTGTGGAGTCCGGGATGCAGGGAACAAGGGACAATTGTCGGGCCACTTTTTCTCGGACAAACTGCCGGATTTTATGCATTAGCATTGTGGTGTTAGTAGAAACGGCACCCACAGTTAATGCTGACATTTTGGCCGTGTCAGAGTTCGGGACTCGTGTAGAAATGCGCTGTTTCCGCAATTCGTCGTAGCTCTGGCAGTACTGAACGACGTCCATGACACATTGGGGATTTTCGGCAATGAGCATCTGGAAGGCGTCGTCCTCGATCCCCTTCAGGATGTGTCTGATTTTATCAGCTTCTGACATAGCAGGACTGATGCGACGGCAGAGGTCGACAATATCGTCAATGCAGCACGTGAAGTTTAGCCGGATTGCTGGGCGCGACCGCCTAAGCGCTGTCCATCGCGGAGCTTGCGAACAACGGGTCAGCCGAAGAGTTCCCCGAAGCTCGTTTTAGAGGACCACCAGTTGGCAATGTCAGCTTCGTGGTTGTGGAACCACAGCTGAGCCACACCCGCCAGGTAAAAGTTGACGTTGGTCAGTTTGTTGCCGTCGTCCCACTTATTGTGGGCGCTTAGCCGCTCATACGAAGCGAGCCACTCGTCAATGTCATGCTCGTCGGTGCTGTTAAACATGACAGGATCTCGCTGCCTCAGTACTCCTGAGCAGGAGACTACCGGTGGTGCGGTAGCATCTTGCGGTGACACGTCGGTAGGCATTGCCGAGGCTGGGGGTAGAGTCCCGGTAAGGAGTTACAGGATGAAAAATGGAACCTGCAGTCCCCACTAATTGATAGTACACGTTTAGATGCGCTCGGCCTTTTATATTAATGCACAGAGACAGGCAACGGCCGAGCGGACCGAGCTCAAGCACTAACAACAACCACAGTCTTCGTCTTCTGCTCTAGCCCGTACTGGTCACTACAGTTAATTCAGTTAGTAAGCGAATGTTTTCAAGTTTATATGGCCGACAAAACTACTATCCTTGCTTTGCTTAGCTGTCAACTAATCTGCTATCATAATCGAAGGTTCGCCTTTCGGGCGAAACTGCGGCTTTCTTTGACCACGTAGCTCAGTACTGGCGGCGAGGAGTTACGTAGTCGCCATCTATCGGAAGCGCCTCGCTGGCGTAGTATGAGGGATCACGCGGCGCGCTCCTCGTAGGTTTTGCTGTCAGCGCTCACTGAAAACACCACGCACGAGCTCTCCCGGACATTTCTGTAAGTACTTTCGAAACGAGAGAGGTTTTTACTGTCTAAATAATAATCTTGGGCAAACTGAAAGCACAGAATCGTTTACAGACGCTATCTCTACCGAATACGTACAGTGAACGCCACTGCGCGCGGTCGCCGCGATGGAGTCTCTCGAACCGGCTTCTTGCGTGAAAAGTAGCCAAACGCTGAGAGTAAACTATGTGAAATATATTGTTAGAGTGGGCTGTCCGTATAACCAAATGGGGCATAACAGAGTGAAGCCTCAATGCAGCGATCGCACGGGTTCGCAGCGACCGACTGCGCATCTGCATGCATGTCCACGCACGATGTTTTGCTTTCGCTGTGGGCCCGTTTTCGCACTGCAGAAAAACTGATGATGTATCGCAGATGCTGAGTACTGTACTCTCCATATTGAATAGCTTCAGGGAAAACGCTCTAGACAGGCTACAAATCTTGCATTTAGTGTACAACAGAGTCCAGCATTATAATATAATTTTACCTGTGTCCTCGTGCCAGCATTCGTCAGTACCACCACAGAATGATACAGGACCTATTCGCTGTGAATAGTGCTTATAGATAGTAATTTTTTCTAAGACAAAGAGTAGTATTGCTTAAGAGCATAATTGAAAGTAGGCATGTTGTGATATTTGTGATTTGCATTGTTTGGCTGTAATATTGTTTTCCAATGTTTGTGTTTTTTGTCCCTTGATTACATTTTCTGTATATTCATTCTTCCTTGGACTCAAGTGAGTCGGCAGCATTTATAAATAAATTTCAGAAATGTAACTATCCACCACATCATGCAACACCATGAAACCTAGTTCGAAATGAAGTGCTGCTGTTCTTAATTTGGTCATCAGGCCCATGATGGTATTACTGAATGTTTGGGCTGTCCCACTTGACTGCAATGGCAGCTTGCACTAATACCATGCTCTTAGTGTGCTCACTATATCTTACAGTTAAATGTTTTAAGCAAATATTTGTGCAAATTTCAGGCTGATATTTACCAATACTACCTGTGTAATTTCTTCACCATTCTATAATTACATTTTTATTTTTAAATGAAAAGCCTTACTCGGGTAACCTGTCTTGTTTTCTTGGTGCAGTATTGAAGCATTCCAGCTGTCCAGCAAATGCAGATGGTACAGTTGCAGGAAGGATACTGCCACCACTGTAACTCCTGTGTCTGCGAGATGGATAAACTGTGATCTGAAGTGCCCACCAGGATCCATGCAGGCCAGCATGTGTTTCAATTTCATTTATGCCCTCAGAGCTCGTGAACATTCAAGCTGAAGCAACATCTGCACACTCACACTGCCAGAAGGCCATTTCAGTGCCCTTCCCTTCGTGCTCTCAGAGCTTGTCACAAGTTATTCTAAAGCTTATGCGTCCACAGAAGTGAGATGCCATTTCATTGCCATTTATGCCCTAGGAGCTTCACGGTGAAGTCTACATTGAAGGAACACCTGTACACCCACACAGGCAAAAGGCCATTTCAGTGCCCTTCGTGCCCTCAAAGCTTCTCACAAAAGAGTACTCTGAACCAGCACCTGCACACCCACACAGGAGAGAGGCCATTTAAGTGCCCTGCGTGCCCTCAAAGCTTCTCACTAAAGAGTCATCTGAACCAGCACCTGTGCACCCACACAGGTGAGAAGCCATTTCAATGCCCTTCGTGCCCTCAGAGCTTCTCACGAAAGAGTCATCTGAAGCAGCACCTGTGCTCCCACACAGGTGAGAAGCCATTTCAATGCCCTTCATGCCCTCAGAGCTTCTCACAAAAGGGTACTCTGAACCAACACTTGCACACCCACACAGGCGAGAGGCCATTTGAGTGCCCTGCGTGCCCTCAAAGCTTCTCACTAAAGAGTACTCTGAACCAGCACCTGCTCACACATACAGGTGAGAGACCATTTCAATGCCCCATGTGCCCTCAAAGCTTCTCACTAAAAAGAACTCTGAACCAGCACCTGCGCACCCACACAGGTGAGAGGCCATTTCAGTGCCCTGTGTGCCCTCAAAGCTTCTCAGTAAAG
Organism: Dermacentor variabilis; assembly: GCF_050947875.1. NCBI lineage: Eukaryota > Metazoa > Arthropoda > Arachnida > Ixodida > Ixodidae > Dermacentor > Dermacentor variabilis. The sequence continues at coordinate 46,300,471 of NC_134576.1, read as the reverse complement.
AGTACTCTAAACCAGCACCTGTGCACTCACACAGGCGAGAAACCATTTCAATGCCCTTCGTGCCCTCAGAGCTTCTCACGAAAGAGTCACCTGAACGAGCACCTGTGCGCCCACACAGGTGAGAAGCCGTTTCAGTGCCCTTCGTGCCCTCAGAGCTTCTCACGAAAGAGTCATCTGAACCAGCACCTGTGCACCCACACAGGTGAGAAGCCATTTCAATGCCCTTTGTGCCCTCAGAACTTCTCACAGAAGAGTACTCTGCACCGGCACTTGCGCACCCACACAGGCGAAAAGCCATTTCAATGCCCTTCATGCCCTCAAAGCTTCACACGAAAGAGTACTCTGAACCAACACCTGTGTACTCACACAGGTGAGTAGCCATGTGACCTCTGAGCTTCTCACAGAAGAATGCTCTGAACCAACACCTGTGCACCCACACAGGAGAGAAGCCATTTCAGTGCCCTTTATGCCCTCGAAGCTCACAAAAGTCGACATGGAGGGTTCACCTGCAATTCCGCTAATGTGAGAGGCTGTTTCAGAGCCCTTGATGTCCTGAGAACTTGTGGAAGTGTGCATTAAACCAACAGCCACGCATACACACAGGCGGGTGGCCATTTCAGAGCCCTGCATGCCCTCAACAATCCTCAAAACTCCTGACTGAAGAATCACGTGTGCATCCACTCAGCAAAAGGCTGTGTCAGTACTCGGAGGTATCATGGAAGTTTGCACTGAACTTCCACTAATGTTAGAGGCTGTTTCAGGCCCTTCATGTCCTGAGAACTTGTAGAAATCTGCACTGAACCAATACCCGCTCCTGTACACCAAGACCGTAGTGAACGATCACCTGTGTATCAGAGTCGCCATTTCAGGGCTCTTCATGTCCTGAGAGTTACTTGCAGAAGTTCACATTGAACTGACACATGCACAACCCACATAAGCGAGAGGGCCTTTCAGTGCCACTTATACAGTCAAACCTTCGGACATAAAAGCCACCTCAACAGGCACCTTGTCACAAGTGCACCAGGCACATGCAGTGCAACATCGCTGAGTTCAGTGCACACCTCATTGTTCCTTCTTGATTTTCGTATTTTCTTTAGCTTTTTTCATGGAAGCTCAGTGTATGTGTATGCCTGTAGTTCTATACTAGCATGAATCATTTTAAGTCTTCTCTTTTCATTATTATGATGTTTAAGCTCTTTGTCCTGCATACAAGCACTCCTTTCTACACTGAAGCATGTAACTGCTCATTACTAAACCAGTTGTGGGAGTTCGTTCAGCGTGCTAAATAAAATTTGGGGTTGGGTATTGTTAAATATTTATATTTCAATACTTGCACTAATAACATGTAATGTTTCAATTCATTTGTATTTATTGTGCTGAACACTTCAAGAGAATTAGAGTGGCGATTTACTGTTGCTATGTAATGCAGCTAAAACCTTTTCTCCGGAATTGAAATTATGCAATTATGTGCTTTTTTGATTCCTACTGTGATTCAACTGGTTTCAGTGATACAAAATACACTGCTATGAAATTTTTTTGCTCGTAAACATCTGTGCAGACCTTTGAGAATCTTGAAAATCGCTTCATAATAAAACATTGTTCTCATGGATTGAAGGTCCATTAATTTATATGCATCCCTAACCCTTTCAGTGTCATTTCTTCCCCCCAAATAATATAGAAGAAACAATGACTTATTTTCGGTTATTTGGAAGGGAAGAAATGACATGGATAATGGCACATGCACTCTTAGTATGGTCCTCACACTCATGTTTTCGTTTTCTATAACCTACTTAAGCCTTTGAGGGTCGATTTTTTTCGCCATATGCGACCGCCCAGGGTCGATTTTTCCCACAGGTTTCAATTCTTCATAGGGACTTATTTAGAAAAAAATTTACCGTAATTTTCTAGGGTGACCGTAAAGTGAGAAAAAAATCTTTTGCTTTGGTATATATGTACTCTTCATTCATGAATAACAAGAAGGAAATAAACTTATAAGAATTAAAAATGTGATGCAGTTGAGCAGTGCCGTCACACGGCGCACGGCTGGCGCGCCGGAGCCGCTGCGCACACCTCGCCGGTCTGCGCATTCCAGAGGAGTGACGTCATAGCCGCGGCAGACGCGCCGGCGCATGCACAGCTATGCACCTCCATTGCGCAGTAGCCAAGTCTGACGCTGCGCCGCAGCCGCTTGATGCGCCTCTCATTTTGTGTGCATGCGCAGAGGTATCAGTGGGGTATACATATAGTGGGGCGTTTGCCAGTGTGGTATAGCCATAGAGAAGGAGAGTGAAATTGCTGTTCAACGGCGCAGAAGCTTAACTCATCGGATCCTGAAGTAGTTGCCTGGCAATTAGCGGTTGAGCGTAGGAAGAACGACCAGAAGAAGGCTAAACGTGCTGCGGAGACACCAGAGCACAGGGAGGAACGTCTCGTAAAGCGCCACGCGTCGCCAGGAGGCTGAGCGACGTGCCTCAGCTCACGCTACGTATATCCTGGCATAGCCGAGCTAAACCACTGCTAATGTTTTACTGTAAAATACATCAACTTAAATTAATAAAGCACCCGTCACGCTAGTTCGGCGCATATATTGGGCAGACGTCGCTGCAAATCGTCGCTCACATGGGGTACGACTTGTACGCGACGAGCGAACGCGAAAGCCGTCTCCATCGCATTGCTTGTCGTTGCCGTGCGCAAGATCGCTTGCATGTGGCTTATACTTAATAGGGTGTCGTATTGCCACTAACCTAAATGTTTCCCAGACTCCCAAAGCAATAGCACGAGATATGGGCATGAAATCCCTTGAAAATAGGAAACTTTTTGTGCGCAATGCATTGTGAAACTTTTGCTTTCCTACTTTAAATGCAAGTGTCACAGATGCCTAATTGCCTCGTATGCTTGCCTGGCGAAAATGTGCACAAGGCATTCATTTGAGGGATCGCCAGCCGTTTGTGTGCAGGCGCGAGTAAGAGCGGGCGTGAGAAAGAAAATCTGGGGGCTCTTCCTATGACTCTGCCTAGACACTATTATGGAGGAGGTTTCTTAGCGCGTGTTGTATGCGTTTGTCCCCTAGACATGCCGGCATTGCGCAGTGCGGTCGAGTTTGTTTACGCTCCACCGCTGGCTGCCCGCGCGGTGCGGCAGTGGGTCACGGACGCCCCACTGGGTGATCGCTGTCTGGCGATCCCTCAATTGAATGTCTCGTAAAACGTGCCAGCTGTGCTTCGTCGTCGTTGTGCTTCGCGATTTGCGCGTGCGGAAGGCGAATTACGAGGGACCTTGTTGAAACATCGCCGTGAAACTTTCGCATTTCAAAAATGTGAAGGAAGTACAAGAGCAATCGCATGTGCTCTGTGCCACAACGCTCAAACCGCACCGTGAAAGGTGTCGTAAGTCGTACTTTCCTTTCGGACAAACGACGAAAAAGAGCAATGGGCTGTGAAACGGCGCATCGGAAAGCCTGTTTTGGCACGTAAACCACTCGAATGAACCTCACTCGATCACCCGTTAGACAGTCGCGCATTCAGGTACGTGTAACCAGGGTATTTGCAAAAGAAGAATGTTCACGAATGCTCGTTTTCTGCGTTTGTATAATTCAGACTCTTTGCGGTCGCTGTTCAGGAGAACCATTCGCGATCGAGGAATTCCATACCGATCGGTCTCAATCGTCATGGGAAGTGCCCCATATTTCATTGGTGTCGTACGGGCGCTTACAATCGCGATAAAGCCCGATTGAGATCAAACTCGTCGATTGCGACTAGCTCGTTTTCGAAATCTGCAGAAAGGAGTCATTTAAGTTGGGCTCGAGGGAGATCAAAACTGAACAATTGCGTAGCTTAATTTGCCATTGATGTTTCCCGATATCTTGTCTACTAGGCAGCGCATTCGTGACCCTGTGGCGGCTTATAATTATGACATCATGCACTCGATCGTGAGCTACTTCCTGAACGGGAAGTGCAATGCCATGCAAAATGATTCTATCGTCGGCAAGCGGCGTCAACTAGCGACCAAAACAACACAGGCGGCGATGTATCCGCGCAGGTGATCACCTAGCATTCGTCCTGTCACCAAATGACTGCTTCCGGCAGTTGCTGCATAGAGAAAGAAATATAACAAGAGCGGAGACTCGGCGAAAAGTGGCAACAGAAAACACGTCACGCGATAGTTTTAACGCCGACAGTTTGCTATTATTAACGCCGACCGATGAGATTTACAGAAATTGTTTTATATTTTTTTATTCTTTCCCGGCAAAAGTGATAATATCTGCAGATAAATTAAACTTTGCGGCTTACTTCTGTTGTCTAGCGACAGGCGAATCATTTGGGTGAATCGGCGAATGACGAGCCAGATGCAGCTCTTTATTCTATGATGCATGCGTCATTGGTCAGACACACCCAGAGAACACCTTTATGACACACCGCCGAAACGAGAGAGACCAGCGGCGCATCTGACAGTTGGCCTGTTCAGTCACCCGTCTGCCTGTTTTTCTATTTTTGGATTTAGCCTGGTTTGGTGAGCTCCTGGCGAATTCTTGAGTTTCTTCTGAACTTCGACATGGAACCACTACACTATAGGACTACGGCAAGGTGAGAAACTTTGTTTGAGTCTGCGAAGCATTTCAAGCAATAGCTTTACGACACCTAGGCTACCTGGGACGCAGTTAACGAGAAACAGCGCGGCCGTCGGGGCGCATTTAATTTGAATTAATGAATCGTACGGGGAGATGTTCGCGACGCTTTCCATGAGCCCCAATATTGTAACTTATTTAGGTAGTTTTTGGGCATGATGGGCCCAAAGCGTGCTTTGACGCAGTTTCGCGTGTGCTGAATCTTACTGCGACAAGTTTTGGCGCTTTCTCTCACCCCCAACATTATTGTAACTAATTTTGTAACTTTTTGGCGTACTTTTCAAGCGCAGCGGGCACGCCTGGCGCTGTGACGCGGTTAGCGAAAAGCAGCTCGGCCGTGGTGCGCAGTTAAGTTTCGCGCTTTAATGTACCGACAAGTTCATGGCGTTTTCTCCGACGCCCAACATGGACGTCAGACTCTGGAGTTTTGCAAGACGCGTAGCGCCACCTGCCGTTGCGAAGAGGCAGTAACTGGGTGGTGCGAAGCCCGACTCCCTTGCTAAGTTGCCTATGCAGCTAGCGACTGCGAAACAACGATTTAACTAGATTTTGGTCCGTATTGCGAGTATTTTGCGCATTCAACACCCAGACAGAGAGCTATGAATTTCTACGCTAGTCGGACGCCCCATAGAGTATAGTAACTCTATGGACGCCCCGCCGAACTGCCATAAAGCGCTTGCTGGCTCACTCTTCAGACTGATGGCAGAAACGACGCCGACCGCGATAGCTCCGCGCGCTACGAATAAACGCCGCAATCGACGCTACTGTTGTGTTGTAAATTGCCATGAACGTGAAGGACGGAATAACAACCTTCAGTTTTACCGATTTCCATCGCGATCGTATGAAGGAGAAAGGCGAGAGCGCTGGGTACGGGCCGTTCAACCTGTTGTGTAATCGGATTACTTGCATTCCTCGCAATACAGCGGCTCGCATGAGAAAGTGCGACAATTTTGTTCTGTAATTGTGTTGCGTAGCCCTGACGGAGGACCATGGTAAACAAGCGAAAACTCAAGAATCTGCAGCCGCCACTTTGTTCGTAACAGAAAAAAACAACGTTGCGAACCATCCTGCTTATGTGCCATCGATATCTCCACCTTTTAACCACAGAACAGTTTTAACAGACGTCCGCCTCCGCTTGACTCAACAAGTGGAACGGAGAGATTTGGCAGGTCAGCTTAACCAAACATTTTGGTTCGTTTATGAATTCAAGATCCTGTTCTAGATCATAGTTGTATCGCGAGCTCATTTCTGCTTTCGGTATTTTGTATGTCCTGCGCCGATACAACAAGCACGCTTCGCAACTTGCTGAGCCTGCTCGACTGCGTTTTTCAAATGTGAGCAATAAAGTTGCTGTAGGAGCACTGGATGAGTAATTGGGAAGTAACGCACGTGTGTAAAGAAAAAAATGCCGCGTTTATTTACATTTATTTGTGCGCGCTTGTTGCTCTAAGCGTCTGCGAAAAGTTCAAATTAAGGTATTGAGCGATGCTGTACGTAGCTCCTGCGAGAAAGAATGATGCAGCGCGTAGGCACTGTAGGAAGCTTACTTTCGTTATGATCGCACGCTGTTTGCTGCCTTGAAAATCGTTTTCAGTTTGCTGCCCTGGAAAAGGCTATGAAAGGATTTACTCTCTGTAAATAATTGCCAGCCAAACATTACGATAAAATACATAAAGATATAGGAGATACTTAAGTCTTGTGTTCAGGACATATTCAATATGAACCAATTTGAAATGCTTAGATTTTTATGCTGATATGCCTATAAACAAACCTGATGCTCTCTGTACTTGCGAGTTGCAGCACGCCGAAATAACACTTGAGACTTTATTTTATATTGTACCCGTACTTCGCCCTGCTGAGCTTCCTTTCCGAAGCGTGGATGGGCGGAAGAAGCTTTCCAGGTCCTTGATTTTTAGGAAACCGTGCCTCAACACAAACGAAAGTCCATTGTGGCCTATACACCTTCGCTTGCGGACAGCTCTCCTTGAACTACTCAGCTAGCGCCAAGGCTGCGATAGGGGCGCTGGTGACGGGTTTTTTCTCAGCGCCGCCTGGGCGGAGTCTGAGGTCTATTGTTGTCAATTGTTGTCGGTACTTTTTTTTTTTTTTGTTACTGATGAGGCACTCACGCCGCGCCTGTCGTGACGCAGCGAAGAGCAAGCAGCTCTGCCGTGGTGACAGTTAGTTTGGCGCGTACTGAATCTTACTGCGACAAGTTTGTGACAATTTTTATGGCCCTGCAACAATTTGTCTTCTTTCGCTACTCGCGCTAGTCGAAAACGCGACGAGCAGTTGCCAAGAGTGATAATACGGGAGCGTGTTGCTTGCGCCGGCAGAACGCGCAAAATATAACGCCAAGGAGCTCAAGCGCTAGGAACTTGTAACTCGAAAATTCTTTCTTCTGAATGACTGAACACAGGCTTTGTACCTATGCATTTGTCTTGAGTGCGAGTAGACGGAATTCTGCGAGCGTCCAGAATGGTGCGGTTGAGAGCCTGTGTTATGGCCACCTCTGTGTATTCTTAGCGTACTATCGCGTAGGTTATAGCCAAGTTCTGGAAACACGCAGTTGCCCGTGTATTCGTGCAATTAAAGTGCAGGAAATGAGGCCTGGGAAGAGCGGAATGCTTGTAAATAGGATATATTCGTGGTATGTATGGCATTGTATGGGATGAGTCGGGTATTTTCTACGCCGTGTTTGCAAAAGCGAACGGCTTTTGTTTGTAATGCCACCCATTCACCACTTTCGCATGCTTCGCCTCTACACGCATTATTCTTGCATATTAATACCAAAATAACACGTGCTTGTAATTTTTTCAGCTGACGTCGTCCGGTGGAGCTTCCTACGGGAACTGCTGCTTACTTGGTGCCACAAGTTGGATGAATGCACAAAAAGCCCGCTGCGAGCATTTATAGAAAATAAACATTTCCTCATTTCTCAGGGCGTCTTGTGTCTCTATGAAATTGCACGTGACACATATTCGATGGAGGCTTGTAAATGTCATTCGCAATAACTTTTACTTCGTGACCGATTTCGCACAGATACCACGCGCGGCCGAGTTGTAGAAGCCAAAAAAAGAAACCCGCAGCCGACGTGACGTGTACCAGCTAGCATTTAAAACGCGCGCGCAAAACCGGAAGTGTGGTTCCAGTGTTAACGCAGGCGGCTTGAGGTTTGTTCGATTCAGAAAAAGGTGCACGGTACCACAAATGAAAAGGTGCAGGAGGTGCCGGGCTGCACCCACTCACTGCAAGGTTCAAGGGTGCAGTGCACCGCGGCGGCACCTTGCCTTCCACCCAGTTCAATCGAGCACGGGGGTGCAGGGTGCACTGCTGCACCTCGGGGAATCGAGGGTCTAGGTACAGTGCACCGTGAATAGGGAATAGGTGCAGAGAAACTTGGCTGAATCGAATAGACCTTTGGTGTGCTGCAGTCAATATTCCGCCTCTTTCATGTTCCTGTGCTGCCCTCTGACGCACGCCGCTGGAAACGTTTTGGAAGGGTATCGGGGATTTCGCCGGTTGATTTGTGTACCTGCACCCTTGTTGAGTGTGCGTCGGTTGTGCGGTTCGTGGATCGCGATTAATTATTAATCGTTTCTCCGGGGCAGCATGTCATTCACCCATCGAGTATAGTGGGTGAACAGGCCCGAGTGCGCTGTTGTGGTAACAGCGCTGCCGATAAAGGCACGCTGAGTTCCGTCTGCCGACGCGGCAGCCTCGAGTTTGTTGTCGCTGATGTCTGTGATTGCACATCGCTTTTTCAATTCCATTTGCACATTCACTACACATTTCGCATATTCAAGAAGCCTTCGATCGCAGCCTTCCACGTGGGATTTGCCAAAGCAGTGCATTTGTTTACCTCTACAGCTTCAGATCGCTGTTAGCTTCGATTGTAGAAACGGCGCATCGCTGATGTGAAATAATCTCAAAACGTAGCAAAACATACAATCGAGTCTGTATGAGCGGCCGAGTCCCTTCAACAACTGCAACTTTCATCCAGACACATATATATTACGGGTTGTTACTGCTGATTCTCGCTTTTGTTTAACTTCATCATACTTACAGTTTGCGCATGGTATAAAGTATCATTAGAGAACTGTGCTCGGCATAAGTCTCCACTTATATGCCGTCTAGTTATCTCGCAAAAAGGCGGATGCCATCGCTGACACCGTTGGCAACTGAGCGAGTTTATGCTGCTGTATCGAATGCACTGTCTCTCATTTCCTGTTTGACGCAGAGGTAAACAATGCTTCTTTGGAATTAAGAAATGTCAGCATAACAAAACACACACACACAGACCCACCATCTACGGAATTGCGATTGGCAGCGTTCAGGTAAGGTGACCAAAGTACTAGATGTTGGCACAGCGCTGTGTTGCTGCTTGCCGCTTATTGTGTACGTGCCGTGCGAAGTGAAGAGTAGTTATCAAATTGCTATAGGGCCGCAACCTAACTATCGGAGCGGTTTCCGTCGTACTGACTGCTTAATTTTTAAGTCCAGCTCCATCGGTAGCGGCTGCATGAACTTGACGGGGTCAGGTCTAACCCAAACTTCACTAAACAGGATCAACATTGACTAAACTTCATGTGCACGTCTTGAGAGGACTGAAGCTCGTGCATTTCAACTTTGAAGGCATGTCGACGCATTTTGAGCACGAATAATTATATTTATAGTGAATGAGCTGCAGCTATCGCATTGTGGGTTCAACGGCTGATCACATAGAGTTCGGTGAAGCTATCACGGTCGGCACGCTGATTTTGTCGGTGCTGTCGACACGAAAGCCCGTGGCGCTATATGACAACTCGCACCCGTCGGTTGCGTCGTTGTCGGCCTATTACGATCAAAGGGTCTCAATGGAGACTTTTAGCGTGTCCGGTATTCGCGCAAGCGCGGGCGGTTTTCCGGTTTAGCGGGGGCGTCAACATGAGCGGCCAGATTGGTGGCGCCAGCTGGTGGCGCAAAGTTCAACCACACAAACACAGAGCTAATTACTATATTCTGCTCAGCTGCTGGCATAAATTTTCGACAGTGGCGTAATCGTGTTCACAATTACGCCGCTGCCAAAAATTTGCACGAGTGGCGAAGCAGGATATTGTGAGTTACTGCAGTTTTAGCTATGCGTTTGTCTGGTTGAGCTCTACAACACCAGGCGGCTTCACCGCTCCGGCCGCTCACGTTTACGCCCCGACCATCCGGTAATCCGCCCAAACCGCTCCCGTTTACCGGAATAGCGTACAAGCTAAAAGTCTCTAATGACACAGTGCTGAATAGTCGGTCAATCGTCGGCGTCAGCGTCTTGGCAGTCTCGTATAGACCGATTGTTACCACGCCTGAAAACAGTACATGAAGTCAGGCACGTGCTGCCACCACCAGCAATAGTGGGCCGATGCTGCAAGAAGACTGCGCCAGCAACGTGTTTTTTGAAGGTTCACAGTGCAGTTGCAGTCTTACGGACGTTTTCGGCACCGCACCTACGTCGAGCTACCAGTAGGGTTTCAACGCGGTACATGGCACGAGCGTTTGCAACAGCGCGCGTCCAAGAGCTTTTATTTTTCGGGATACCTTCCCCCAATATCTGGACGCGCGTCCGCGTGTGCGCGTCCCTTCCAAAACGTTTCGCGACTCTAGGGCAGGGCCACGGTGGGCAGGGCGCATGCGCCATCGCGCCGTGAAAGAGGCTCTATGGGAGTGTCGCTCTTGTTGCATTCCTTTCTCTATGGATGGATGGATGAGGCTCAACCCTCTGAATCGGATGGATGGATGGATGGATGGATGGAAGGTAGGAGCGTCCCCTTTGAAACGGGGTGATGGCAGTTGGAACCACGAGCACATCACAATTGGATTTCTCCGTTCTTTCTGTGCATGCGCGAGGAGCAGTGGTCGCGAGAGAGAAATGGGGGGCTTTCGGTCCTTCAGATTTCTCTTCGCCTAGGTACTACGGAGAAGAAAGTTGTTAGCTCCGCTCGTCCCTAGCCGAGCTGGCAAAACAATCGACAGAATGCGTGGCCGGCAAGGCGAAGAAGCCGTGTCCAAAGTGAGTTTGTTGCTATTTTGTTGCGACCGTAAAATATTAAATTTTTAATAGTCGCAAGTGGATACGTTTGGAAGTGAGGTGTCTTCTCGGATGACATTATTGGCAAAGCATTACGTCGTGCTGATGCATTGTTCATTAATGTCGTTGAGCATACACACTTCAGGGGAATTGCGGGAAAGGAAACAATTTTTGAATTCAACTGCCCTGCCGATGAATTAGTTCTTAATGTAACTGAGCATACAACACACTTGGAGATTCATGGGAATGGAACGTTTTGTACTCTGTATGTGAAAGTACTAAAACTTGCGTCGCGATGCAATCTGAGGCGTAGATCTTTGTGAAAGCTGTACAGCCACACTGGCAAAACACTACGCCCTGCGGATGAATACTGAACAAATGTATGCTACAGAAAAATGGTCGTCATGCAATTTCATAGCAGTAGACCCTTGGAAAGCTGTACAGTAACACTGATATTGGCTACGTGGTGCAGATTCGTAGCGATTCTGAGGTGCTTTTGCGCACGGGTAATTAATGAAGGAGCGCGTATTACTAATCCCGGCTGTTACGATGTCTAGCTCATATACGGGGAGCTCTATGTGGGCGAAACAAGGGCTCAGATCGCTACAACCGCGTGCGAAATAGCTCTGAAGGTCTGCCAGTACACTTGTTCGGCGTCTCCGTGCTTGTACTGCGACAGGAGACGTGACGAAAGGTGCGCACACTATTGGCGGCGAGGAGTTACGGAGTCGCCATCTATCGGAAGCGCCTCGCTGGCGTAGTATCAGGGATCACGCGGCGCGCTCCTCATAGGTTTTGCTGTCAGCGCTCACTGAAAACACCACGCGCTAGCTCTCCCGGACATTTCTGTAAGTACTTTTGAGACGAGAGAAGTTTTTTACTGTCTAAATAATAATCTTGGGCAAACTGAAAGCACAAAATCGTTTACAGATGCTATCTCTTTACCGGATACGTACAGTGAACGCCACTGCGCGCGGTCGCCGCGATGTAGTCTCCGGAACCGGCTTCTTGAAACGCTGAGAGCAAACTATGTGAAATATGCTCTTATAGTGTTTGTATAACTAAATGGAGCGTAATAGAACGAAGCCTCAATGCAGCGATCGCACAGATTCGCAGCGACTGACTGCGCGTCGGCATACTTGTCCGCGCACTGTTTTGCTTTCGCCGCGTGCGCGTTTTCGCACTGTGCCATGAGCTTTAGGCCGCAGAATATGAGCACTTGACAGTATACAAGCAACCAATGTTGCGTGGTCGCAATCAGAGCTGTTAAAAAATAATTTCATTGTAGAGACTTCGACGCCTATATGGGGACGGTGATGTGCCGTAGCGACGATTCAATCTTTTTTTTTTCTTCTAAATTCTTGGACGTTTCAATATTATTTCTCGAGGTGCGTCGCACTCTATGTTTATCGGTGTTCTCAGCGTGCGATTTCCCGCTGCTTCTTTTTTGCAATCCAGTGTAATAATTCATAACACAAACATGACCAAATGCCATGCTTTTTTTAAATGTGCTTCTTACCACTCCCTTTCCACTACAGTGAACTTGCCAGTATCTTTAGCATCGACAAGTTCATAGACCAAACCGTCATGACATTAGTCTGGCAGCGGACTCGGGCGAGTGTCTCAGTGCGCGTTTTCAGAACATCGCAGACCGGGCGCCGTAGCAGAAATCTTCCTCGCGTCTGTTTGCTGCATACCCGAGTTGTAGCCGATGACTGTTTGCCGGTTTTATGTTTCGCGAGCCAAGCTTCACGCAGCTTCTTGTCCTGCGGCTACGTGTGAATAAGGCTGACACCGGGCTCCGTTGCGTACGTCCGGCACTGCGGCACCGAGCAGTAGCCTACCATGTTGCGCGCCTTCAAAGGCAGCCACTACCTACTGTAGTGCTTTCAAGCGTTGTAAAGGAGACACTCGAAGCGGGAAAATTTCGTCACTAAATGAGGACCGCAGCGTACGAGGGGATTTTAACTCCTTTTCAGCTCGCTTCGGCGCTCCCGAAGCAGCCGACGCGGCCGCTATGTCCACGTGATCCCTAATAGCACGTCACGGCGGCGGTGGCGCCAGCTTTTTTCAGTGGTGGAGCTCGAGGCCAATATTGGCCTCGAGCTCCACCACTGGAAATGCTGGCGCCACCGTCGGCGTGACGTGATAGGAGGGATCACGTGGACATAGCGGCCGCGTCGGCTGCTTCGGGAGCGCCGAAGCGAGCTGAAAAGGAGTTAAAATCCCCTCGTACGCTGCGGTCCTCATTTAGTGACGAAATTTTCCCGCTTCGAGTGTCTCCTTTACAACGCTTGAAAGCACTACAATAGGTAGTGGCTGCCTTTGAAGGCGCGCAACATAATAGGCTACCGCTCGGAGCCGCAGGGCCGGACGCACGTAACGGAGCCCGGTGTCAGCCTTATTCACACGTAGCCGCAGGACAAGAAGCTGCGTGAAGCTTGGCTCGCGAAACATAAAACCCGCAAACAGTCATCGGCTACAACTCGGGTATGCAGCAAGCACAGACGCGAGGAAGATTTCTGCTACGGCGCCCGGTCTGCGATGTTCTGAAAACGCGCACTGAGACGCTCGCCCGAGCCCGCTGCCCGACTAATGTCATGACGGTGTGATCTATGAATTTGTCGATGCTATAGATACTGGCAAGTTCAGTGGAGTGGAAAGGCAGCGGTAAGAAGCACATTTAAAAAAAGCATGGCATATGGTCATGTTTGTGTTATGAATTAATGCACTGGATTACAAAAAAGGAGCAGCGGGAAATTGCACGTTGAGAGCACCGATAAACATACAGTGCGACGCAACTCGGGAAATAATATTGAAAGGTCAAAGAATTTACAAGAAAAAAAGATTCAATCGTCGCGACGGCACATCACAGTCCCCGTAGGCGTCGAAGTCTCTACAATGAAATTATTTTTGAACAGCTCTGATAGCGCCGACGCAACAATGGTTGCTTGTATACTGTCAAATGCTCATATTCTGCGGCCTAACGCTCACGGCATGGTGCGAAAACGCGCGTGCGGAGAAAGCGAAACAGTGCGCGGACAAGCATGCAGACGCGCAGTCGGTCGCTGCGAATCTGCGCGATCGCTGCATTGAGGCTTCGTTCTATTAGGCTCCATTTAGTTATACAAACACTATAAGAACATATTTCACATAGTTTGCTCTCAGCGTTTACCTACCTTTCACGCAAGAAGCCGGTTCGGGAGACCCCATCGCGGCTACCGCGCTCAGTGGCGTTCACGTATTCGGTAAAGAGATAGCGTCTGTAAACGATTCTATGCTTTCAGTTTGCCCAAGATTATTATTTAGACAGTAAAAAACTTCTCTCGTTTCGAAAGTACTTACAGAAACGTCCGGGAGAGCTCGCGCGTGGTGTTTTCAGTGAGCGCTGACAGCGAAACCTATGAGGAGCGCGCCGCGTGATCCCTCATACTACGCAAGCGAGGCGCTTCCGATAGATGGCGACTCCGTAACTCCTCGCCGCCAATACTGTGATAGTGGCCGCTTTCCACTGTTGGTATACTTCTCCGCAATACACTGCGCATGCTTGATTGCGCGACACTGTACCTTACGGCGAAGCTGACTTTAGGCAAACGGCATTGTGCAACGCTCGAGCCATCTTGTCCGTCACTGCGGATAGAAAACGCATACACGTTCAAGCTGCTTGAGCTGCATCATTTTGTCGATGTTTACCCCTCTTTACTAAATGACGAGATTAACGTACGCCTGTGTGGGTGATTTAAAAGATTGATAAAAAGTCTGGTAACCTATGTGCAGTCAGTCAAAAAAGACTATGCACGTGTCCACGCTCCTGTAAAAAAAAATACAATTCAGTGATGACCCTCTGGAGGTGGATCCGCACCTATGTAAGCACAGCCGGTTCATTAGTCGCAAAGTAGGAGCTGAAAAGAACTTTTTAATGCTCATTATACGACATTGATAGCGATTCATTTGTGGTCAGCCAATGACAAACGCATTGCACTAAACAGTGAGACTTCACCTTAATCCGCAATGCTTATGTGGCGAACAGGAGAGCAAAAGGCGAAAACAATGTTTTCATATAAGGCAAGCCATCCATGTAGTGGAATTGCGTTTATCGTTGGTGTAATGTTGACGCATTTACTTTCTAAAGTCCAACTTTTACTGCAACTTAGTTTCCACTGGTGCAGGTGCTTCTACTGGAAACATCCAAACTATGATTTATCAAATCAGGTTGCCGTCTTGTAGTTTTAGAAGTTTTCCTCCGGTCTTAAATCTTTTCTGAATCTGGAAGAGCTGGCTGATTGCACAAACCGCGTAGCCAATATCAGTGTTACTACAGCTTTCACAAGGGTCTACCGCTATGAAATTGCATGACGACCATTTTCTTTAGGATAATTTGTTCCGTATTCATCCGCAGGGCATAGTGTTTTGCCAGTGTGGCTTTACAGCTCTAACAACGATCTAAGGCTCAGATTGCATGGCGATGCAAGTTTTAGTACTTTCACATACAGAGTACAAAATGTTCCATTCCCAAGAATCTCCAAGTGTGTTGTGTGCTCAGTTACATTAAGAACTAATACATCGGCACAGCAGTTTAATAAACTGCTTCCGTTCCCGCGATTCCCCTGAAGTGTGTGGTATGTTCAACGACACTAATGAACAATATATCGGCGCGACGTAATGCTTTGCCATTAAAGTCATCCAAGAAAACGCCTCACGTTCAACCGTATCCCCCTGAGGCTATCAGAATTTATTATGAAACCGCCGCAAAAAAAGAAAGCAAGAAACTCGCATCGGCACGGCAGTTGAATTCATAAACTGTTTCTGTTCCCACGAATTTCCTGAAGTGTGTGGTATGCTGACCTTGCTCAACGACACTAATGAACAATGCATCGGCACGATGTAATGCTTTGCCACTAAAGTCATCCGAGAAGACACCTCACTTCCATACGTTTCCCCCTGCGACTCTAAAAATTTAATATGCTACCGTCGCAACAAAATAGCAACAAACTCACTTTGGACACGGCTTCTTCGCCTTGCCGGCCAGGCATTCTGTCGATTGTTTTGCCAGCTCGGTTAGGGATGACCGGAGCTAACAACTTTCTTCTCCGTAGTACCTAGGCGAAGAGAAATCTGAAGGACCGAAAGTCCCCACATTTCTCTCGCGCGACCACTGCTCCTCGCGCATGCGCAGAAAGAACGGAGAAATCCAATTAGGATGTGCTCGTATTGGAACCATGCTCACGAGGAGGAGGAGGGATAAACTTTATTAGTAGAAATGAGCCGACGGTAAAATCGTCCGAGGTGGGCGGCGTCCCTAGTCCAGGACGCCGTAGGCCTGAGCCGATAGCTTGGCCCTGCTCACCAGGCGATGCTGGTCTTCAGGGCTCGAGCTTGTCAGCTGGGCCTCCCAGCTCGACGGTTGGTTCGGTGATGGGCGGTGTCGATGGGTTTTGTTGACATTCCTATACCATGTGGTAGAAGGTATTGGGCGCAGAGCAGAAGGCGCATTTGTGAGTATAGCTCGTAGGATACATGGCGTGTAGCAGGGTGCCGTGCGGGAATGTGCCGGTCTGTAGTTTTCGGAAGATCACCGCCTCTTCTCTTGTCAGCTTGGGATGCGGGGGTGTATAGATCCTCCTATCCAGTCTGTGGTGGCTCAGGATATCGGCGTATCTTTTTGGGACGCTATCTTGTTGGTCTACCGGTGCTCGTGAACCCGGGGGGATAGCCCTGAGAATGTGATCTCGGGCAGCGGCATTAGCAGCTACATTACCCGCCACGGACTCGTGTCCCGGGGCCCAGACAATGTTCAGTTTTGGAAAATTGTCTCATTTTTCGAGGATGCTCAGGGCTTGTTTGGAAATGCGGCCCTTTTGGTAATTTCTACATGCTGTTTGTGACTCGGTGATGATTGTGATTTGATCTTCCTCTCGCTGGCCCATAGTGGCCGCCAGGGCTATCGCCGTTTCTTCCGCGCAGTCGATGTCTGGAGTGCTTACCGAGGCCGCTGCTACCTCTTGTCCTTGGCCGTTGATCACGCTGATAGCGTGGGCCGCTTTGTTATTGTACTTTGCCGCGTCGGTGTATCGGACTTCTCCTTGTTTTGGTCCTTCGTAGGCCTTACGTAGAGCTTTCACTCTCGCTCTCCTCCTTTCTCTGTGGTATTCAGGGTGCATGTTTCTCGGGATGCTGGCCACCGTGATCTTCTCCCTCAGGGGTAGAGGAACCCATTGTTTTGTGGACTCATATGCGACTGGGTAGCCCAGTCTTATTAGTGTGTTCCTACCCGTACTGGTGAGCTTGAGTCGCCATATCTGGCTCGTCTTGTGGGCCTCTACTAGTTCTTCCCAAGTATTGTGGATGCCCAGGCTGAGTAGCTTCTCCGCCGACGTCGTCGGTGGAAGCCCCAGTGCCTGCTTGTAGGTCTTTCGTGTTAGGGTGTTCAATTTGTCTCTCTCGCTGTTCTTGAGACCCAGGTATGGGGTGCCGTAAGTGACTCTGCTGATTATCAGGGCTTGCAATAATCTGATTGTGTCCTGCTCTTTCAGGCCGTGCTTTTTGTTTGTCACTCTTCGCACCAAGTGCGCAACTTGGGTAACTGTCACTTGCAGTTCTTTAATGGCGGCGAGACCGGCACCGTCCTTCTGGAAAGTGAGGCCCAGAATACAGAGTGTGGACACCTTGGGTATGTTGACTCCATGTAGTGTCAAAGTTGGGTCAGGTGTCTCCTGCGGAGGCCGCCCTCTTGTCCTCTTTTTGAGGATCAGGAGCTCCGACTTTTCCGGCGCGCATGAAAGACCGCAGCGGTGTAGACATTGCTCGGTCCTGTCTATGGCTTCCTGCAGGGCGTCTTGTTGTTCGCCCACCGATCCCGTGCACGTCCACATGGTCAGGTCGCCTGCATACATTGCGTGACGGATACTCCTGATGTTCTCCAAGAGGTTCGGCAATCACCTCATCGCTATATTGAACAGCAACGGGGAGATCACCGACCCCTGAGGGGTTCCTGTCTGCAGTATTTGGAACTTCTCGGTCCTGAGGTTCCCCAGGCCTATGGTCGCCGTTCTACCCGTCAGGAGGTCCCGGACGTATGTCCGCCGTCCGCATTTGGTATGTTGTAGGCTGTTTAGCAATGCTTCGTGAGAGACGTTGTCGAAGGCTCCCTTCACGTCGAGTGCCAGGATGGCACTCTTGTGGCATGTGCTGAGGCCGTCGATGACTTCTTCTTTAAGCTGAAGTAGAATGTCCTGGGTGGAGAGGTTAGGCCGGAAACCGAACATAGTGTTCGGCAGGTGCCCACCTGCTTCCAGGTAGGGCGAGAGACGATTGTGGACCATGTGCTCGAAGAGTTTAGCCGCGCATGACGTGAGAGAGATCGGACGCAGGTTCTGTAGGTTGACGGGCTTGCCGGGTTTCGGAATCATCGTTACGTCCGCGTGCTTCCAGGAAGCCGGTATACTGCCGGTCTCCCAGCTTTCATTGATATACTTTAGTAAACTCTCCGTCGCCCCGTCGTCCAGGTTACGGAGGGTCTTCTTGTTAATTTTATCCCAGCCGGGCATCGTGTTTCTTGTAAGATTTCTTAAGGCTGCCACGATCTCCGACTTGGTGAAAGGTTGGTCTAAATACAATGGCGGCCTGTCCGGACAGGCCGCCATTGGAATATGAACCTGGCAACGTTTAACGCTAGAACGTTATCTAGTGAGGCGAGTCTAGCAGTGCTATTGGAGGAATTAGAGGGCAGAAAATGGGATATAATAGGGCTCAGTGAAGTTAGGAGGCCAAAAGAAGCATATAAAGTGCTAAAAAGCAGGCACGTCCTGTGCTACCGGGGCTTAGCGGAGAGACGAGAACTAGGAGTCGGATTCCTGATTAATAAGAATATAGCTGGTAACATACAGGAATTCTATAGCATTAAAGAGAGGGTGGCAGGTCTTGTTGTGAAACTCAATAAGAGGTACAAAATGAAGGTTGTACAGGTCTACGCCCCTACATCCAGTCATGATGACCAGGAAGTCGAAAGCGTCTATGAGGACGTGGAATCGGCGATGGGTAAAGTCAAAACAAAATACACTATACTGATGGGCGACTTCAATGCCAAGGTAGGCAAGAAGCAGGCTGGAAACAAGGCAGTGGGGGAATATGGCATAGGCACTAGGAATAGCAGGGGAGAGTTATTAGTAGAGTTTGCGGAACAGAATAACATGCGGATAATGACTACCTTCTTCCGCAAGCGGGATAGCCGAAAGTGGACGTGGAGGAGCCCGAACGGCGAGACTAGAAATAAAATAGACTTCATACTCTGCGCTAATCCTGGCATCATACAAGATGTGGACGTGCTCAGCAAGGTGCGCTGCAGTGACTGTAGGATGGTAAGAACTCGAATTAGCCAAGACCTGAGGAGGGAACGGAAGAAACTGGTACATAAGAAGCCGATAAATGAGTTAGCGGTAAAAGGGAAAATAGACGAATTCTAGATCAAGCTACAGAACAGGTATTCAGCTTTAACTCAGGAAGAAGACCTTAGTGTTAAATCAATGAACGACAATCTTGTGGGCATTATTAACGAGTGTGCAATAGAAGTCGGTGGTAACTCCGTTAGACAGGATACCAGTAAGCTATCGCAGGAGACAAAAGATCTGATCAAGAAACGCCAATGTATGAGAGCCTCTAACCCTGCAGCTAGAATAGAACTGCAGAACTTCCGATGTTAATCAACAAGCGTAAGACAGCTGACATAAGGAAGTATAATATGGATAGAATTGAACATGCTTTCAGGAACGGAGGAAGTCTAAAAGCAGTGAAAAAACTAGGAATTGGCAAAAATCAGATGTATGCGTTAAGAGACACAGCCGGCAATATCATTACTAATATGGATGAGATAGTTCAAGTGGCTGAGGAGTTCTGTAGAGATTTATACAGTACCAGTGGCACCCACGACGATAATGGAAGAGAGAATAGTCTAGAGGAATTCGAAATCCCACAGGTAACGCCGGAAGAAGTAAAGAAAGTCTTGCGAGCTATGCAAAGGGGGAAGGCAGCTGGGGAGGATCAGGTAACAACAGATTATTCTAGAGAAACTGGCCACCCTGTATACGCAATGCCTCATGACTTCGAGCGTACCGGAATCGTGGAAAAACGCTAACATAATCCTAATCCATAAGGAAGGGGACGCCAAAGACATGAAAAATTATAGACCGATCAGCTTACTGTCCGTTGCCTACAAAGTATTTACCAAGGTAATTGCAAATAGAATCAGGAACACCTTAGACTTCCTTCAACCAAAGGACCAAGCAGGATTCCGT